>NC_137142.1:18964802-19564802 GCF_949319135.1 Squalius cephalus
TTTTTGCTGTGGTATCGAAAACTGATAGTATTCCAGAATTGTTTACTGCTGGTATTGACTATTGAAATCTGGTCCCGTGATAAACCTATAAGCAGAGCTAGGTAGTAACAATGCATGTAATCTGAATTACGTAATCACATTCCAAAAATTAAGTACTTGTAATTAGATTATATTACATTTTAAAATACTATTATTCAGACTACAGTTACTTTTTTATTGATTACATGTTATTCTAACAATGGCAGTCAAATATTCATAATTCATTGATTCTCCCTACAACAAATTTTTTAGACGACTTTCTAAAAACGACTACTGTTTGTATACGTTCAGAACGTCATCCAGGTTTGTGGAATTGGACACACAGACCAGCCACTAGTAATGAGCCGTTCACAGAAAACTGAGACCCACACAGCAATCGATCACTGGAGAAATCATTTCACCTTTAACCAGTGTTTTCTCAACATTGCATCTAATCTAATCTAATCAACTCCAGATTAACACGTTAATTATTATTTGAATGATCACTTAGTTTCAGTGAGTTTTTTAACCATGCATTAATGTCTTTGGAAGGCTTTTGTCTTTCAAACAAATTAAAAATGTACAAATTCACATAATTGAATTAATTGAAATGGGATTCCCCAACTTTTTTGTCATCTGAAATTTCTTTGACCTACTATATTTACTTGAAGTACCAAATGAGATTTTAATTTGCAAGTTAGGTCAATAATAACCCTAACCGTCAATTTAAATAGTAATAATAATAAATAATAAAATTAAGTTCACAGTTCTTCTCTGATGTTGGTTAATGGTCACATGACATGCAGACAAAAAAAAAAAAAGATCTTTTTTTTTAGTAGTGTTTTATTTTTATTGTTTTTATTTTAAAAATTATTTATTTTTATTTTAATTACTTAATAGCTTTTCATTCAACTCACAAATTCCTGCAGTTCCATCAGGAACCCCAGTCTGGGAAACCCTGACGTAATGTAATATTTAACGCACTTCATGTTGTTGTTGATAAATAATGGAATGCATTTTTATATCAAGATTATTCTACTCAAATCAATGTGATAAACAAGTTAGGTCAAAGGTAATCTAAAAGTAATCCAAAATTAGTCAGATTATATTTACTTAAATATGTAATGTAATGTAATGGATTACGTTACTAACTACAATTTTTGTCATGCAATTTGTAATCAGTAACCAATTATGATTTGTAAGTAATCTACCAGCTCTGCCTATATGGCACTAACACATCTTTTGTAAGGTATTTTTTTTAGAATCAAGAAAGCTATAATGATCTAATCAATCCATGACAAATTTATAAAAAAACGTTTAAGCGTTTAAGAATTTCTTATAAATCTAAAATTAATTTGAACAACAAATTTGAAGGGCTCCATCCTGCACTCAACCAAACCATTCCCAAGCACAGCTCAGCCTATCCGGCACCATCATTATAGAGCAGATAATAGGAACAGGATGGAAACATGCACAAATGAAAGAACAAAAGACTACAAAACTTGAGAAGGTGACAAACAACATAATCGTGCAATGTGAATTCTAGAGCAAAACAAAAAGCATGCAAGCAAAAATCCCAGCATTTATACACACACACAGGGTCAAGCTGGTGTACTCACTGTATCCTCGTTCCTGTATGGGTTAAGTTTGTTGTATACTGCTTCAATTACACTCCGCCTGTGACAAACACAGGAAAATGTATGAGCTTCTGAGGGAAGAAAGGGAGGGAAAGAACCATCTCCTCTCTCGCAAAACCTACTGAGCTGCCCAAATTCAAAACAAAATGGAAATTCATATGCAATTCTTTAAGTGCAGCAACTTGAGCACTGTTGGTGCAGAGTCAGACCCAAGTCTGTTTGACATCAAAGTTTGGTTGGCTTTGAGAGCGGTTTTATAAACTTTTCTAAGGGGCCGTTTACACGACATCATTTTCGATTACAAATTTTAAACTTTATGCGTTTTGGCTGTTAATTTACAAGACAATGGCATTTTAGAGGCCTGAAAACAGGGTTCAAAGTGCACTTTTTTGAAAACAATACAGTTATTGTCTCTGTGTAAATGTGAATTTGTGAGAACAGTGACGTCATGCGCATTAACGTGTTCAGCCTATAGGCGCGTAGTGTTTCTATACAAAGTGACGTCGTCAACTACTGGCCTGGCATGAACAATACAGCATTTTTTGTAGTTTTCACTGATCCGAGTGAACGGGGACCGTTTTGACAATTGTGTCATCAGTACCCGAAAAATGCAAAGGAAAAACTTTTTTAGTACATATTTGTCATGTAAGCATGCCCTAAAAGCGGCGTGAACCAACAGCAATTCTGATTTTTGGTGAAATATAACAGATACACGCTACACAGTTCAAAAGTTTTGAACCTTAGTGTATTATTAATTAGTGTATAAAAAAATGCTGGATGGGCATATCACAAGGTTTTGGAACTAGAAATAAAGAGAGAGGGAGAGACGGTGTGGTACTAACTTGCTGGCCAGCTCTCCTCCAGGTGGTAGGTTGGGGATGCTCTCAGATGCTAATGTGCGCATCACATGTACCAGGTCGGGCACACCATCGTCCCCCTGCCTCTTCAGGATCTCTGTTATTTCAACAACAATTCAGAGCCATCAAGTATGGTCAACTTGAATGACTGATTCCGTTAAATAAAAATAAGTTCGTAAAGGTTAGCTCATACCTTCTACTCGGCTCTCTAGGTATTTATCAAGCTCCGCTTCCCTTTTGACAGCTTCAGGGGAAACCTTTGGTGCACTGACGAAACACACCAACACAACACTCATGTTGTCACGACTTCCCTGTCCAATCACAGAGGAAAGGAGGGGTTAATACAAATTAAAACCAATTAGAACTAAAAGAATATATGGTGAGAATATATATATGGTGAGCATATTATGTGAATATATATTATGTAAACAAAAACAGTAATATGAAAGAATACTATTACAATTTAAAACAACCATTTACTCTTTTAATATAATTTAAAAAGGCGTATATATCCTGTGATGTCAAAGATGAATTTTCAGCATCATTACTCCAGACTTTATTACTCCAGAAATTATTGTAATATGCTGATTTTCTGCTCAAGGAAAATTTATTGCGATTATCAATGTTGAATTTTTTTTTGGTGGAAACCGTAATATTTGCTTTCAGGATTCTTTGGCTAGAAAGTTAAAAATCGAATGCATCCCTTGCTGAATAAAAGTATTAATTTCTTTAAAAATAAAATAATAATAATTAACCGTAAACTTCTGAACAGTAGCAGAAACTGCATAAAATACTGTGCAAACCGTCAACAAGTGTGATTTCTGCATTTTTAATAAACAAAATAATTCATCTGACTCACTGGTAAAGGTCTGGTTTCACTCACCTTGTACAAACAGGTATCTACAATTTCATTGCAGACCCTCTCCAGATCGTCAGTCACCTCAAGTCGTGAACGAACAAAATCACACAGCTCCTCATTGGCCATCACATCCCAGATCCCATCGCAAGCAAGAACAATAAACTCGTCCTCCGCCTCCGACCGCTCGATAGCATACACCTCGGGCTCCGGCGACACCAGCTGCTCCGTGGGACCCTTACCATGAACACACTTATAGTCAAAGTCCCCCAGAGCCCTGGACACTGCCAGGGACCCATTGACGCGTTGGATCATCACAGATCCTCCAGCGTTCTGGATCCTCTCCTTCTCCAGGGGGTTGCTGGGTTTGTGGTCCTGCGTGAAGAAGTGCACAGCCCCTCCGCGACTCAGCACCCCCCGCGAATCTCCGCAGTTGATAAAGTAGATGTGGCGGGGTGAGAGCATCACACCAACGGCCGTCGAGCCACTGCGGTCGGCGCCACCGTGCTTCTTCTCCGAGATCTGCCGCATGTGATCGTCGATCTGCAGGAAACCCGTACGGATTCCGGATTTCACGCTGTCCACGTTGGGCTCCACGGCTGGACCCCCTCCTCCGCCTCCTCCTTGGAAGTCAGGGTTGCTGGTGATGTGCTCCAGGAGGTGCTCGCAGCAGTAACGTGCGACCTGCGATCCCGCATGCCCGTCATAAACAGCAAAGAACGACCAGGGGTCCAGGCCGTTGGGCAGACCGATGACAGCAGTATGCGCATCCTCCATCTCGACACGCCAGCCTTGCATGCTGCTCAAGCCGTAGCGCAGGCCATTGCCGTCCCCTTTTGCGTTGTGTTTCTCCATCTTTGGCTTATCGAGAAATGCACCCATCTCTGTTGCTTAGGAATCTGGAACACAGAAGTTCAAGAATGATGAGTGATATAAAAAACAGGGTGTCATTTCTATGCCACTCATGAGTCACGACGCCAAACTGAATCTCTATTTGTGTCCCAACTGAGCCAGATATAGGGCAGCACGATAGGATTGTCACGGTGCCAAATTTCTGCAGTCAATACCAGTAAAATTTCACAATTCTCAAATACTATCAGTTTTCAATACCATTGCAAAACCTGTAAAGAAATGCACTTTATTTATAAAGTTAAATATTAACATAGTGCAGCCCTACAAACAAGCAAAGTAAACGACTTTTTGAAATAGCAAATATAAATGTATCAGAAAAATCTAAATTAGATGATCTAAAATGAATTTGTAAAACCTTTAAAGGGTCATTTCACCCGTGGAGACATGAATGTGTATTGAAAGTGGGTCATTTATGTAGAAGAAATGTGAAATTATTTTTGAATTTGGAGCTTTCTAGACTGAGAAAAGCCAGAAAATGTATTTTTGGCTTATGTGGATGAAAGACAACAACTCCCAGAATGCACTTGCTTCGCTGCCCTACAAGGCCACTCCCAAGCCACGCCTACCGGTAAGACAGCGCAGTTGAAAACAAAACCATCAAGGCAAGGCTAGGCTACGAGTGAGTCTCCGTGACGAGTTTGCCCAAAATGTCCGGGATTCGGCTTTTGCGTTCTACAGTCGCCATTCATCATGTTTACTGTGGCGAGCAGGACGAGGCTGAGGGGCGCGGGAGAACGGCGCGAGGCCGGTGGCGTGATTACTGACGACCGACACCTGTGAGGCACTGTTCTCGTATCTCGCACGGAGGAGCAGGTATTTTCTTAGCAATGGTAAAACACACATCAACCGATCACGCCACCGGCCTCGCGTCTTTCAACCGATCACGCCACCGGCCTCGCGTCTTTCAACCGATCACGCCACCGGCCTCGCGTCTTTCTCCCGCGGCGCTAGCCTCGTCCTGCTCCCTGTATTACTGTGATTACAGATGAGCGCGCCTGTGAGATGCACCGGTCTCATGGGCTATCTCTCACGGAGGTGCGGGTATTTTCTTAGCAATGTTAAAACGCAAATCAACCGATCACTTGTTTAGCATTCATGTAAACATTACATTCAGATTCACCAATCGGGGTGAATTCAGTTAGATTGAAACAAAAGGTGAGCATGTAAACAATGGATGGCGACCGCAGAAAGCAAAAGCTGAATCCCGGACATTTTTGTCGATCTCGACGGCCGGACATGTCCGGGAAATAGAGTATGGTAACCCCTACTACTCAGCTTTCTTCGTCCCTGTTTTCTGCAGGTTTCTGCCGTTGAAATCAAACGCACTCGCACTGATCTGTGATAGGTCTGTTAGCGCATTAGGTCCAACCCCCTATGGGCGGGTTTGAAAGGGTGGATCTAGTGCTTGTAGTCTTAACAGAAATCCCCCCCTCTTACACTTCCTCCTACAATGACGCAAAATGACGATTTTTGAGTCATTGTAGGAGGAAGTGTAAAGAGGTAAATACAGATTTCTCTCGTCTCGGGGGAAAATGAAAAAATGTTGCATGACCATTCAATAGTATGACTGGGTTTCTAACAATGCAAAGCTTAATGCAAATGGGTGAAGTGTCCCTTTAATGGAAAGTTTAAAGGGATAGTTCACCCCCCAAAAAACATCCATACTATGGATGTCAATGGGGCCCATCAACTGTTTGGTTAACCATATTCTTCAAAATATCTTATTTTGTGTTCAGCAGAAGAAAGAAATTCGTACAGGAATGAGAGAATTTTAATTAATGGGTGAACTATCCCTTTAACGCTAACGAATCAAGTGTAAACACGCACGCATAGTTACACGCCCAGCACAATGCCTCTATTTATAATTCATGATGACTGATACTACAAAAGTCATGTCATGCCAGTGGCCAGTTTAGAAATAAACTATGACATGCCACCAGGCTCAAGTAACAAGTGTAAACACATACACACCGTCGCAAAGGCAGGCAGACACACGGGTTCCCAACCATGTATGGCCGTCAGCTAACACACTGCTACGCACACTACACACTCGCATACTAAAAATAGACGAGTACAAATGCATTCTGACCATTGTTCGCCACTCACATCAATCACAACTCACTCTTGAACACCAAACAAACACCAGCCTTGAACACTGTTTGACAGGTACACACTCTGTAAATCCGATCTAACTGCAGAGTGGATTTACTGCTAGATTACGTTCACGTTTTACAATCAGATATGGGAAATCAATGTTATTCGCCCTTGTTCTTTGCACTGTTGCAACTGAACTGAAAGTCTGCGCGTGCAGACCTGCCGCATGTTCACGCGCCTCTCTATTCCGCATTACGTCATGGTGTCGCGAGCATAGTAGCACTATAGCTTCATGCTAACACAGACGTTTGGGTTAATTCAGTTTGATTGTAATGATTCGACGACGTTAAATAGGTTAGTGCGTGTAATCGGGAAAAAGAATGAATTAAGGATCTGGCAGGTTCTCACTGGTAATGTTTGGGGTAGGACGGGCTAAATGCTACCGAGAGGGCCTTGTGAAGCCTCGGGCTTGGGTTGTCAGACCTGAGGCCCTCAATGCACCATGCGACGGCTACATGCAGCAGGTCAGCCCACTGAGCTCACACAACACCCGCCTACTCCCTTAGCGCACATGCTAACAGGCTAGCTCTGTCATTCACATAGGTATATTACAAGAGCGCAGATACTTACCCACTAAAAATAAGTCCTGGCGAGTTCTGTAGTGGAAGAGGTAAAAGCCAGATAAAAGAAAAGGACGAAAAGAAAGATAGAGATATAAACGGAGCGCGTCGGTGGTGAGAGAGAGAGAGAGAGAGGCTGGCGGATTGTTTTGCTCTGCATTCAGTCTGTGAACGAGAGGATCACCCTTATCTGTTTAAACCAGGGATGCATCATTCCCATTTATTCTGCGTCCTGAATGTAATTAGAAGGTGTAAAGGGTCGGGTTTGACCGCTGTTTTGGTCCGCTGTGTTCGGGACCGAATCTCTGCACGCCAGCAGCAGCACAGGACCCGGATGTGGATTCAGTAGGGCTGCGCACTTAAAAGAATGACATCATCATCATCATCCCTCCATCTGTAACATCCCTCAACCTGTACATCATTCTGTCATCACCACTGCATCCTTCCCTCCTCAGTCCTTCATTCATCAGTTCCTCTGTAGCCTACATCATTTTTTTTTACCACTATGCACCCTGTCATCAGTCCTGCATCTTTCATCTGTCAAGCCCTGGTCATTTTTAACTCTGAGACTGAACAGAAAGCTGTTTTTAAAAGGTTTCTTAAGCCCTGAATGCACACAGCTTAATGCAATTATTTATAATACCTGATGAATAAAATAATGTCTAAAAACATTGTTATTAATACAATTAATCAGACATTTGATTTAACAAATAAAACATAGGCCTATATATAATTGATTATTTTTGATAATAACAGAAATACACTAAAATCGCATATTTAGATATTATTTACTATTACTTTTTATGGACAGTGATAGATCTGTCTTTCTATCTGTCTGTCTATCCATCTGTCTGTCTCTGTCTGTCTGTCTAGGCTATATCTATCTGTCTATCTATCCATCTCTGTCTCTGTCTTTTTATCTACAGTATCTGCCTTTCTATCTGTCTATATATATATATATATATATATATATATATATATATATATATTAGAGGTGGGCATAGATTAATTTTTTTAATCTAGATTAATCTAGATTAATTTTGAAATTAATCTAGATTAATCTAGATTAAAATGGCTCATTTGAATTCTGCCGAAGGCATTCAGAATATGTGTGCTACCCAAATAATGACTATAAAAGTAAGTCTTTGAGAACGGGTTTCTCAAGCCAGGTGGCGCATTAGACCAGGGGCTCATCTCCTGTTTCCAAAATGCATCACAAACTGCTTGAGAAAGCTGTTCTACTCATAGACTGTAAAGGTTACTACTGTACTGTTACCCGTCCGTAGGCAACATAGGCCTATGTTATTATCAACTACTATAGGCTATCAATTAGGGATGGGCGATATGGCCTAAAATCCATATTGTGATATACATTGCAGCCTCTTGCGATAACGATATATATTATAATAAAACCATTTCAGAACAGGTTACACAGACCCTGCTAAACAACTGCTAAATGTATTTTTTTTAAAGGGTGTATGTAGTTTTGAGAACATATATTGTGCAAAACTGTAAGTATACAACATAATTTTGCAGATAAATAAAATTTAAGTACACTAGCTGCAGAGACTTAAGTAGGTCTAATGTTTATTATACCTTTGAGCTTATGAAACCCCAAATTTAAAGTTATAATATTGTCTAACTGATGTCTTTTCAGTTAAAAAGAAACACAACAACTATTCTTAAAATCGGGCGTAGACAGAGATTATGTGTTAACGTTACACCACTAAGATATATTGGAATGAGAATAATACGCGCGCTCTGGTATTCAGTGATATCATGTTTCGTTTTGAATTTGAGGTGAACGGATTAGTCGTGTGTTAACTTACCGAACCGTTACCCCACACACTCTGTCTATAGTTTGCTGCTGTTTGTCGGACGGCTTAAATCCGAACCAAGTCCAAATAATGGATGTTGCAGCTTTCACTTTCAGCCGTGTTTACTTAAGATGACGACGAATATGCGTTGCAGCCGGGTTTACCTCGCGGCCGCGGGTAGATTGCGTCATCATAGCTTGTGTAGAGCCATCTCCCAACCCAACTTGGGGAATAGATTAACGGCGATATTTTTTTTATCGCGCGATAAGAGTCTCGCGTTAACGCAGCGCGTTAACGCCGATAACGGCCCACCACTAATATATATATATATCTGTCTGTCTACAGTATCTATCTTTCTATCTGTATGTCTATCTATCTGTCTGTCTATCTATATATCCATCTGTCTGTCTTTCTCTATCTGTCTATATATCTTTCTGTCTGTATGTATGTATGTCTATCTCTATCTGTCTGTCTATCTCTGTCTGTCTTGTCTGTCTGTCTTTCTTTCTGTATCTGTCTATATATCTATCTTTTTCTGTCTGTCTATCTATATATCCATCTATCCATCTATCTATCTATCTATCTATCTATCTATCTATCTATCTATCTATCTATCTATCTATCTATCTATCTATCTATCGTCCATTTCGACATAATCATTTGCATGACATTGACAGACAGACAGGCAAATTTTAAATTTAACGTGGAGCTGTTTAAATATGGTCAGAGCCATATTAGACATTCTCTGATATGGTCCATTAAGAAGATTAACCCGGAAGGCTTTGAAACGTATAGGTTCTGCCGGGTCGTGGTGCTCGTGAGCGCTGAGCAGAATTCCGCAGTGTTGATTCGAACTTCGAATAGATCTGTTATGTTGTAACACACACGGAAGCGCTTGCGCTTAGCATGCGCAAGATTCACCAGTGCTTTCAGACGCTACTCTGTGAAATAGCTGGATTTTGTCAAGTTTCTCGGTTCTTGTGCAGAAATCATGGATATATGCTGGCTTTGTGTGATTCTCGCTGTAATCGCAGTTTATTTACTTACGCAGTTTATACGCTTTATCTTCGCCGACGCTGATCTGACTTTATTATGGGCGGAGAGGTTCGGCAGCACGCCAGGTAATGAAGAACCTCGCTTAGAAATTTGTTGGCAGTTAAAAAAAAAAAAAAATGTATAGCCTACATTGAAATGCATTTTCAGGGTAAATGCACTACTGTGTAGATCTATCTTCATGCTATAAGTTAAAGCAACAAAGTCAAATGAGAGTCGAGACACATTGCTGCAACTGGACATTGCTGCACATTGTGTGGATGTCACTGTCGAAATATGTGACAAGTACAGTAATAGCAAAGTATTAACTTTTAAAAAAGTGTTAACGAAAGTCTGATGCCAACTTTTACCTAACACACACACACGGTATCGCTAAGTGGAGACTCTCCATATAGGCGTAAATATTTATATACTGTACAAACTGTATTTTCTATTCCCTAACCCTACCCCTAAACCTACCCATCACAGAAAACATTTTACATTTCCCCCCCAAAAATCATTTAGTATCTTTATGAATCCATTTTCCTGGTGATCAGTGGTGATCTCAGGGTTTACACACACACACACGTTGTTGTTTTCATGTTTATTGTGGACTTTCCATAGACACAATGATTTGTATACTGTACAAACTGTATATTCTGCCCCCTTACACTATCCCCCTACCCCTAAACCTACCCATTACAGAAACCTTTCTGCATTTTTACATTTTCAAAAACATCACTTATGAATTATAAGCAGTTTTCCTCATGGGGACCAAAAAATTACATTTTGTCTGAACCACACACACACACAAACATATACACATGTAAGTATGCATATATATGCACACATATTAGGCTATATAAACACAAACTTTTATGTTTGATGCGATTAATCACGATTCATTGATTGGACAGCACTGGTATATATATATATATATATATATATATATATATATATATATATATATATATATATATATATATATATAAGCTGCATTACAATGTGCATAAGTGGATAGCTGCATTAGCAATTCTCATTCTAAGCACTTTGTAGTATCACACAGGCCTGTTTTTAATATCAAATTGTATAGAACTATCACCCAAGTTAATAAGAACCTATGAGCTTGATATTGTGCAATGCATTTTATTACAGTTTTCTTTTTACAATTGGCAATTGCTAGGACAAATTTCTCAATACTTAAGTTAGGTCACTTTTTCAAAACTCTTTACACAGTTCTCCTTACCAACTTTCATCTTGACACAACAGTTAATTTCACATTCAAAATGCAATAAAACCACCAAACACATTTCAATACAAATTTTGTATATGGTAATCAAAATGAAAGACTAACACCTGCGGTGTTCAGCTAAATTTAAATGTTTTGATAGCATTTAATTTTTTAGACAATATGGTATTTCAAAATGTAGCAAACCGCTGTCTTATTCCTTATTTGTTTAACAGTTTTGAAAAGAGTATGTAATGTGCAAATTGGCCTTGTAGGTACATCGAGATTTGTTGGCGTTTGTGTGAGAAAAGAATTCATGTCATTTGAAAGTAGTTATTGAATGCATTTCATGCCAAAGTAATGATGATGAATGATTCACAGTTTAGCCCACATAGACTGATGTTGTGCTCACTGTGCAATGAGTTTTTAAAAAGTGACTAGCGATTGAAAAAAAAAAAAAAAAACCTGTATTACTTAAACATTTATCCAATATAATGTTTAAAACCTTACAAAAATGTTTTTCACTCTAAAAACACGAAAAAGCACCTTTTTCTAAGACAGTCCCATTTACTAATTAAGTATACCCACTCTGTTCTTGCATTCCTTCCATTACTATACCGGCTTTATTCACGGTTTTTAATTACTTAATTATAATTAATACGTTTTCAAATGTCTATAGATACATTGTTGTTTGTTTTCATTTCATAGAGTCAAAGTTTCGAGGCAAAGTGGTGTGGATTACCGGAGCCTCCAGTGGCATCGGGGAGGAGTTATCCCTTCAGCTCGCTGCGCTCGGTGCTCGGCTGGTGCTGTCTGCCCGCAGGGAGAATGAGCTGGAGAGGGTGAAGCGCATTTGCTTAGGTATGAACAGTCCCAAGAAACGTTTGAGACACAAAACACAAAAAAACCCTCGCAGGTCAGTTAAGTACACTACAATTCATGTCCGTCCTTCAGAGCTGTAGAGTGTAGAGCCCTGAATGTGTATACAAGTATCTTTGCTGGCAATATCTGACTAGTTTTGTACTAAAAGCATTCACAACGTGACCTACTGACCAGAAATTTATTTTCTTGTTAGAGCGCTCTTCTCTAAAGGATGGCGATATTCTTGTTCTTCCACTCGATTTGTTGGACCGTGCATCACATCAAGAAAAAACTGCTGCAGTTCAGAAGCACTTTGGTGATGTAAATGCCATCTGTTTTTCTTATTCAATCTTTGTAGTGTTTTTATTTTATTTTTTCTTCTGAATTTATATTTCAGTTATGGTACTGACATTGAAATAAAGTGTTAATTTTGACATTTTCATAATATTGAGTTTGATTGAATTTTCCTACCTAAAGAATATGAACTATTAACTAACTATAATATTAAATATTAACTAACCATAATATTAGATCATATTTAGGAATATTAATGATGCACTGGCTACATTCATACTTGGAACAATACAATAGTACAGGGGTTTTCAAACTGGGGTCCGGGGACCCCCAGGGGTCCACAAGGGAGTGAAAGGGGGTCCGTGGAAAAGTCTAGAGAAAAACTGTAAAATAAAATAAATAATAATAATCATTTAAATCTTAAAATTAAAGATTAAAATAAATTAGATCTAAATAAATAAAAATGTGATTAAAATAAAAATTTTGTTATTAATCTATTAAATAGAATAAATAAAATAACACATATAACAACACATTACTACAGTGAGTATAATATAATAATTTAACTGAAACTAATTTTAGATTAATACCGTTATATAAATGTTTCTGTGTATAAATTGGGTGTTTATAAAAGACAGATGCCTTATAAATTTTAGGATGGAGTCTCTCACACAGGGATGATCATATTTGGGGATCCGTGGCATCTAAAAGATTGAAAAACCCCTCAATAGAACATGACTTGAAACGAGACGTGCAACTTGGAAAGTTTGAAATTGTGAAAATATTGTTGCATTAATATAAAAGCACCCCGGGAGATGTACACACTTAATGATCAACATTAACTTTTTAAGCTAATAAAATACATCGGTTAGCTAATGTTCCTACATTACATGACATTAAAACTTGCAAACCTAAATGTTTGCCGAGACAAGTTTGTAGAGTACAGTAAATAATTGCATAGCATGGCATCATTTATCCTCATGAATTTTAGTTCTTTATACTCTACCTTATATGAGCATCAAGCAATAAAATGCCTTAATGGTCAGTGATATTAAGTAGGAATATTCCCCCTTAAATGTTTGCATGTCTGTATCTGCATTTTCAGATAGACGTGTTGATAAATAATGGAGGCCGGACCCAGCGTTCGCTGTGCATAGAGGCTGATGTGGATGTGTACCAGGCACTTATGGAGCTCAACTACCTTGGCACCGTATCTATCACTAAGCAGGTGCTGCCCCACATGATCCGCCGTGGTAGTGGTATCATAGCAACCGTCAGCAGCGTTGCAGGCTTTGTAGGGGTGCCCCTGGCAACGGGGTATGCTGCCAGCAAGCATGCGGTGCAGGTGAGAGCAAATAGTGGACAGAATTCCCAGAGAATCTGCCTACCCTTATGCAACATTGTCTGGTAAAGGAAAACGGTCATAAAAGATAGAAAAAGCTCCTGATTTGTTGTGTTTCTGCAGGGTTTCTTTAACTCTCTGAGAACAGAACTCGCTGATTCTCCAAACATCACGATCAGTACCATCTGCCCCGGACCTGTAGTATCAAGCATCGTTCAGAACGCAATCACAGAGGAGCTGGGCAAGGTAACTGCACAAGTGGTGTTGTTTTTTGTTAAGTGAAATAAATCTGAAAAAAAAAAATGTTGCCTTGGTTGGTAACTTACTGAAATAAAACTAAAACTGAAATAAAAATTGAATAAAAACCGACGAGAAAAAAAAAATACAAAAAATGAAATGATAAAAATAAAAGCATATTAAAATATATAAGGGATAAGGGATGAGCTGCCTAAGGGATAATCCACAACGAGGAGTCAAAGAACCGCCCAACATAAGTAGGAGGGTGGTTGGGTGCCTCCACGAAGTGCATTAAGATCGTTTAATGCACAGCTAGCCATGGATTATCCCGCTTTTATTGCACACCTTTCAGCCAATCAGAGTCGCGTATTCAGACAGACCATGGTATATTGGTATATAAATATACTGAAATGGCACTGATCAGCACTACGCAAAATTAAGTTATCATTAGATCAAAATACCTAGTAGAGATGTAACGGTGATAAAATTCTCCCGCCGGTTAATCGACTTGTGAACAATTTTTTATTTTATTTTTTACATCGCTTAGCCTATAAAAAGCTGGTGCGGCAGTTTGCATTTTACTTTCCGTTTTAAATCAGCGGAGTTTGATTGACAGGCCATCTGACCAGTCATAATGTCTTTGTCCGACAAAGCAGTCAGGAGAGTTAGAACATTAACGTCGGTGGATTTGAATTTGAGTAAGTGTGTACTGGCGTCTTTCCGTGGTTAAAACATAGTCCTTCTGATGTTCATTCGTGTTTATTTGATGCTATAAATTAACTATGGAGGAGATGATCGGTTCTCGAGCAGCTTTAACTGAAGCAATCTGTCACGACACATTAAAGAGCCACAAAACAGTAGGTCTATTTTTTTTGGACCAAATTTGAAAGTTGAGACTTTAGCCGTTTCTCAATATGCGAACTTGTCTGTACTTGTGTTCTTGTGGACTTGTGAAACGTCATCAGTCGCTGCCCTAGTACTGTTCCAATTCAAAGTTCACATCTAGCCAAGTCCAGTTCGAATCCCCGGATGTGTTCTTGATCCGCCCCTTTTACCGAGGATGCATCGAGAGGTGACTTGTGCGGACTTCAGACAGCCAGGTATCCCAGAATGCATCTCACACCAACCAGCAAGCGTCAATAGCAGAGGAGAAACCCCGCGTAATTTAAAAATACTGCTATAATTGTGTCACAAAATGTAGTTTTAAGAGTATTTCAGGCGAGAATGTAGTTGTTAAAAGCTCAAATCTTTGGTTTATTTATAAAGATAGCGCCTATTTGAAAATTTGATCTGACGTTTTCGGAGTTTTGAGAACCAGGCAATCGGACGCTCGGCGCTCGTACCCCGCCGAGAACAGCCTCTCTCGGCTAGTGCTGCTGACTTGCCGGTGGCTCGGATGTCTAGTCTAGTGGTTTAACTAACATGAGATATAAATCGTCTTGTGTATATCCAACAGGCGATTTATTTATTTTATTTGTCTCATTAATGTATAATTTGTTCCCTGGCAAAACGTTTTAGCTGAGAGCAAAGTGAAGTTTCATAGCTTTATTTAACGTTAGTCTATTTAAATTTAACGTTTTAGCGAGAGCTGACTTATGTTTGACTGAATCGTTGGCTTTATTGTTGTATAGCTTCTTATACCTTTTAGGCTACTTATACTTTTAGAATGGCTATTATTGATCATTAAAACTGACATTTAACAAAAAAGGTTATGTCATTTTATTTTATATATTTAAAACATAGCCTATACAATATTTTATTATAGTCTGCATGTTGCCTATTCTCTTCACTGTATATACATATATGACACAACCCTGTCTCTTTTTGCTAAATATTCGTTTTAATGATCAATATTATAATGTTTTTTATTCATCATATTTTTAAAATGAAAACAAAAAGAGTCAGGGTTGTGCTTTATATTTCGTGTTGTAAATATGCAGTGAAGATAATCAATTGCGTTTCCTGAACCACATTTGTGTGGCCATTATGTTAAAGATTTTTTTTTAAATGAAAATGAAAAGAGGCAAAGTGGTGGTTTATAACATATTTCGTTTTATTTGTAGCCTAAAGAGATAACCGGAGTAGCCAGAGCGAGCTGCATGAGTGACGCTATCAAGTACGCCGCTGTTCCATTTGAAGAATTATCGGACTTGTGTCCTCCCGTCCTCGGGAGTTCGTTCTCCTGAGTCGAACTTGTCAGTCCGAACTACCAAGGACTCAAGTCCGAACTTTGCGTACTTGGTATTGAGAAACGGCTTTTGTTTCATATCAAGCGTTACCTGCTTGTTCCTGTCTGTCAGCGCGTTGTCAGTGTCCTCTATGTATTTTTCATGACATTAATAGCTCTAAGAGCATAGCCTACTCGCAGCAGTCTCGCACACGCTTATCTCGTGTGAATTGCACGTATAAAATGAAGTTAAGGAACAACCTCGATCCATCAGGAAACGTCACATAGGTGACGCTCTACAAAGGTAGAGTGGCAGGTCACGTGACATGCCAGTGGCGGCTCCTGCCAGCCAGCTGAAGATTGAACCCCCACTCTACCTTTGTGACACTTTAAGACCAGCTGCAAATGATGTGGATCTGACACGCGTCCCATTTTCTCACAAATCTTTACGTCTATTTAAGACTTTATTTTACTCATTCATTCTTATGAGGACACTCGACAAAACGGACATTTTGGCATAATTTGTGTGTGTTATGGTTCGTTCAAGCCCGAAAGAGAACTCGATAATGACGCGTGTGTGTGTCACATGTAGGCAGGACATTGACAGACAGCGCAGTCTCTTTATGTCTTGTCGCGCTTGAATGGTTTAAAAGTATTTGCATTAATAAGAGCGTGATCATATAAGGCTAGTCAATGGGTGACAGAAAAAACAGGTACTGCGTTCAATATTTTTAACGCTTTAAACGGAAAAAAAAAACAAGTGATGAAACCGGTGTTGCGACTGAACACCGTGTAACACCGACTATCGTAGCAAACCTAATACCTAGTGTGTTTTGCATTTGCTGAACTAAAAAGTAGGCTACTTGTTTTTGTCTGTAGCCTGTGGCAACAGCTGGTGATCAGACACATAAGATGTCTACAGAGCGCTGTGTTCACCTCACTCTGGTCGGTCTGGCCAACCATGTGAAAGAGATGTGGATTGCTGAGCAGCCCTTTCTACTCTTCTGCTATTTGTGGCAGTACACTCCCACTCTGGCCTGGTACACAACTAAACTTCTAGGCAGAAAACGTGTGCAGAACTTCAAAGCCGGGCTGGTGAGTACTGGGAGCTTGCTGAAAACAGATCCCTGAACTGGTTTAATCACTACAATTACAATAATATCTTTTGGGAATCATCTTCTCTTTCCTAGGATGCAGATGCCGCATACTTCAGCAAGCCAAAGGTCAAGACAACTTGAAAATCTTATTTCAAGAATCAGGGATTTGTGCATTCCTTTGCAGAAAGACCCGGGAAGTCCAGAACTTTCTGAAGAGTGTCAGACTATTTCAATATGTCATTAAATATGAAAACACCTTACATTTTGCTTGCTGTATAAATAAAGACTAATGGCACTTTATTAAAATAAAAAGCTGATTTATGTATTCTTTGTGTTTTCTGTATTAAAATGTTATAAATAGGAATTAATATTGTAACATTTCAAGTTTGTGTGAACAAAACTGATAGTAAATGATTTATATAAAACATCTGTATTTTTTTTCTATACATTCAATTACACAACCATACAAAGACTGAGCCCAAGTAGGATGAACAAAGGTGCAAGAGCCAATTTACCTTGATATTTATAACACAAGATGGTCACATAAAAAAAAACAAAAAAAACATTCATAACCACTGAAAATAGTGACCAAGGCACATCCTTGAGATTTGACAAACAGGCTATTTAAAAGGGCAACGGTTTTCCTGTTTCTCTTCTTTCTTTTTTCGAGGCTCTTGAAGGATGCTTAACAAGAAAGCGGAAAAATAAAAAATAAAATGGGGGGAAAAAAGTTAAATGGAAGCTCAGCGTGAGGTGAGATTCATCCAGAGGTCCATTGTTGATAAAATAGAGTACACTTCCCAGAAAAAATAATAAATCTGGGCTCTGTCTGAATGAGTTTACAGTTTTATTATGTGTGGAGAGGATTTTGCTGATCGTCAAACAGATCCCATTTACTTCATTCTGCTGACGTTCACCAATTCATGCATTTCTTTCAGAAGCCAAATGTCACTACAACAGTAGCAATTTCAAAAGCTTCATACGTTCAATAAAATAACTCACTGTGTGCAGACTTTATGAAATTCATGTGAAGGTGGCATCAGTGTGTGTGCTGGCACAAATGAAAGGTGGGGCAGGTAGTGATCATAAGCAGCGTAAGTGGATGGGCGGAGATGAGTAGATAGGGTATCCCAGAGGTGGGTCAGCTGCTTGAACGGTCAGGTTCCTCAGCATCACAGGATGGGCCTGAATGCTGTAGCGCTCCTCGTCGTCATTCGTGGCATACAGTAGCTCCCATGACAGGTTGGCCCACTGGCCCCTCACACCCTCCTCATTCAAAACTCCCACCTGGACCAGATTCTCCTGCAGAGACAACACACGGCTCGTATACGCCCCCTGTGAAAAAACAGAAAATGTATACCACATCTGTAAATGATCATATGGAAACTTTTTATTAAGAAATTAAATTTGTAGAAAATTACCATGTATGAAGAGCAGGGTGAGACTAATATTAAACTTCTAGTCAATACCGACACACTGAAAATTATTTTCATGTTTTGACCAATAAATGGCTGATGTTAAATTCCACAACATTTTTTAAACTAAAATCACTTGTTTTAAATGCTAAATATATTTATTAAAGCAGCACAACATTACAAATGTATGGTATGAATTTTCTTTCATTCATTTTTAGATTTACTTCAAGATTACATATTACATTATATTTAAAATTATAAATTAATCTAAATATTAATTAATATTGACTGATAACGGTAAATAAACAAAATATGTAATATTGTACAAATATATTGTTCAATATAGTATCAATATAACACTGTGTCCTCCTAACCAGACGCGATAAGTAATTTGTCTGTACTCAGCAGAATTCCAACACACCAGGCCAGGCATAGCAACCACAATTTCACAGTAGTAAGAAGCAACAGAGCGTCAAAACGCTCTGACAAACACGACTAATTTACTCAGAAGAGATTTTTTTATTGCATCACACCAGGTTATGACACAGTCTAACAGTTAATGTTTGGTAGCCATGGTTACATTCCAGTAAATATGGTGCTTACCATGGTGAGGTCATGTCCGAGAGAGAATAGGAAGGGCTTCTCCTGTACAACACTGTCTTGCCAACTGTGGTCTGTTACCAGGCCGATGAACCAGTTGTTATGGTAATCCTGTAAAGTTGTGTAGAGCTCATCCAGACTCTCTACCGGACCAAGAGATGCCTGGTCTACCAACAGTTTTACACTGTACCTGCACACAGAATGAATCAACAGCGGTCACATTTTAGGAAATGCAGCTGATAAAAGGCCCCTTTCTGATGTAAAAAGTCTTGTCTGTTACCTGAAAGCCCTGAGCGTGAGCTGATGCAGCTCTTTATTGGCTCGGAGCCACTCAAGTCCCTCGGTCCAGGGGCCGTCCCCGCAGTACAGCCTAAACAGCAGATTGGGGCTGAACATCTGAGCATCTGCCCCTAGCGCCACACAGCATGATAGCACCACCTGGGTGTAAAGCTCCCGCAGGGCACGGTCCTCCTGCAAACCCAGTGTCACCTGCTCAAACTCTCCCTCCCCAAAGCTCTCCACCACCAGCTGGGACAAACAGAAGCAGAACCAGGCCTCTGGGAAGCAGGGTCGCAGTACCTGGAGTTTGGAGGAAGCCAACTGGGCGGTCCGCCACTCTGAGGGCAGAGAGAAGAGCTCTGAGTGAGGGCTAGTGAAGTGGAGAGGCTGGGAGTTACTCGGGACGGTGGTCGAAGTGCGTGCAGGGATTTTATCTTTCCCTTTATCTACGATGGGCAGGCCGAGTCCCAAACCCAGACCTAGAGGTCTAAGGGTAGGGAGAGAAGAAAGGGCCATGCTCTCATACAGGCTGTGGATTTCAACAGAACCTGGAAGAGACACTCCCAACCCTAACTCGGTCTGCCCTTCATCTGTCCGTACCATCATTCTCATTGGTCGCCGCATGGTGACTGGACCGAAGAGATCGTCCTCATCTGACCATTCAGCAAAGGATGAGAGGCTGGAGCTGTCTTGCCCCCTCAAGTGACAGGATGAGGAGGATTCAGGGCGTACGTGAGACCCCATGGCAACTGTGACCACAGCCGGATCTGGCTCAGAGGGCACGGCATGCTGGGAGCTTTGCGATTTGCGTCCAGAGGTCTGTAGAGACTGACCTTTTGTTTGCGGAGCACCATGTGTCAATTCCTGTACACAGTAACGCAATAAAATCCAGATAAGCGTTTTAAGGAAGTCAGAGTTGAGCTGACGCAGGTGGTCAGGCGAGTCAATGATTCCTGTTAGAACGTTCTGGGCGTCAGAGTAAACCCTGACGGGCAACATAGAGCAAGGGGTCAGAGCATTACCCCAGTGAGGGTTCAATAGTCGGAAACACTGGCCAGGCCGCTCCACGTGATCGAACGCTCCTTCAAAAACCTCATCCACACGCCGAGCCTCCACTGTGTGGCATGATGTTTCCTGTAGTTCCAGTCCCTGTGGTGAAACATGGTAGCCAATGAGAATTCATAAAATTGTGTTATGTAGACCTCCAAATAAAGCATTGAATTTGTTTCAGAGCAAAGGCAAGAAAGCAGGTATACCTTAATGTTGACAGTGCAATAGCCGTAGCCTCTCTCTAGAACAGAGATCCACAGAAGTCGACCCTGAAAGCGACCGAGGTAATGAGATCCCGGAGTACAGGAACCTGTAATCAGATGCATGAATATTAGGGCTGCAAATTTCAATAAAAATTGCTTTAACAATATTTAATCAGGTTCCTTAACATGTACTCTACAGCAATAATAAAAACAAACAATATAGGCTATCAACTTCCAAATCCATTTTTTGAAATGATTATTCAGTGACTTGCTCATCTGCTACAATAATGTTTTAGTTGATGTAATTAGGGGGCTTTTTCACAGAAAATATTTACATTTACACTACCGTTTTAAAAGATTGGGGTCAGTAATATTTTTTAAATCTTTCTGAAAGAAGTCTCTTATGCTCACCAAGGTTGTATTTATTTGATCAACAATACTGTGAAAACCATAATATTATATATATGTTCCTGTGATGGTAAAGCTGAATTTTCGGCATCATTACTCCAGTCTTCAGTATCACATGATCCTTCAGAAATCATTCTAATATGCTGACTTCTTTTTTTTATTATTATTATTATCAAAGTTGAAAACAGTTGTGCTGCACAATCTTTTTGTGGAAACAATCTTTTTGTTTTTTGTATTTAGGATTTTTTTTTTGCATTGTAGCAATGTAATATGTATTAACTGTCACTTTTGACTGCACTTTGATCTTTACAACATGATAGAGATCAGGATACTCGTGTTTTTCAGCGGGTGTCACTCACCAAATGCGCCATTAGCGAGTGCAGGTCTGAGAGCCGATGCCAGTCTTTTGCAGAGCTGTTGGTAATAAACAGAATCTGGGCAAGGGCAGGCGGTGCCTGGGGTGCCTGGCCACGAGCGGAGCGGCCTGGGGAATCCCACCAGGAACACAGGTAGTGTGAAGAGAGGAAGCAGAGGGGCAGACAGAAGGGCAGAGAGAGCCACAACAGCCAGCAGAAGAGGGCACAGAGCAGCGTTGAGTGCCAGCAAAGTGCCCGCTGACTGACGGCGCTGTTTACTCTCCGTCCAGGATGTAATCAACACCGTAAGAGCGAAACTCAGCTTACACACAAACTGTGACACACGATTCACAACCAAGGAGACCTGCAAGAAAAAGGTTATTACACAAACGTCCCTGCAATTTAATTACAGTAAAGGCATCAAGTTACATTTGGCTCACCAGAATCAGCTGCACTGTAGTGCCCAACTCATGCCAGCGTGCGACTCTGTGCCCCCCTGCAAGTCTGATGATCACCACCAGCACCATTTGCAGTAGAGCAGCCTCAGAGCTCTGCCACACCTACCGTACAAAGCCAAATGAGTCAGGGGTCAAAGATTAAGGGGCAAATAGTTCTGTTCATGTCCTCATAATGCATTAAGATGGTTTACTGATAAACTCTCTTACCATTCTGAATGCCCGCGTAAAGCCAATGGCGAGAGAGGCCGTGTGCAGCTTCTCTAGAGATTCATCCACTGACAAGAAAGCAATCATAGCCAATGGACTCACTGTAAAGTCAAATATGAACATTAACATCAAAATACACACATAAAGGCATTATTATGTGTTAGCAAGCAATTAATAGAAATATATAAATTATGTATAATTATAATTTGTAATATATTTTATGAATTCTATACTATTCTGTCTAAATAAATGAAAAACAGAGCAATAAAAACTAAACTGAATCGATGCACCAATATAAAAGTTCTGATCAATACTGATAAACATACAGATAAACATATATACATTATATAAATATTATATATATAATGAATTCTATACTATTTTGTAGTATACTATTACTAAAATCAATTAAAATTCATTTAAGCATCACAACATTACAATGTACAATAAAAAAATCCACTTTGAGACTTGCTAAACAGTTTTATTAAAGCTACACTGTGTGATTTTTACCCCCATCTAGCGGTGAAATTGTATATGACTACCCAGTGAATATTAGTTTCTGTTCCTCTCAATTCCGAGGGCGTTTTAACTCCTATGGTGGCCGTATTATTCCAAGATTAACATGGCTTCCAGTTATCGACTTCGTCCATGACAATAATAAACAATACGTCTAAAATGAATAAAACTACAGGACAGATGTCAGGAGGTAAACGTCACCCTTGGAATCGGCTATCCCAGCATAATCAGATTAGGCTAACGTTACAATGTGTACAAAGTAAAAGCAATTAAAAATAACTAAAATTTACAGTGTCCTTTTTTATATATAGCTTAAAAAATTGTGCCTTTAAAACTATTCATCACCTGTGATCCGTCACAGCACAGATTTATGTTACAAGGTAAACAAAACTTTTTCACCATTGACGCGAGGATGAAGTTATACTAGAGGTCGTTCTGGCGTTATGCACAACCATGCTATGGTTAGACAAGCAACTATAAAACTTCGAATTTACACAAATGAATTACAACAGGCTGAATTACCTGTCGAGAAGAAAGCAGGCAACCTCGGCGTCCGTTTTAAAATCTTTTCTCCTCATGAGCTCTTTCCATCTGGGAAAAGTTACTCCAATATTGACTATGGTCTTGCTGATTTGTCTGTCGCGTTGACGTTTTAATTCTCTCTTTCAAATGTGAGTACGCACGCACGCACGCACACACACACACACACACACACACACACACACACACACACACTATCTTTCAAATCTGCCGGCACTCGCGAGCTCGCGAGTAATCTCCCCCTCGCATTCGTCACGGTGTCACTGAGTGAAAAACGCAAAAGGCTAAGCTTGAATTTACAGGTATGTCCCTCTTTGGCTAATGTAGTTTCAAGATGGAGGCGCAACATGGCGACCGGCATTCGAACCCCTCACCCGTATGTACTTTCAATGGCAGATTATAAACTTAAGAGAATACTTTATTACTTGATAGAAGTAAATATACATTAATGAGCACATATATTTTTTGAAAGAACTAAGTGTTTTTTGCTAAGAATCAACTAAAAAAGTTACACAGTGTAGCTTTAAATTATTTTTAAAGATTTACGTTAGATCATAGCAAATGGCATTTAAATTTTAAAATAAGGAAAATGTGAATGCACAATACATATTTACCATTACATACTCAATACTGACAAACAGCAATAAATGTAAAAAAAAAAAAAAAAAAAAATAATTCTAACAAGATACCTGATATTGTATCAATATATCATGCATTGCTATGTGTTTTAGAGCTGCACAATTCTGGATAAAATGAGAATCACAATTTTTTTGTTTAAAATAGGATCACAATTCTCTCAGCTCTAATGTGTTATCAATGCGAAGACAACATCTCACTCCAACAGACCATACTGGCAAACAGAAAGCACATATATGACAGATACAAAGGATTGTTTGGTTGGTACAGTGCAAATATCTCCTCACCCAGGTTCAATAAGATCCTCCGGATGATTCCTCCGACACGCAGACCACGAGTCTTCCGCCTGAAAGCCTGGGCAGTCATGACCCGTTTGGGGTAGAGTGGGTTGAGCATGGCACCTCCCAGCACGCAAGCTCCCTGGAGCTCTCTCAGCAGACGGGTGATGAGAAACAGAGCAATAAGGAGCCAGCCGATCACCTCTTGTGGGCTTGAAGGTCCCACAAAAGACTCCCAGTGCTCTACAGAGTTCACACCCAACGTTAGATTCCCTCGGTCAATGAGATACAGCTGATGAAGGAGTCCAGCCTCAGTCAAGGCTCCTATTATTAACAGCAGGGAAAGAGGAAGCCCCCACCAGCCCAGACCCAAGGTTGGAGAAGTTCCCTTCAGGAGCACCAGCAGCTGGGTTAGGTCCTGGCTGAGGAGGTAACCCATGGCGACGGTGAACAGAACCACACCCAATGAGGAGGGAATGAAGAAGGTACAGATGGCAACACACACGGATGACAGAAACATCACCAAGAGCCTGAAGGAAAAAAGAAAAGCAAAAGTTTTTGAGTCTGAACAAAGTGTGTAGCTCTTCACACTAATGTAGACCAGACTTCATGCGCTCAATGTAAGATTTATGTATTTGAATTACATAACATTTTCATCCATTTGGATAACACAGTTTTATCATAAACAAACTAATCAACACAATGTGATGCAATAAGCCATAAAGGTTTTTACTCTTGACATACAAAATAGATCACTTGTACTGCTCCACCTCAGTTTTTTAATATAATCCTCATACAATCATTGTAGGCAACCTTAAGCTTACATATGCTTACTTTTTTTTTTTTATTAACCCACAAAGGAGCAGTATAAAAAGAAGTACAGTATGCTCTAAAAAGATTTATCTTAACCTGATCCGAACCGAGTTATTTAAAGATTCTTTGAGTGTGAAGTTGGTCTAAAGTTTAGTAATGTAAGACAAGGAACCAGTGAGAGAAGGGTTCAGTGCTCACCTGATGTTGGTGGACATGGCTGACCCGCCCAGGCCGTGCACCAAGGTCTGTTCCATGGCCCACAGCAGAAGAGCGTCCAGCGGAGAGAGCATTCCCAAAGCCCAAAGCACCGGCAGAGCCACAAACAACACGTGAAGCACCTGAGCTGCTACTTGCAATTCCATCACACCAGAACCTGAAAACCTGAGAGAAGAGAGAGAATGAGATCTGGGAGTTGACCCTTTACATTCACACTCAAACATTAGGTTTATCAGTCCTTATAAGTTTAGGTTGAATCATAACAGTCTCAAAAAATAAATAAATAAATAAATAAATAAGACTTTTTTTTGTCTGTAATCTATTAATTAAATTTTTTATAACATCAGCCTGCCCAGGGACTGCGGGTGGAAATTAGCTCTTGAGCTAAAACCTGGTACTATGCATCTCTCCCCTTGAGGTTAATGTTTATTGTACGCTGTCCCTGTTTCTCTAAATAAATAAATACAAATACAAATTTATTAAAAAACTAAATAAAATTTTAATTCATACATACAATGAATGACATACATGTCTTCTATGATGAGCAGGTTTTTAATTTCAGAATATTTATTTTAAAGTGTTGATAAACTAAGAATTCAAAGAATTTCTTGAACTAAGAATTTGGTAAATCAGTTGCAATTTCGGCGCAAGCTTTGCAAACAGACTTTTACTGTATCATATGGACACAACATTAAAGCCACAACATATAAGTAACCATGTCAATTATAATGCCCAACCTGTGATCAGTGATATCTGATATGTAATCTGATATGTAATGATTTATGTACGGTCAGACGTTCTTTGTCTCAAAATCGTATGTTGCTGTTTATGCGTCAGCAAATCAAGCCAGTGACTAAACAGTCAACTTCACATTGTTTCTCTTAGTAGCATGAAAATAATCTGTTTTTTTAATTGTGATTAAATTATATACAGAGAGCAATCAAAGAAGCCTTACTTTATAATCACTGGAGCTGTCAATCACACAGTGGGAGTTTATCAGTGAATGAGTTCTGGACTCTCTCCAAAACTCCCGTTATAATCAATGATACTGTCTACAATGCACAATGAATCTCTTATTTACATTGTGTTTGCGCTAGTTATGATGAAAGCATTTGTGAGAGTGCAGAAATTAAGTTGCATCTATAGACAACAGACATGTCTGTCAATGGCAATGCTCATCGCTGCAACCTTTCATCCCACGTCAGTAGATCTAAATATAATGCTATAATAAACACTTTTCATGATTAGTTAATCTCGACAACTGTAATAGTAAAAAAAAGAAAGTAAAAGATTTCGAGAGAGTTCCAAATGTAACACTTATTTCATATGCAAAGATGTTAGCCAATCATAGCAGTGGCCGTTTACATTTAACTCTCACAGCAGACACGCCCCTTCAAACAGAGCTTCCAATGGCCTTTTATTTATTATACTTTTTTAATATCATATAGTGCGTTATATAATTAATAAGTGCGTCTCAGGAAACATTATAAATATATATCTTTTTTAAATGCAGTTCATGACCCCTTTAATATTTTTTGGGGGGCAGAAAGATCATGAAGGAAAAAGCCTTCATAAGTAGTTTGGCAAATTATTTCTTAGGAAAACATTTTTGATAACACTCAAAAGGTTGGGGACAGTAAGGCTTTTTTTTAAAGGAATGCATACTTTTATTTAGCAAGGATGCATTAAAGTAATCAAAAGTGACAGTGAAGACATTTATAATGTTACAAAAGATTTCGGGTAAACGTACCTATTAAGCTCAAGTACCCATTAAGCACACTACCATCTTGGAGCTCAGATTATAAAAAGAAACAGCAATGTATTATCCTATTTGATGTATTAACCAATTGATGTGTTTGTTACTATATACCTCCTGTAATTTTAAACCAATCAGACCATTGCACACTGAGATATGTGTGTCCATGTGTTCACACTGTCTGGCGGCTATTTTCAAAGCTGTCTGAAAACTTTCACCAGGAGAGGAGCCCCTCAAATGTGCATTTTTTATATGTTTAAGCCTTTATTTTGAAGAAGTACATCTTCTTATTGCAAAATTAAGAGATTAATGTTTAGACTTTTGCATATTATAACCTGGAACCTGGATGTGGGAAATAATTACAGTTAGATCTAAAAGATAGTTTTAGCAACATAGCCCAGATGCTACGAACATAGCTAGCTTACTAGCTGTATAAGATTGTGTGCTACACTAATATATTACTTCACAGGCATTAATGGCTTGTACTTTTAAATCCATAATATTATAATTTTACATTTTATTGATAGTCTGTGGTTTTAAACTGCTGTAATTTTTAAAGAATTCATATTATTGTTAGGTGAGCTTAAAGGGTGCACTACTATGACAATCACACAGCTTCAGTGTGACATCAATTAGAAAAAGCATAATTTCATAGATATTGTCAATACTAGTTGTTCATATTAAAATTGGTATAAACTTAATACATTACCTAGATTATTAATTTAGCTAAATATTTTCCTTTAAATTTAATTTAATATTTATTAATAAAAAAAATGTTTTTGCTCCAATTAAGCACAGTGTGTGCTCCCTTTAAGCTCACCCACATTAAACGTCTATGTAAATACTTAATAATCAGAATTTAAATATTAACTGATGGTTGTCACTATGTTAATCTTCAAAAAAATGATTAATAAACTTATTTTCACAGTCTTAAGATGACAAAAGCTAGACGAAACTATAGTGTATGCCCAAAGATGAAAGAGGCATGTCATACAAAGAAGGAGCCATCAGAAACCTGTCGTATCTGTCCAAGAAGTTTGGAGTAGACAGGAAAGCTCTGACCCAGAGAGTTAAAGGGATACTCGACTTTTTTTGGAAATAGGCTCATTTTACAACTCCCCCAGAGTTAAACAGTTGAGTTTTACCGTTTTCGAATCCATTCAGCCGATCTCCGGGTCTGGGGGTCCCACTTTTAGCATAGCTTAGCATAGATCATTGAATCGGACAAGACCATTAGCATCTCGCTCAAAAAAATGACCAAAGAGTTTCGATATTTTTCCTATTTAAAACTTGACTCTTCTGTAGTTACATCATGTACTAAGCCCGACGGAAAATGAAAAGGTGCGATTTTGAGAGTATAGTTCCTAGCCATATCAGCCTAGAAAATTGCAACTTTACATTTTCCGTCGGTCTTATTACACGATGTAACTACAGAAGAGTCAAGTTTTAAATAGGAAAAATATCGAAACTCTTTGGTCATTTTTTTGAGAGAGATGCTAATGGTCTTGTCCGGTTCAATTCATTATGCTAAGCTATGCTAAAAGTGGTACCGCCAGACCCGGAGATCGGCTGAATGGATTCGAAAGCGGTAAAACTCAACTGTTTAACTCTGGGGGAGTTGTAAAATGAGCCTATTTCCAAAAAAAGTGGAGTATCCCTTTAAGGAGCACATTGGTTTGTTTTGTTATTTGATTTTTCAATATGTGTTACATAGCTGAACGTGGACTAGTCTAGATGAGTTTGAATGACACGTCACTATGAATAGGATAGGCTACCTGATCAAATTGAATGCCTTGTTGCTTGATTTTAGTGTTCTGTTTTTTTGTGATTGACTCTGTACCTTCAAATAAAACTTTTTTCAATTATTCCTTAAAAAGGTTGTTTAAAATAAACAAGAATTTTTAATAAAACTTGTTGTGAGCTTATTGGGAACAGGGGTGTGCTTAAAGGGTACAAAACGTACCCATTAAGCACAGCCAGACTTTTTATATTTAATGATGTACATCTTAATTGAAATACTTTTGTCATTTAAAATAAAATGAAATATTATAGTGTGAGAGATTAATATTTTATTTTAAAATAACTTCTTGTACTAAAACCAATATCTTGTGCACTAAAAATGTCTCAATGTAGATTTTGGTGAGCTTAATAGGTACGTTTACCCCTCTATTTTAAAATAAATACTGTTCTTTCTATTCATCATAGAATCCTGATTAAAAAAAAAAGTATCATGGTTTCCCCAAAAGTATTAAGAAGCACAATTGTTTTCAAAAAATTGATCACCAAATCAGCATATTAGAATGATTTCTAAAGGATCATGTGACACTGCAGACTGAAGTAATGATGCTGAAAATTCAGCTTTGCCATCACAGGGATATATTACATTTTACATTATTCCAGTTACATTTTCCAGCCTTGGTGAGCATAATAGATTTCTTTTTTAAAAACAATAAAAATAAATCTTATTAACCCCAAACTTCTAAACAGTAGTGTAAAAAAAAAAAAAAAAATTTTCAAACAAATTTTTTTAACGTGGACAGACTTATTTATCATTGACCTACACGCTGTCAGAGAGTAGTGGTGAATTGTTGGATTTGTACCTTAGAGCCAGGTCCACGGCGATGAAAGCGAGTATGTAGAGCGGTCTGTTGAGCGGCGTGATCTCATACGTGTCCTGCGGCTGAAACGTTGCTGTTTCTGTAGCCGTGTTGACGATGAGCGAATACTCCCCGATACAAACAGTCACCCAGCTCAGGGCAAACAAAGGCACGACAGCTCCCAGTCCTGCACCCGGGTGCCCATACAGGCTGCTCAGTCTGTCCGGCAGCAGGTACCATGTGGACAACCCACAGAGTGCGCCGGCAAAAAAGGTGTGCAAAACTATATTACCCACAAACCTCTTTCCAGGCACTACAAATCGTACCGTTTCAGGGGCCACGCAGTGAGTAAACTCCACCTCTTCCTCGTCTGCAAGGATGTTACTGGCAGCAGGCAACCGTTGTACCAATCCGGTCCTGCGTGCCATACACCGTGCCAGTCCCTGAAGGGTGGCACCCACACCTAGCATGAACACACCCGAAACAACGCCCGCACAGGCTTCATCCAGCACCCTCAACTGGTACAGGAGGGTCCCGATGCCTCCCAACAGCCATGGTGTCAGGAATAACACCAGCTGGTGCACATAGATGTATGGTGGGGCGCAGTAACCGAGTTTCAGCCTCGGCCCCCCTAAGATAGTCTGAGGGAAACGCTTCCAGAAGAACTCCTGCTTGTAGTCGTTGAGCAGGGGCACATCAGGCCCCATGATGAACGCAGCGCGGGAGGGACAGACTCGGTCATCTCCCCCCAGCTGCTCTGGAACATACACACATGCCCCGCTGACAGTGAGTCACTGTGGAAACACACAATATTACAATATACACTCATTTTTCATAGGACATAGATGGAAAAGAGCAGGTTATTATGAAAACAAAAGCAATAATCAATCTTAAACTCTTCTGTTTGATATATAAGGCAAGACACTGCAGGCAAAAGACATTGTTTTTTGATTTGCACTGATTAATATTGTAATTTTGGGCTATTTTGGTTCCATAATATGTCTTGAGATTAGTGGAAAGAAAACAAACAAAATACACTTTTACATGTTTCTTTTATTACACTTTATCTACTTGCGTCTGTAGACTTAATTTACAATACATAAAATGATTTTTTTTTCTCCTGGACTGAGCCAGAAATCTCCACTTCAGCACCACACATTTCAGTTGTATTACCATCAATATTCTGAAGGTTTTACAGGTGGGTTTGTTCATATATCGTAACATTTAACTCCTAAAAATATGTTTTTTTTTCTGCTGACAGTATTTATGAAGTGATAAAAAGAGATAAAATCCCATCTGTATCATCTTTAACTAATATGTCAACGCAATTAAAAACATGAAATTTTGAAGCTGGCCTTTTCCAATAGCAAATTCATGAATATTTAATTGAATAATGCATCATTTGCATATTTAAACATTTAACATAATATTAAAAAGCAGATTTAGAATTAAAATATTTCAACTTCAAATATAAATAATTGTGTAGTTAATCAACTGGGGAATTATGTTGATATAGTTATTATTATTATTATTATGTTTTACTGTATTCAACTATGGTGTCTTTTTTTTCTTAACAATAAGCTCAAAGCATCTGTGTATTTTTTCCCCCACTTGATTCCCAGTTTACCTGTTTGTTGATGTTGCACGAGCAAAATAGCCAGGAGGTGATCCAGAGTCAATCAGCATCAAACCAGCGACGTTTATCCTCTGAATTATGTGCTTTTATCCTTTGATTTGTGGTTATAATCCTCAGATTTAGGTTTTTAATGCAGTCATGTTGATTTGTATCCTGTGATCTGTTCACATGCTAACACTGCAGCTATGACAACAAGAGGCATACATCGCCCTGACAACTGGTTTATAGACCATTACAATAACTAAACACACAGCTCTTATATCATATTACATTATAATATCGTCTTGGTTTCCTCCAAACACAGCAGATAAATAAGAGAGGCGAGGAGAAGCGGCTATTAACTGGTTAGCGCGGCTAGCGTTAGCAGCTTGTGTTTGGGCTTAGAAGCCTGGGATTTTTTTCCACATGGCAAACATTTAAATAAAAACAGCCTTTTCTGTTTTTATTATCGCATACCTCTAAATCAAAACGGTTGGAGAGGTGCTTGAGGGGTGGGTAGAGGGTTTGTGTAGTGATAAAGCAACGGACCCGTTATCCATCATCGCTTTTGCTGATGCTGCAGTTGGGCAATGCGGCCTAAAGGGCGGCGCTAGTAGACGACATATACGGTTACGTGTGTACGTATAGCTCTACATCTATTCTTCCTCACATAATTAATAATGAAAAATTGTCTATCAACAAAGTAATTCTGGTTATGCAGTAGACTACCTTTTGAATATGCGTGTGTTGTAATTCAAATAGGTTAAACTATGGCAGAAATAGCCTCTTGTGAAGAATTTACACAATTGCAAGAAATGTACAAATTTAAATAGCAATTTCCTTAAAGGTATTTCATTAAAAATAAAATATGAAGAAACATTTGTATGTCTTGTTGCATAGCAAAAACTGGCAACATCTTGCAGTGAAAGTAATGAAATTCACCCCATGTTCTCAAAAAGTAATATGATTTCCACATTTTATCTGATTATTTAGACATGACAATATCGCATAAAAGGACAAAATCTGAAATATTTACGTAATCAGACACTGGGATTTTCAAAGCAACCATTTGGCAAAAATAAATAAATCACTGGGAAGACACTCCAGCAATAGTTTATATATGTTAGTTTATGAATTAAAAAAGTCTAGCAAGAATTTAAAAATGCATGTGTCAAAAATAAAATCTAGAAGAATAGGGAAAAATTAGTTAAAATTACCTTTTTTAATTTCATTATAATTTCAAGCTATTGGCAAGTCTGACACCCATCCCTGCATGAGAACAACAGCGAGAGAGATGTCAATGATAAAAAGGAAGGACCTGTCCTGCTGTAAACTGCTTAGATGTATCTCTGTTTCCTTTAAAAGGAAGTTGGACAACACACTGTGCTCTGTGTTATTTCCACAGCAGGTACACCATTAAATTCAGCAGCCTTCCTTTCTAATTTTCTACACATTTTAATACATCTTTTATTCTGTCGGTTTTGGTTCTCTCTCTAACTGTCTCTCTCCTCTGCCAACCCCCCACCATTATACTCCAGAGGAAAACAGGAAGAGAATTGCCATGAGCTGTGATAACGGGTTTTTACTGAACACATTATGTGTGTGATTGCCTTTGAATTTTTCCAGACATTGGATTTTCAGCTGTTCTGCTAAACTGCCCTCATAATACAGCCCACTGAAAATAAACACATCAGTCTAAAACCTCTGCTCTCTTTTCAGTGTCACAGTCTGACACAAATCTCTGTTTGCCATAGCTGTAATGAGAACTCTTCCACCCCAGAGTGGGCTTTTATGTCTTAGAGAAAAGCTGCTGGCAAAACTCTAAAGCGTGTGTGAGATGTGTTTGTCCTGAAAAGAAAAACCAACACAAATGTACAAAGCTGGCAATAGTGCACGTGTTTTAAATGGTTAACAGTAAATGTTTTTCTTCAGTGTTCAGGTACAGTCGTGATGGTATTATTCAATACAATTATTTAGATTTATTATTATTATTATTATGCCTTTGTATAATAATGTAGATTGTATTATAAAATAATAGCAAAAAAACAATCATTATGCTCTATAAAATAATACTAATTTATTAATATTTATAAAAATAATATTGATCACAAATATTACAATTTTAATTTTATAGTGTTCCACTGGTTCAGTCCTCTGGGACCCCCATAGTATTTTGCAACTACAGTTAAATTGGCCACAACCTGTTTTCAAGAATGCTTTGTATGAATTCTTATATTATTTAAATAAATTATTTTATAACTATCAAATAGTTTTGGTAACACTTTATTGCGATATAGTCCACTTCAGACATTCAACTAAGTAACTTTGCAGCTACATATCAACTAACTCTCATTAGAGTATCAGTAGACTGTTAAGGTGTTACGGTTTAAGTTCGTAGAATAAGTTGACGTACTTGCAAAGTTACTTATAGTCAGTAGAATGTCTGTGTAAAGTGTTAGCAGATATTAAGCAGACAGTCTACAAATACTCTAATGACTAGTTGTTGACATGTAGTTGTAGTTACTTATAGTTAATGTCTAACGTGGAGTATCAAAATAAAGTATTACCATAATAAAAAATAAAAAAATCAAATCAAAGAAAAACAAACCTCATAGAGAATTTCGTAGGCAAGGACTTAAAATAAAAGACACCAATTAGTGACTCGAATAGAAAACATATTTAATGCCTCTGATATTGACATAATTCCAATTAATTAAACATATTGGGAATTTAAGTCCTATTTAAAATCCCAAGATCGAGAAAAGTATGTGTGAACCTCAATGAACAACAACACACAAGGCCAAAGGTGAAACATGACACACATAGTGTGTCTCTAAGGCTCTGTTGTTGTTACAGAGGAGGAGGAGGAGGTCTGGGTCCACTGTGACACAGATACCTGTGAAGAATATGAAGATTATTATACCCTTTTATCCTTCAACAACACATAATGACCCGTATATGTGTGTGTGTGTGTGTGTGTGTACAGACCTGGTCTCAGGATCAGCTTTAGGGAAAGTAGAGAGAACCCTGAATCCGCTCTGCTGCAGTGCTGTCATGTAGGGGCTGGAAGATCCTCTGATCTGCCTGAAGTTAATGTCACTCTGAACTCCACGCATGAGAGAGACAACTGCTCTCTGCTTCTTATCTGAAAGCACACAAAAATGTATACATGGTTTGTGTTTAGCCTACACATTTGGTGTGCGTCTATATGTATACTTGCATCTGCTGGTATCGTGTGTGTCATCCTGTTGATCAGGTATTAGTTTGTGTATTCCTGTACCTCTCAAAGGAGCCGGTCTGGTTGCCAACGGTACCAAACCAGGTAACGTCATATCAGCACCTGAACTAGAATCCTATAAACATGCACAAAGTAATTGTCTCTATCTGCAGTATAAGTTGTATTTGATCCATTCAGTTGATCTATAGTAAATGCTGAGGTACCTGTGCTTCATTATTTAAAAGCTCTGCTCTGGTTCGTTCATCCAGTGTGACGGTAATGCCATCCAGAACCTGCAGTGTGGACAGATACAGTACCACCGGAGGCCTGTGCAGTGATCGCCGTGCCACCTGCAAAACAAAACACACATCTGGTATGTGGTAGTGCAGAGTATGCCTAATTAAAGTCACCATGAAATCAAATTGACAGTTCTTTTTTTATGGAATATTGCAGTATTTATGATGCACATCATTATTTATTTAATTTGTGGGCCCTCCCTCGTAATCTTTATTCAAAATAACTTCCCCTCCCTCTTGAAGCAACATCTCTTCTCTTCTCTGATGACGTGTTTTTCGGTGAGAGGGTGGGACAACAAACCTCGACCCTCCAACAATCCAATCAATTCTTGATGGACAAAAGTCCCAATCCCACATTTTTTTCTTGTTTGATATATGTCACAATAGGGAAGAAATGACTATCCCAACTTCTGTTTCATGCCAACTTTAAAGGGAAGTTCTGCCATGTATGGAGGACAGAACATACTGTATTTATTCAGAACCAGAGAAGGCATGATATGTTTTATATTGTGTGTGTGTGTGTGTGTGTGTGTGTGTGTGTGTGTGTGTGTGTGTGTGTGTGTGTGTGTGTGTGTGTGTGTGTGTGTGTGTGTGTGTGTGTGTGTGTGTGTGTGTGTGTGTGTGTGTGTGTGTGTGTGTGTGTGTGTGTGAGAGAGAAAGAGAGTGAGTGTGTGTAAGGATTTGTCTGTAATCATGGTTAGTCTGCAGTTCAGCCAAGAGCTCAGTTTGAAATCTCTTGATCTAGAGCAGTGTGTGTGTGTGTGTGTGTGTGTGTGTGTGTGTGTGTGTGTGTGTGTGTGTGTGTGTGTGTGTGTGTGTGTGTGTGTGTGTGTGTGTGTGTGTGTGTGTGTCAGACTCACTGGGTTGCCCACTACAGACAGTTCTACGAGAGAAGGGAGTGCCTCCAGTTTCTCTAGTTCTAAAATATCCTGTAACACAAACAAAAGACACATTAGGTTCTTAGGATGCTTTTGATATACATATACATTTACAACAACAGAAATTAAAATTAAATTGACTATGAATTCTGGAGGATCATGTGACACTAAAGACTGGAGTAATGATGCTGTAAATTCACCTTTGCCAACACAGGAATAAATGTAATATTTGTACTATTGAGCCATTAGCAACTGCCATCAGAGAAGACTCTGATATTAAAGGTATCTCCTTTGGGAGAAAGATCAATAAAATCTCACTTAATGTGGATGATGTCTTAATCTATCTAGACTCACTGCAAAACAAAATTAACAGACTGGATCTCTGAATTTGGCAAGTATTGGTTCGATCCCTCTTCACAATTTACTATACATGTCAAAGTTGTCTGTTTTAATCAAAGGCAACATAATTCTTAATAATATGATTAAAGTGTGGAGGTTGGCTCGCAAAACAAAATGGTTATGCTACACATCTTTCGCCATAAATGTTTTAAGGTCCAGCAATTCTGGGCAGGGGTTTGTCTAGTAGTGGATAACATTTTTTTCCCGTTCTTTATACTTAGGGTCTAAGATCTGTTTGTTGGGACTTACTCAGGAACTCCCTCATGGTTTTAAGGGCGATCGTCTCTTGCAAATATTGTTACATTCGGCCCGCAAATGTATTTGTGTTACAATGAATAACTGACCCAATCGGTGGCTCAGTGGATAACTGTTGTTAAGGTCTTTATTCCTAATGAAGCCTTTTCCACTGCACTAAGACTAAGAGATAAACCCTTTAAATTCTACAGGATCTGGGGCCCCTTTCTAAATTAGGGATAGAGGCGGGGTCACAATTATTTTCAGTTAGTTTCTGTTTTCATGGACTTTTAGTTTGTTATTTTCAGTCACATGTGTTCCTTTGTTCAGTTTCCCGCCACTCTTTTGTTGTCATTGTAATTAATTTAATCAGCACAGTTGTTTATCATTATTTCATTCATTCGGCTTGTACTTAAGGTCCCTTCTTTTCCTCTGTTTGAGGTCTGGTCACATTTTTGTTTAGTGCCATCGTTTGGACCATTTTACTGTGGATTATTATTATTATTAAAGCGTGTAAAACTTTATTCATCAGTTTTGTCCTCTGTCTGTGCAAACACCTGTGATAGGAAAATTTAGCTTGGAAGGGGCAGAGTTAAAGTTGGGTTGGTTGTAAAAAAAAATTGTTTTTAACTTTTTATTTTATTTATGTATATTTGTTTGTATACATGTATATCCCTTAAAGACTTATTTGATTTCTTTGTTGAATCTTATGTATTGTGCAATTTATCCTTTTCCTAGTTTGACATGTATATGAACAGACTTCCAAGTCAAGGATAACAAAAAAAGATTCAGGGAGAGGTTTAATGTGTTTGACTTGTATGTTTGACTTGTGTTGTGCTTCTTCCCTTTGTTCTTTGCTATTTATTCGTTTTGAATAATCCCTGTAATGCCAAAAATTGCAATAAAAAAAAAAAAAAAATTTTTTTATATGTAATAAATTGTGTATACATATATATTTCAGCTGGACTTTAGAAAATGTCAAAATCACATACAGAAAGAAACTACCATGATATTCATCATATTTGTAAAAAAGTGATATTAAATTAAATATACAGTATTAGCCCATTTTGAAAAATGTGTTTGAAAACATTTCTTAAGAAGTGATTAAGACACATACACTCATGTGTTCAATGTGTGTGCTTTTTTAAAAAATTACTTTTTACTTGATGGTTACACCACTTGATATTTTTATTAGTTGTTCATTCTAAATTAAACATGTTTTTTTTTTTTTTTTTTAAGAATTTAACTGATTTATCCTTAATTTATCCTGCATCCTTAATTTTCCCTTTGTCTTTCACCCATGAATGTTTGTCTGTTAAAATGATTAAAATGGTGTATATATCAGTGCTTTTTTATCTAAAATTTTTTAAAAGTTTTAGTTTTTGTCATGTTAATCATATAAGGAGGAGACTGAACAATGGATTTAGGAAATGGGCAGGACACAAGCAACATCAAATTAAAGATTTTTGTTAACATGCCATTTCAGAAATGGGGAGGTGAATGAAATATCAGTGAGTCTCAAGAACACACACAAACAAACCTACACACACCTCTGACCTTCAATCAATGTAAATACTGCTTAATTGTCCCCTTGGGCTGCTGTGCTGGTGCAGTAATAATGGCTGTCTGTAATTACTCTATATTCAGGGGCAGGCGAAAGGCAGAGCTCTCGCAGGGCCTAACAGCACTAATACAAACACACTAAGTGACTGAATTACTGTAATTTAGTAATTACAGTAAAACTGCAGCCACACACATACAGATAGATGGGAATGGAGAGGTGAATAATAAGCACTCAAACCTACACACACATTCTCAGTGGGGTTGAGAGTAACAGTGTTCCTACGTTTCTTGGTAGATAGGCTACTACATAAACTGCTAATGAAATTATGTGTAACACAGATCTACGATGCTTAAATATATCCTGATAATACAATACATTATACCTATCATAAGATAAACTATCTGACAGAGATTCCTGTCTAACTAACAAATGTCAACTAAACCACTTATTTTATTATTTTATAATAAACAAATTTATTTTATCTAGAAATATGCCATGACTTTTCGTGGTTAGCACGGTTTTTACAAATGGTGAAATGATAAACAAAAGGGATAGTTTCCAGCTTTTTTCAGCATATAACGAAAATATGGTCTGTTTCACACAAGAAGTCACAGTTTTTGTCATTTGTGGAGCATTACAGTCACAGCTGTAACTTTGTGTAGATGTTTATTGTGTATCTGTATTATATACGTGTTTATTGTGCATTTTGAGAAGATGTTTTTTGTGTACATGTATATTATGTACATGTTTATTGTGTATTTTGTGTAGATGTTTATTGTGTATCTGTATTATGCACGTGTTTATTGTGTATTTTGAGAAGATGTTTATTGTGTACCTGTATTTTGTTCATGTCTAAGAACAGCCTCCGGAGCCCTTTGAGAGGGTGCAGGTGGTTCAGTTCACGAATGCGATTCTCTGCCAGGTGCAAATCCAGCAGAACTCCCTGTTCACTGAATGAGTTCTCACTCAAAGATTTAATTCGATTTCGATCCAGAACCAACTCACGTAGTCTTCGCAAACCATCCAATCCATCCACCTGACTGATATCATTCCCTTAGAGAAAAAGATAAGATACATACACAGATATAAAAGAATACACATACCCTACCGTTCCGAAGTTTGGAGACGGTAATATTAAGTCTCCTATGCTTACCAAGGCTGCATTTATTTGATAAAAAACACAGTAAAACGGTATATTGTGAAATATTATCACAATTTAACTTTTCTATTTTAACTTTACAGTCTTTACTCTGTCAGTTTATACAGACAGACAGACAGACAGATAGACAGATACCTTGTAGGAACAGTGCTCTGAGGTTAGTCAGTCGGCTGATCTGAAGATTGATCAGGTTGGATATGCCATTATGACCTAAATGCAAAACCTCTAAACTGGACATCAGAGGCTCCAGATTATCACCAGTTAATCCCTCCCTACAAACACAGAGAAGGAAGAAAGGAGTGAGACATTTCAAAAGGAAGTGAGAAAACGCAGTGTAGAAGTGTGTGGTGTCGAGAAAAGTACAGCAGCTACACACTGCATCAATACGGTATGTAGTCAGAGGCCCATTACCGTGTCCCCCCCCCCCCCCCCACACACACACACTATAATCACTTATCTGAAAGATTGGGCCAGTATTGCTTCAAGAAAGTTTATAATTTTCACATGTTTCAAGTGATTCAAGTGATTTAAGCCATTCAAGCGCAAGACGCCTTGAAAGTAACTTCATTGGGTACTCACGTGCTGTTATAGATCATTTCTCTCACAGAAAGACAGCATGAATGAGACTGGATGAATTTAGCTACACTTTCACTGCTGTCTGAGAATCTTTTATTAAATGTAATTGTGACGCTCTCTAGTGGTTAGACAAGAAACTACAGTATATAACCCTAATGGATTACGATGGAGTGATGTTGTGTATGTGTACCTGCTGGGCCTGCTGTTCTGCTGCCCATATCCACTGGAACTGACTTTATGATGGAGAATCTGCTTGTTGCTCATGTAACTCTGAACTTTTTGACGTGGCAGAATTGACTCAATGTGGTTATAGTTCAGAGATAACACCTGCAGAGACCACATACACAAACATATCAACATGCATGTATATGTACATAGATGCACAGTGTCTGTTAGTATATAATGTTATTATACTATACTAGATGAAGACAGACATAAGTGTAGTAATTAATCTCTGTCCTAAGTACATACATACATACCTTAATGTTGGGCAGGAAGATCAGACCGCTGAATGAGGTGAGGTTATTGCCGTCTAGATTAATACTGCGTAAATTAACGAACAAATCAGCGGGAATGAGATCCACCATCCTAAAACACACAGAAAAACAGAAAAGAGTGAACCCAAAAAAATCCATTTAAGTTTTGTTATGTTGGTGTAATTCTGACTGAAGCATTATAGTGAGAGTTGAAGTGAACCTGACTGAGCTGGACTGCAGGTTGAGCTCTGACAGTTCCCTGTAGTTAGTATGGCCCAGCTTCTCGGCCACCATATCTGCATTGAGTCGCCCTTCAAACACGTCTTTAGCAGTTTCTGATTCACACGTTTCCTACACAGACGGACACGTTTGCATTTGAAAAACTTACACTACTGCTTAAAAGCTTGGGGTCAATATTCAAAATTCAGCTTTGCCATCACAGGAATAAATTACACTATAAACATATTAATTGTAGTAATATTACACAATGTTACTGTTTTATTGTATTTTTGATCAAATAAATGTCATTCCTCATATCAGTCTCTGTCCCTTTTAACTTTCATTGTATGGAAAAGAGCAGCTCAGACATTCTGCAAAATGTTTCATTTAGAACATCACATGAGTTTGGGCCAAGATGAGATGGTTGACAGTAAATGATGACAGAATGTTCTTTTTTTGGGGTGAACTGTTCCCTTAAAGTATTTTAAAGTGTACATACTTATGAAAACAAACTCTATACATACAGAAGCATCACATATATTTACCACGGCTACTCCATCCAGGGCTTTGAGTGATGGCAGATGGAAAACCATGTATATCCGGTAGTTCTCCAGTTTGCTCACTAGGGGATTCCCATACAGATCCAGAATAATTAAACTAGACAGTGCCTGAAAGAAACAGACATTGCATCACCACCACACTTTCACTCTATTCCCTTCGACATTCCCCCACCTACAGCACATTACACTGTTGATAGATTCTCATCAAATGAATGCTTTGAAAAATTCATTAATTGCACAAAATGAAATTCAAATCTCCTGACCTTTAAGTGGTATATGTCTCGGGTGGTGCTGATGTCATTGTTGCCGACATACAGCTCGAATAAGGATCGTGACCTTTGGAGTCCATTTAGAGAAGAGATGATGTTGTTCTCAACAGACAGGAAGTGAAGGTTGGGTAGCCGGTCTAACACATCCCCGTCTAAACACTGTAGGTGGTTGCAGTTAATGCTCAGACGTGTCAGACGATGCATTGCAGACAAACCTGCAAACACACAAGAGCAGCTATGAACACAGAGAAAAAAAAGAGTATGGTGAAGTAATTAAGGTTATATTACACAGCTTTGTCCCTGGTATTATGTACAAAAATTATACAGTAAAAGACAGAGAGAGAGAGAGAGAGAGAGAGAGAGAGAGAGAGAGAGAGAGAGAGAGAGAGCAGTACCTTCAAGTCTACTGATACTGTTGTTGTTAAGGGAAAGTTCCTCCAGTAGTAGGCAGTGTTCCAATCCCTCAATTCGGGTTAATTCATTATTGTCAAAAGAAGCCCAGCGTAGATTCACCAGCCGGTCTAAATTACTGATCCGGGTCAACCGCTGACCATCAAGATTCAGCGCTGTGATCTAATGCCAAAGTGCAAAAAGTTAAAGTGATGGTTCGCCCAAAAATTCTGTCATCATTTACTCACCCTCATGTCATCTTGAACCCATATGACTTTCTTTCTTCTGCTGAACAAAAAGGAAGATGTCTAGAGTGCTAATTTCCACATAATGGAAATGAATGGGAAGTGGGGCTTTTTAGCACCAAAAATGAAAAAAGGAAGAAGAAAAAACACAAAAGTAGTGAATTGAACAAAGTCGTACAGGTTTGGAATGATATGTGGGTGGGTAAATGTGACAGAAGTTTCAGTTTTGGTTGAATTAACCCTTTTAAAAGTGTGTATGTGAGAGAGAGGATGAGAGAATCTGAGTTTATATGTCATACTTTGGAGGTCCAGCCTGACTCAAGCTCTTGCGAGAGTTTCCATGGAGACGGGTTGATCTGTGTGAGCAGGTGTGCTGTAGAGAGCAAACTCAGACTGCGGGGACGTTCACTGTCAGTCCGAGAGTGGGTCATCAGAGATGCCTGCTCACACACACGCGCGTTCCAGAACAAATGTAGACACAGATTTTAACATTAAGTATAATGTCCAGTATATACATACTTGGTTGATTCTAGATCGGGCAACCACTTGTACAGCAGTAGCCGCTTCTTCCTCCATCACTAAAACATCATCCAAATGAGTGAGAGTCTTTAGCCGGCCGAGAACCACCATACGCACACACTCATTCTGCAACACACAAGTGAAATATATTTATAATCACATTTAAATGTAAACATAAATTAAATATTAATACCACGTCATACCATTTACAGTGGTGAATTGTGGGTGTGTATCCCATTCAAATGTTTTTATGTTTTTGAAAGATGTCTATTATGCTCACCAAGGCTGCAGGACAAACAATAATATTGTGAAATATGGTTAAAATGTAAAATAACTACTCTATTTTAACATATTTTTAAATGTAGTTTATTCCTGTGATTCCTGTGAGCCTTTGCTTCAGTCTTCTGTCACATGATCCTTCAGAAATCTAATATGATTTTTTATTAGAATTTTTGTGGAAACTGATGATTTATTTCAGGATTCTTTGATGAATAGAAAGCTCAAACTAACAGCAGTTAACAGAATCAGAATCAGTTAACAGAATTATGAATGCCTTTACTGTCACTTTTGATCAGATTAATACATCCGTGCTTAATTAATTAATTTTGATAAAAAAACAACAACTTTTGAACGGTAGTGCATGTATAGCCTTGGTCAATCTTCATTTGATCTTGATGCTTCATGTTTTTTAATGCCTAATATGAAGATCACTCATGTAAAGTGACTTATACCCTGTGCCAAGGATTGTGCCGTGTGTCCAGTCGAAGCAGGGCCGGGGCGTGGTTACGCAAAACGTTCATGTCATCTCTGACTCGGGTCAACAGATTCCAGCGAAGATCCAGTTCTATGAGCCGACCAAGTCCACGCAGTCCCTCCAGAGAGGAAATATGGTTAAAACTAACATCCAGAAACTCCAGATTTGGCTAAAGGATTGAGAGAAAGGCAGAGGGACAATAAAAGTCAAAACTCTCTTTGCTTCATATTCTATGAGAAAAAAAAATAGCACAGGACTTAATATTATTGATTTAATTGGTTATAACATGAAAAGAGGTTGGTTTTTTCATGACAGGTGATTAAAAAATATGGCTTAAGGTATGGTCACATTTACCATTGTTTGGAAAATGTTTTGCAGGAGAAATTCAGTCATTTCAATAGAAATCCAAGCTATAAGGAATTTCGCATGAGGGCGGAAGATTTGCCATCAATTTAAGTTGATCATTCTGCTTGATTTAGTGATAATGTCATGTTTAGAAAAAGCTTATGAATTAATAGGATGATCTCATCACCATGTGTGAAATATCGTTCAGATGAGTGAACTCGTTGAAGCTAAGGGTCAGGTGCTTCAGAGCCGTGAGTCGGGAAATCTCAGGCAGTTTATTCAGACTGTTGCCATGAAGATTCAGCACCTGTATGACAGGAAATAAGTTAAAAAAAAGACTAAACTGTCAGGATCCACCACTGGTCATTGAATGAAGTCTTATGATAGACTTCACTAACTGACCTACTCATGCTACAAACACATGGGTTTATGTGTGTTAGGTATTGTAAATCTCACTGTGATCTGACTGAGGATGTTTGCTCTGGCCACTCTCAGTATAGATTTCTCTTCTAGGCTGAGCATTTTAGGATTTGGCTTCAGGATGGGTTCCATATTTAATGCCTCCTCATCCAGGTCCAGCTCAGCACGGGACACAGATGGAGCATCAGCGGAGGATGTATCAGAACTGGATTGGGAGTCTAGAGAGGGCTGGGTTGTGTCCTAGAGAAAGATGCCATTATATAAAGATGGTTTGATTACTGAATAATGCATTCTGAAGAACATAATGGTGGATGTCGTGTCACTATAACACATATACCTGTGATAAGTATTCGAAGTCCACAAGGTACTCTGGCATTACCAATTCATGGTCAAAAATGTACCACAGTCTCTGCTGCTGCCTACAGTCACAGCTGTCTGGCAGGCTGGAGGGACACAGCACGTCTGATGAACAAAAACACACACATTGCTGCTTTGATCACCGCTGCCCTGAAGACACTTTTCTCTGACGGGTACACACACTCCAACTCACCTGTTTGTGCAGTTTGCTTTTGCTGTTTAGAGCTGATACTGAGATAGACAGAGTTTGCTTTGGGGTAATGATCGCGATCTATTGGGAGACCCTCCTTCACTGCAGCACTGCGGCCCAGGAACACTTTAGAAATGATCAACTGACCTACAAACATTTAAACATGCACAAAAGCAAACACATTTAAATATCAGTGAGATTACTGAGTTATTCATCATGTTATTCACTCTACCGACCGTTGAAATGTTTGGGGTCAGTAAGATTTTTTTTACAGGAATTAATCATTTTTTCTGCAAGAACACGTTAAACTGATCAGTTTATAGTGTTACAAAAGATATCAGTTTCATCAAATGCTGTTCTTTTTGAGCTTTCTATTAATCAAAGAATAAAAAAAAACAAGTATCATGGTTTCCACAACAATATTAAGCTGAACAACTGTTTTCAACATTGATAATAATAAGAAATGTTTCTTGAGCACCAAACCAGCATATTAGAATGATTTCTGAAGACTGGTACCCTGGTAATCCAGAGTTCTCGCGAGAGCACAAGTTGAATTTGCTCAGCAAGTCAAGTAATGATGCTCATTAAAATATGCCCTTGTAGGCATAACTCTTTTAGATTTAGGTCTGGATTTCCAGGCTAGAAGACTGGAGTAATGATGCTGGAAATTCAGCTTTGCCAACATAAGAATCCATTACATTTTAAATTATATTAAAATAGAAAACAGTTATTTTAAATTGTAATAATATTTGAGGCAGAAGAGACTTCTTTATAAAACATTAAAAACATCTTACCAACCCCAAACTTTTTATAGTGTATATAATTTACTATTGAATTATATTGTATAATTTTTGTGCCACTAGAATTTTTTTTCATTGGCCTGACTGGATTGTTTTTGGGACAAGAGCAACCTGCTTGTCCAAATAAGGGATACAGTCATTATTTTTGTATTATTGTTTGGTGCCACTAGTAGTGCAAAAATGAGTAGTTGTGAGTGAATCCAGACCATGTCTGTAGGGAAGAGGGTCTGCAGGGCTTCTTTCCGATGTTGAGCAGCTCTTCCTCTGCATGAATGTCATTCTCAGTCGATCAGACACACTCACACTGTTAGAGAGAGGGACGGCTCTCTCTCTGCCTAATGCCTGAAGGCAAGACACACACATCCATGTTCAAGGTGATGGGTGGGCGCATTTAAAAACAATACAAACATCAGAAACTCATAACCACTCCTCACTGAGCTTTATGGGTTTTGTACCTTATATGCATCAGCAGTTTTAAAACCATTTTCTGGGATTTGTAGTATCTCGTCACTTTCACAGGAATGTTCTGGATCGGGCACGTAGAACAGATACTCCATGCTGCATTTATAGTTCCTGTCACACACACATACACAAATGATAACTCAGATAATGATAAATAATGATATGTACAGATAATAATGATATGTACAAATGATAAATACAGATAATCTCTTCCACAGACATTGTGAATCATATCTCATGAAATTAAAATGCGATATGAATATGGATTATTCATTTTTTTATTCATGAATGTAAAAGTAAGACAACATTTTAGGACAATAAAAACATTTTTTATATTCATTGTGAAAATTAGGGACAAATTATTACATGAAAATGGGCTGTGCTTAATTGTGATAACAACAATGTGATTTTGATAAAAACAACGTGACAATGCAAAAAAATATAAATGGCCCTAAAAATATTTGGGCCAAATATCTATACGTGACCTGCACATGTTCTTGATGTATTTTGTGACCGCTGTACACATTTATTATTGATGCATACTGAACTAAAAAATGGCATAAGACAAAGTTTTAATCTGACTTAGCTGTGTGATATGAAACCTCTGGGAGTCTGGGAGTTTACATGCAAGTCAGACTGCCTCTTCCAATCTAAGTGGGTGTTTTTGGCCAAAAAAAGATACAAAGTGGAGGAGATTTTAAATGGTAAAAAGTCAGGATCTGTAAGACTAGGATCTGACTGACTCACTGTGAGAAGGGTGAAGACTCATGTCTGCAAAGCAGAGACTGCACTTTGTCCTGGAAGCGTTGCCGCAGGGCACGGTTATGAATACGGATAATTTGATTGATCTTAATGCCAGTGATGTGCTGAGGTTTATAATCCCACACACAGAAACGAGATAGCAAAAGATCGTAACAGGATGTGAACCTGAGAGAGGAAGCAGAAAACAGTACAGATCCGTAATCCTGCATGTTGTGTATTTATACAACAGATCTTGTATACAGTACCAAGGTTCGCTGCTGTTTCCTTCCTCAAAGCGAATGTTCCCCACGGTTTCCAGCTCCAACAGCAGGAAGTGCATCATCATCTCCTTTCTATCTGAGGCCACAGCTATATCACACTGGTGACATGACACTATCCTGAGAAAACAAAACAAAACACAGACTATGCAAAACCTAAAAATAATCATGCACACAGTAATCATACTTATAGAAAGATGCACACTCACGCCTCCAAACGCCCTTCCCAGAATTTCAGTCGGTCTTTAAGAGCATCCAGCTTGTGCTGCAGTCTCTGCTCATGACTATGGTCATGATGAAGGTCAGAGGTCAAGTCTTCAGGTTCTTCTGACCTCTTCCCAGCACACTGAACAAGGCACAGCTCACACTCTAGCTGCTCAAAGAGGGTAAGTGTAATTTAGCGCAAATACTCAGCTATAGTTTGGGGACAAATTTGTGCCCAGAAGTTGAATATGGATTTGAGGATGTCTTAATTTAGGGGGGGGGGGAACACTAAATAAATAGTGTTCAGCCCCTGTCTGCATACTGTATATACTCACATTTCTGAGCATGCGTGCTAGCACTCGTATTCTCTCCTCTGGTAGTTGTATCTGGTCTCTCCTCTGCTGCCTGAGCTTGGCTTTGAGATCATCAAACTGTCTTTGTGCATAACGTACCCGCATGGTGTAATACATAATTTTCTTCATGACTGTAGACTGATGCACAATCACACGTTCCTATAATTCTCATCTCTTTGGTCAACCCGAAACAAAAAAAGATACATTTTTAGATGCATAAAATACACATTCTCTTACCTCTGCAAAGTCTTTGAGATGTTTACTGGATATGTCATATGTGTCCAGGCACTGCAGGTGTGGCATGTGATATATGACATGTATGTAGTAATTATAGAGCAGACACAGCGGGTTTGGAATAGACTGAGGGTCCTTCAGACTCAGGTGTCTCAGTCGTTGCAGCCGAGACAGATGGGTCAGTTCCTATAAGGAAAACAATAATTGTACAAATTTCACATACTATATGTGTTTATATAGTGGCAACCATTAATTTCAGGGATCAGGACTATTAATAAAAAATATTTTTGTAAATTAACAACTGACATTCTACAATAAGTGAGTAAACCATATATTTTTTACTTATGTTTAGTTGTTAAAGGGATAGTTCACTTTGAAATTAAATTTTGGTATGTTTTAGCTTACCTCAAGGGCATCCAAGATGTAGGTGTCTTTTTTTCCGCAGTAGTTTCAATTTTGATATTTTTAGGTCAAACCGTTCTTGTCTGTCAGTCATATAATTCAGGTCTATGGTCACTATCTGAAAGAGCATGCACAGAGAAGTCCAAATTAAACAATTCCCCATCGTAAGTACACATTGATGGCCTAAGACACGAAACGAGCGGTTTGTGTGAGAAAACGAGCAGTATTTATATCGTTTTTACCTCTTGTACACTTTCCGGCGCTTGCGCAGACTAAGCCACAACGCGCGCACACGTCACACACCAGGAAGCGCGCGCGCCCTCAGATCACTTGGACGTGGTTGTTTAGAGGTAAAAACGATATAAATACTGTTCGTTTTCTCACACAAACCGCTCGTTTCGTGTCTTAGGCCATTAATGTGTACTTACGATGGGGAATTGTTTAATTTGGACTCTGTGCATGCTCTTTGAGACAGTGACCATAGACCTGCATTATATGACTGACAGACAAGAACGGTTTGACTTAAAAATATCAAAATTTAAACTACTGCGGAAACAAAGACACCTACATCTTGGATGCCCTTGAGGTTAGCTAAAACATACCAAAATTTAATTTCAAAGTGAACCATCCCTTTAAGCATCACTATTATTACTCATACTTAAGGTATATTTGTTTACACTATGGGCGTAAATGGTATCTTTAAGTGTGATCCAACTTGTGATTTTTACCTGGTGGATGATAAATAAGCTGAAAAAAACCCTAGAACCTTATGGTGAACGTGTACAACATGTATCAACATCTTTGTTGATCCTGGAAGGAGAGACCTGAGCTGTATTTAGGGACCAGAACGCCTTTATAGAGTCTTGGCATTTTTGATTTGGGGAAGTAAGAAACCATCTAGCAACCACCCGAACACCTTAGCAATCCATATAGCAATGTCCTAAATATCCTTCAGAATGTCTTTGTAACTGGCAACCACCCAAAACACTGTAGCATCATATTTTGCATGAATGTATAAATGCTGTTTGTTATTGTTATGTTGGTATTAATATTTCTGAAAAATTAGGAAACAACTTTCGCCTACACAAATTAAACATTTTGCTTCATGTTGGACATTAAATGGAAGTGCATTAGTTTCCCATTAGAGAAAAAAGCCTCAAATGAGCCTGAAGACAGTTCACCTGAACAATGAACCCACAGATGAACGGCACAAAAAGCACCATACAAACGCTTTTCGGCTTGTGTCATGATTCTGTGTGTGTTAGACAGAAAGAGCTGTGAAGAAACGTCAGACCTACAGAGAAGCTTTCAATCACGACTCGCACACACAAAAAAAACAAAGGCTCCCATTTAGAGATGCACAACCCGTTCAGACTCCACACCATTTGAAAACCAAATTATTTATATGTTATTGAAAAAGTGCCTCTTTTTCCTCTAAAAAGAGGAGAGACAGATGAAAACTGCTTGGGCAGAGATGTCACATTACAATAATGATGTGAACTGAAAAGCAAAAGCTTGAATCTTGTCATTCCTGAAATGATCAGGCCTTTCAAGAGTAGATGAGAAAGTAAGGAGTATGCACAGAAATAACAGTAATCAGATCTATAGTGAGCAGGAGAGGGAGGATGCAATAATGGCCTGTTGATACAGGCCTGCAGTAATAACTGTGTGAAGGCCAGAAGGAAATTATTACTCTGTAATCTCCGACACAAACAAACAAAAAACACAAAATGGGCTCTACGCAAAGAGCATTCAAAAACCAGATAAGAGAAAACTTATTACAGAAAGTGTGAGTGGTACTTACCCATGGACAACTCGCTGCCAGAATGTGTGCTGTTGGTGTAGGATTTATTGCCTATTTTATTGTAAACCATGGAAAAGTCATAAATTGGATTTCTTGGAAAGATAATAGATACACTTCTCCTCAGCAAGCCACATGATTATAGGTATCATTAATATTTGCAGCAAAACCAAAGTTTATGATTAATCGTGAAAAACTAAACTACATTTTCTGAGATTTTAATAGAGTTATGTGTGTTTAACATCAAAGAAGACAATGCGACTATCCGTTCATTTTAATTGTAGGAGAAAATTAGATCATTTTTCATCTTCTTTCATCATCTATTTTCATCTTCTGGGTTTAAATTCGTCTTCCTGTCAATGTCACAGGATGTGACGTTTTCTTGTACCATAGTACATCGATGTCTCATTATTATTGATGAGACTGCATGTTCATTATCCTATGAGAGGATGCATCACTTGCATCAATCAAGTGATTCATAAAGTCACTTTCAAGTCATTCTTTCTGTTGGTTAGCATGGTGAATCTTCGTGGGGAATCTGAACATGAGCGAAATCTGGAAATTTCCAATCTTATTCCTATTAAAATGAATGAATTTTGCCTGCAAAACTTCGCCAAGCAACAGAACATGCGCCGCACCTTTAGGGTTAAGGATATTAAAAATGTAAGTATGAGCAATAATAGTAGGGTTGCATGAGTAGCAAAGGTTAGCAAATACAATTGATTATGATACAGTTCATTAAAATGGCAGGTTGAATAATGTTATATGTCTCATACCTTGAAGGAACTGATTTTGTTCCCTGAGAGGTTAAGATTTTGGAGATTGATGTTAGGATCCAGGCAATGACCTCAGAGATAAAAAAGTTAAATATTAGAGTATTCAGCAACAGATTTTGAATGTCTAAGTGTATTCTACTATTATAGTACTAAAATTAAATGCTATACAGTTGCCAAAATGTGGTGTTTTACAATGAACCTACCAAGAGTCTCAATAGCATTATCAGCAAGATTCAATTCCTCAAGGTTTACAAGTGAATTCAGTCCCTTTAAATCAAGGTGTAAAACAGTGGTGTAAAACACAAATATTATACTTTGAAATTCTATTTACAGTATCTCCACACATAAACATAGGCTACCTGTATGTCAGAGATCTGGTTTTTATTAAGCCACAGAACATGAAGGTCAACCAACATCTCTAGATTTGTGATCTGCTTGATGTTGTTGTCATACAGAAATAACTTCAGCAGATGCACACAGTTATGTAGGCCTGAGATTTCCTACAACACACAAACAATAACAGATAAGTCAAATTAAATTTAATTTATTTGCATATGAAATAAATAAATAAAGCATATGAAATTAACCATGTTGACAAAATTGCATAAAAAGCCAAAAAAACAAACATTTTGTGATCACACTGAAATCCAAATGAAACACCATAAAACATTTCCAGAAATATTATTACAACCCAGACAGCAACATAGTGTCGGCCCAGATCCGGCCCACATCTGGTAGGCTACATGTGAAATCCACGGATACCAGATGTGGGTCGGATCTGGGCCGACACTATGTTGCTGTCTGGGAATATTCCATATATTTTCAGTAACTTACAGCGAGTTTGCACTCCACTACCCATAATTCTCTGAGGAGTGGACAAAACTCCAGGTCCTGGATTGAGCTGATGCTTTGGCCGACAATAGTGAGTGTGGACAGTCTGGGGAAGAGAGAGAGTCCCACCATGCGCGGGAACCCAGAGAAAAACATCTCCAGAACCGTTTCACCACTCCCCTCCTGACAGACCCTCTCATGGCAGAGTCCATTAGACACACACTGAGGAAATAAACAGAGAACAAACTTGGATAAAACCTTAGCGCTGACCAGCACATGTGGCTTAGATTAGAAAACAAAACCTTGAGAGCGAATTGCACATGAAGTTCCTACAGTTGAAGCTAATATTGATTAATCAAACTTTAGACAACCTACTAAATGCAAGTAAATTAAGCATCATACTTAAAAAATACAACTCACCAGCTCTTTTATAATTTCTTCATCTCCAGTTAGACTCTGCTTTTCATTCTGTGTCATGATCTCCTTAAAAGCAGTATTTTTCATTCAACACATGTAAAAATACACTCAGTAATTCTTTACTGAACATTACTAAAATTGTATTTACTAAACAGTATGATAAAACGAATCTACATTAATCTGAAGAGTGCGAAGTTGATACAGTTTCAAACGCCTACAATGTTGCAAAAACCTTTTAATTATAGGCTATATATGAAAATAAAAATTCTCGCACAATATCTCACACAAAAATAGACATTCTTATTTATTTATTAATTTTTACTAATGGTAATTATTCATACTAGAAAATCCTCACCTGTTTGCGTATGTCCGGCTGTATACTAAGTTAAGTTAGTCCAGACAGGGACCGGCAGATGAATGATCAAGTCAAATTCCTTCACACTCCATGATTTAGAACTACAAATCCAACAGATCGGTTAACCCTCTTTCCACCATAAAGTTTAACAGCTGCATGATGCCAGTGAGGACATATCAACTCTCCAGTATCGAGCCGCACTTGGACGTTAGTGATTTTTCTTTTTTATGTTGGTCACTGCAATGTTTACATCAGGTCGTTGCTAAGGAAGCGTGGCTCGCCGGTGCTAAGGAAGCCCTGCTGGAATTGCTGTCCTCCAGCAGACGGTGCTAAAACACCGGATCATCCACCCGTTCATTCACACGGCACAACCCTGTACAACCGGCGGCCAACTCTGACAGTAAAACTACATCAAATGAGAAAGCGTTGCTGGGCCATTTTTGGAACGAGGTTTAAATGCGACGCTTCTTGTGGTATGGTGATGAATTAATCCGTGTTTCAAATTTTATTTGGAATTTCACAAAATTAAATCCTTTGTAATTACACTTTACAAATTAGTTATGCAAAACAAAATCTCAATAGGAAAGAAGGAAAATAAATAGCATCCTAATACCAATCTAGCTGCTACATCTTTACCAAAAAAAAAAAAAAAAAAAATCTCTCATCTCTCCCACCCCAAATCCTCAGAGCCATAACGTTTTAATATTACCATAATAATATGCTAGCTACTCGAGTGACGAGGTGACGAGTCTTACGCATATATAATGCGTAAGACTCGTCACCTCGTCACTCGAGTAGCTAGCATATTATATAAAAGGCAAACTAATCATTACAATTCCGAAGAAAAGAAATAAAAGGGGACCATTTTTTCCATATAAAATACATTTGTTCTTTAGGATGTCTTCCTAGAATTAATTCAAAATCAACCAATTTTTTCCGTTCAATGCAAAATAAATAAACAAATAAATAAAGAAATTAATAAATAAATTAGCTAATGGCTAATAAACATAATTAAGAGCACAATTTTTGACGAAAACTCATTTCAGCAACAATAACCAGGAAAAATGTCATGTTTATTAATAATTTTATGAATAGCTGAATGAATTCGTTGTCATTGCGTTGACGTCCATTTAAAAAGCTTAAATGTTGCGTGCGTCTTATGTGTAGCATGAACCACGCCCTTGGTGTGGAGGCGCGCGCACACGGACTGTCCTCTAACCGGAATGTCGCTTTCGTTCTCCGTCCTAAATCCGTGCCAACCGCGAGCCGCACAGATACAGTGACGTCAGCTCCGAGACACTGAACCAAACACATCAAGCCCACTGGCTCCGCTGCTGCGAGACGGGAAGCATCGGTCAGGATCGGCCATATTAAGCGTCACGTCTTTCAATCCCTTCTGCGATCTCACAGAATCGTTCTCGCTTCGGAACAAACTCTCTGCGTGAGATAACTTGCAAGCATGTCCGCCAATTCGAGCGAGGGGCCGGGTTTGGATGGGAAATGGTTCGAGGAGGAGGAGGAGAAGAACGGGATGTTTGGGAGCGCAGGGCCCCGCTTCGACGAGATGCGGGACGATTTGCTCGCGCCCAAGCAACAATTCCATCCCTTTGAAGGAAGCGGCGTTGCCATGGAAACTGCATCTACAGGTAAATTTGGGCTTTGTATAATTTCGCTTTGTGTGGTTTAGCGGCGACACCCGCATTTTGTAGTGCCGGGTATAAAAGAAAAGAAGAAGCAGATGAAGACGACGACGATGATGATGAATTGGAGATGAAGAGAGAGAGAGACAGACCAGGCCATGGGTGTGACAGCGCCTGGATGTCTCTGCGTACACAGACTCGCAGTGTGTGCTCTAGGCAACTGTGGTAGTTCAAACAACGTGATCAAACAAACGACACACACAATAAAACAAACAAAAACATTCTTATGCTGCTCTCTAATGGTTTTTAGAATTGCGCAATGATGATGAAAGAACTCTCAGAATGAGGATGATGCGTGTTCATAAAGCCACAATAATGTAATCATCATTTCTTTGTCTTTGTTCTCATCCTGTCTCACTGCCCTTTTTCTCCTCAGCCTGTCTAAATCGCAGGGTAGCCTATGGCTCAATAATTGGGCTTTGTCCACCCCTCTAATAGACCTCGAGCACAGCAGGACTATGAAAACTTATTTCAATATGACAGTTCATACTGTATTGACAATACAGTCTGACCCAACCCGAATGTTACTCATTTACAAGCTGGTGATTTCTTAAGAATTCATACGAATTAACCTAAAGATAAAATAGTTAGCTTCGAATTGCCATGAGAGTGTGTTGTCATACCTGCTGATTCAACCTTGTGCATCAAACTTTTGGAAAACACATTTGAATTCAATTTAATATTAGTATTTTATTCTGTATTCTGGTCAGTTACATTATGTCTGGTTTGTTGAGTCAGGCCTTAAAGTGCACTTAGTATTTATTTATTTTCCATTAAAAAGTCTTACAGAGAAAGAAATGAGTAGTAGACGACTTGAACATGATATGCACTCAAATGAGGCTCCAGTTACATTAGTAGCCTAATCTATTTTGCATGGAACCACCTCATGGGGCAGCATGTTGAGATCACATGACCAGCCAAAAATACCTCAAGTTAGCATCAGCTAGCTAGTTAGCGAGCCAGTTAGCATCAGCTAACTATATTTTTATAATGCGGCTCTTATAATGATTTTCAGCATGGTTCATTAATATTCATATTTATCTGTTATTTTGGCTTGTCTTTTTAATTTTAAGCTAGAACTGCTTGTACTTTGATTTAGCTGTAAATGTATAAAGCAAATTGCTTTGGCAGAGTGGGATCATTTTACCCCACCCTTGTTAAAAATCTAATAACATGAAAACTCTGGACATTTTTCGTACTTGGTTTATAATTTATGTCATTGTCACTGAATCCTATGATAACTAATCTAGACACATTTAACTTTTGTTTCACAGAAAAAAATACTTAAAAAGTACTTAAAGGGATAGTTCAACCAAAAATGAAAATTCTGTCATCCTTTACTTACTCTTAATTTGTTAAAAACCTGTATGAATTTCTTTTTTTCTGTTGAACACAAAATAAGATATTTTTAAAACAGTTGATGGACCCCATTGACTTGCATAGTATTTTGTTTCCATACTGTGGAGGTCAGTGGGGTCCATCAACTGTTTGGCTACCCATAGTCTTCAAAATATCTTCCTTTGTGTTCAGCAGAACAAAGAAATTCATACAGGTTTGGAACAACTTGAGGGTGAGTAAAGGATGACAGAATCCCCCCCCCCCCCCCCCACTCTACCCTACTCATTTTGTCTTGATTTTGTCTTGTTTTGCTTGCTGAATAGATTACTTTGCACTGCACATTTCTTCAAAGGCATTGGTAATAAAAGGTTACTGCATAAAAGTCTTAACATGACCACCATATTGGCCAGTGCTAATGCATAAAGTGCAATAGGGATGTGTCTGAAGCCTAAATCCGAATTCGGAAAGGCATGGAAAATGAATCGCGCATTCTACGGAGCCCCTAAAAGGGGGTTAGAAGTTAGACTTGCTGCGGTAGTCAGTTACATTACAGTACAGATTTCACTTATCACATGAAGAGAGTAAGGAGAGATGACTGACAGGACGATGTCGGATGATTTGGTGTGCAACAGATCCTGATGGACAAATCCATTGACAAATGTCTTGTAAAATGTGCGCTCAGTACCGCCACTCCCTATACACAGAGTACGCGTGATTGCAAATTGGAAAGTGAAAGTAAAAAGCGAACCCGCATTTTGATAGCGGCTCCGCGTTGCCCGCAGATTATATACAATATAATTATTGTCAATATATATTTCAATAATCAATATAATTAAATATACTATATAATTGCGAGAGAACGCATTGAAATATATATTTTTCCTCCCATTTATATTTTTTTCCCATCACCATGTCACTTTAGGTATTAGTAAAATTAATACCAAATATAGTATTCGACTTCGGGCACATCCCTACCTTAACTATCTTAGAGATTTATATATTGAGTATATTAGAGTTCGCCATGACTGAATATGCCAAAGAGAAATGGAAGAAAGTTTAGTTCTGGCTACAGATTTGTTCAGGATGTCAACATTTATGGACACATTTTTAGCAAAGGTTGCGTTATTGGCCTAAACATGTTGTTTCAACCTATGTAGCTGTTTTGATGCTATGAACAAGAAAGTATTATTCTGCATTGTAAAGCTGGAGTTTTCTCTTTTTCTGCGTATTTCTGAGCTGCTAAAACTAAACCCTCACTGACTGTAACAAATAATGACAGTGAGTTTATTAAGATAAGGTGGTCTGGCGTCCTAAACCTCAGACAATGATGTGGATTTAATACAGGACAACAATAAAACACAGAACTACCATATCAAGAAGGAAGTGTACATGATTGCAGGTTCGGAGGCAGGCATCCAAGCACTCATAGTGGTACTTTAATTGTGCCTCATGCTGCAGTGTTAAATGTGCTTTTAGTGTTTCTCTGGATCAATGTGACTGATAAAGTAGCAACGTATCTATAGAAACCCTCTCAGAGCGAAGCCTATCACGCACATAGCAGTAAAGTACATACAGTGAAATACACTCAAAGTCATCAGAGCTTTTCACTGCTTTTTCATGTTGCTAATTGTCAGTTTCTGCTTCTGCAGGTGCTCTTCGGTCCATTAAGACTTTGATTGAGCCGCCATTATGGCTCAGAGTGGGGAACCAGAGGTCCAGGGGTCAGAAAGTAAAAGTCCTGCCATATGTTTATTCTTCCCGTGAACTCAGCCAGCTGATTTCACTAATTAGTTCTATCTCCTGGCTGAAAAACTGTGATAATTAGCTGTGATTGGTGATAACCAGGTGATTGGATCAAAATACTGAGTAGGACTTTTACTTTCTGAACCTAGACTTTACACCTCTGGGGGAAACTGGGCATACACACACACATACGCCTATGCGTACACAGTTTCTCTCACATGCTCAAATATTCATGAGCTGGGGCCTGAAATCCCTCAGCTTCCCCCATGCACTGCATGGTTAGCTTTAACACACACACACACTCGCGCATACACAAACCCTTACCCAGCTGACAAAAATATGTTCAAAGAACATTTTGAGATTGTTCCTGTTAAGTTATGGAAACATTATGTCCTCAGAATGTTCAAAATGTCCCATGTTTTTTCTTGTTTGAAAACAAAAATGAAAAAGTAACGTTTGAAAAATGTTAGATGAACTAAAATGTTTCATGAATTATGTACAAATAACGTCTTCTTGCTAACGTTTTGAGAACTTCATTAAGACCAGATAACTATGAAAAACATTACTGGAAGAATGTTTGTTAATGACTTTAAGAGAACCTGGGAAAGAGAACCTGGGAAAATGCAGACAAAGTCTTTCCTCCTCTCATGGACGCAAGCCCAATTACGCATATTCTCTTGAAGGCATTCAAATGCACTCACACAAAGACTCTTTCTCTCTCTTTCCCTCTTTCACACTCTGGCTATGGTGAGGTTCTTGTTTCTTCCTCTCTCTCTCTCTCTCTCTCTCTCTCTCTCTCTCTCTCTCTCTCTCTCTCTCTCTCTCTCTCTCTTCCTGTCTTTCATGTTGGTTTGGGCTGTAGTTGGCTCTGTCTTTAGCATTCTCCCTTTTTAAACAAACAGAGGGAGGTCTATTTATAGGCTGAGTGAGAGCGAGACATAGCTCAGTCTTTTTACAGTAGCCAAGTCAGTGAGCTTACAGCTCTTTAAAAAAGCTGGAAAAAGATCTGTCCACATGGTGAGCTGCTCAACACAACATAAATCCCATAACTCTGATTGTACCATCAGTAACATCACTCACACATGTCAATATGTCCAGCGTAATCCACTTCTGACGGTCTCTCTCCCCCTAGTTGTCTCTCTCTCTCTCTCTCTCTCTCTCTCTCTCTCTCTCTCTCTCTCTCTCTGTCTGCCTGTCTAATATGCTGAGGGAAAAGGCCTAAACGAGGAGGAATGCTGGAGTGTACTGTCTGTCTGCATTCACAGAGTCACTCGGGCATGAGAGAGAGACCGAGCGAGATCAACAAACAGTGCAGGGTGAATGTGAAAAGAGCATTCCTTCTGTCACTTTCAGCCAAAGGCGGTCAGCATACAAGGACCACTCGAATAGAGCGCGACACCATTTCTCCATCGAGAAATTGATTGTATAAACCTTTCAAGACAGACCTACCTAGAATTTTGAGGTTGGTAAATGGTGGCACAAAAGTCAATGTGATTTCAGCTTCATTTTAAATTTTTTGTATTTGTATTTATTTATTTCTAATGCACCTTCCAGGCTACACAGTTACTCCAAACTGCTGTACAATGCAAATAATATAAAACAAAAGACAAAAAAAAAGTAAATACAACAAAAAATGACAACAGAACAACAATCAATACAACACCCATTAAAATAATGAAGTAAAATGTGAGAGAGAACAGGTGTGACTTTAGAGTAGATGGTACTTAAAGATATTTAAAGTTGGGGAAGATCTAACAACGAAGGGCAGTTTATTCCATAATCTTGGACCAGTGACAGTGAAAGCACGATCACCCTTCAATTTAAGACGCACTCAGGGAATAGTTAACAGGAGCTTATTTGAGGATCTAAGCCTTACTTTTGAATTATAAGGCTTAAAGGGATAGTTCACTTTGAAATTAAATTTTGGTATGTTTTAGCTTACCTCAAGAGCATCCAAGAGGTGTCTTTGTTTCCGCAGTAGTTTCAATTTTGATCTTTTTAAGTCAAACCGTTCTTGTCTCTCAGTCGTATAATGCAGGTCTATAGTCACTATCTCAAAGAGCATGCACAGTGAAGTCCAAATTAAAGGAGAACTCCGGTCCATTTTAACATTGAGCTCATTTTTTTGTACATTTGGAGTGCTGTCAATACAGAGAACAACGACAAAAATCGGTGTTGCCTACACCGAGTTATCCTCTTTTTAAAATTTGCACCCTGTTGACTTCAATGGGGCAAGTTTTAAACCTGCTTTTAGCCTCTTAACATCCTTGATGTGTCATTACAAGTGCACAGGTCATGTGAGTGATTCCTTCGGAGTGAACGCGGGTCAATCTGACTGCAGTAGATGTGAAAGATATGAATAAAAATTATATTTATTTAGCCAGCGCTCATACCTGTATTTACATCCTGTTTTCGGTCAAAGTCCAGTAATCGATTGTCGAGTTCACGCGCATGATCATAGGTACTAAAACAATGCGCGTGAACTCGACAATCGATTACTGGACTTTGACCGAAAACAGGATGTAAATACAGGTATGAGCGCTGGCTAAATAAATATAATTTTTATTCATATCTTTCACATCTACTGCAGTCAGATTGACCCGCGTTCACTCCGAAGGAATCACTCACATGACCTGTGCACTTGTAATGACACATCAAGGATGTTAAGAGGCTAAAAGCAGGTTTAGTACTTGCCCCATTGAAGTCAACAGGGTGCAAATTTTAAAAAGAGGATAACTCGGTGTAGGCAACACCGATTTTTGTCGTTGTTCTCTGTATTGACAGCACTCCAAATGTACAAAAAAATGAGCTCAATGTTAAAATTGACCGGAGGTCTCCTTTAAACAATTCCCCGTCGTAAGTACACATTGATGGCCTAAGACACGAAACGAGCGGTTTGTGTGAGAAAACGAACAGTATTTATATCGTTTTTACCTCTTGTACACTTTCCGGCGCTTGCGCAGACTAAGCCAGAACGCGCGCACACGTCACACACCAGGAAGCGCGCGCGCCCTCAGATCACATGGACGTGGTTGTGTAGAGGTAAAAACGATATAAATACTGTTCGTTTTCTCACACAAACCGCTCGTTTCGTGTCTTAGGCAATCAATGTGTACTTACGATGGGGAATTGTTTAATTTGGACTTCTCTGTGCATGCTCTTTCAGATAGTGACCATAGACCTGCATTATATGACTGACAGACAAGAACGGTTTGACCTAAAAATATCAAAATTGAAACTACTGCGGAAACAAAGACACCTACATCTTGGATGCCCTTGAGGTAAGCTAAAACATACCAAAATTTAATTTCAAAGTGAACTATCCCTTTAATAAGCTGAACTAAGTATTCTGGAGCTGTGCCATGTTAATTGTTTATATAAAAATTATGTTGTTTACTCAGCTTCATGTCATTCCAAAATCCAAGCCTGTATTTTATTCAGTCCAGAATATTACTTTCTCTGTATTGACAACTACACTGAGACATTTTCTTTTTTACAATATCTTCTATTCCACAGAAGAAAGAAAGTCATACAGGTTTGGAATGACATGAGGTTGAGTAAATGATGACAGATTTTTTTTTAATTTTTTGGTAAACTGTCCCTTTAATTGCTAGTAACTAAACTACCCATGATCCTCCACCAATCAGAGAAGTCGCTGTTACCATGGAAATACAAGTCCTGCCAAAAAAGCTCAACAGTGGCCTACTCCCTGCAAGCGCTGCTAATGACATAATTGACCCTGTTTCCCAATGTGTATAGTATCCATTCTAAATAGTATGTGAGATTAGAATAAGTCCCAAAGCATAGTATGTTGAAAAGAGTATGCCAAAAGTCCCCGGATGGTCTACTATTTGAAGCGTGGATCAGGAGGATTCAGTTCAAAACTACAAACATGAATAAAAAGTGTTAAAGAACTATTGAAATGGTGAATGTGGGCGACTGACGGTTAAGTAGAGAGGTTTAGATAAAGGGGTGAGTGACTAATACTCAAACATTTAACCTGATTAAAAATATTTATTTCACGTTATCTGTGTTATATTTCATATGCAAAAACAATGTGAACTTTTATAAAGATCCGTTTGGCCATTAACTTTTAAATGCATCATTATGCAAAAAGGAGAGATCCCTGCATTAAAGACCCACGATGGGCAGATCATGGAGGCGCTACTTATTTTCTCTCCAATAAAGTAGGAAATGAAATGAAATTAAATGTGGAGGATGTTAATTGTGAGAAAATGATTGACAGGCTAGTTTACGGTGACAGGATGCATGTAAATATGACAGAGCTCCCATTAAAAATACAATTTTATGAAATGATAGTATGTCCCAAAGCTTTTCTACTTTTCTGCTACACACTTAAAAGTATGGATTTTTTTCACCAAAAGAGTATACATACTTTTAGGGTGTAGTATAAGTAGGTAAATTGGGATGCAGCTTGAATCAGCATACTACACTTACTATAAAGAGACATGGCCGAAATAGTAAATTTAGTATGCTATACTGAATTCAGCCACACCCATAAAACAAAATTTGTCTTTGTCACTTCGAAAGATTGTTTTGGTCTGTTGCTTAGAACTCTGTATTGAAGAATTTTTCAAATATCTGTGGCTAAAATGAATAGGGAAAATATTTCCAAAATCAAAGGTGCTGAAATACGGGCAATCACTTTTGCATTCTCTTAAAAGAGAGAGCAGGTCCTCCATTTATCTCATTCTGTTTTTCTGCTGTCATGTGTTGGCAAGACACTCACATTGTCAATGTGTCAGATATTAACACATTTAACACACAAACAAAAATGGAGAAGGCAATTTCGTAAAGCGCTGTGGCAAGATTCAGTGTAAAAAAAATAAAAAAATAAAAAATTAGCAGATGAGGCAAGAGAAATATTGAAAATAAATGTATGTTGAGATGTGTATTCTGACACATACTGTAAAATTTCTATTTAGCTTTAATTTATTTATATTTCAGTTTTAGTCATTTCATTTTCATTCAAGTTTTTCATCTAATATAGGCTTTAGACAGCAAGATATCTTGCTAGGTTTTGAAAGCGCTTCATTACCTTCTTCAAACGGTGGTCTGCCTTGGGTCCATTATGATGTTATTTCCTACTGTAATTTTAGCGCAGGGTGATGGGCATGTAATAGAAGTGTGTACTTGTTATTGTAGATTTAACAGTCACAGGGTTCATCGTCAATTTTCATTAATCCTCTTAAGAGTCGGCTGATTTCACAGAGAGAGCAGATGTTTACAGCTGTGTCTCAGAGGGTTGTGTGGGGTTCACCAGTCTGAATGTCACTACATGTTCAAACTTCCTATCTGCTCTTTCTCTCAGTCCAGTGGGAATCAGATTTACAGGAAAAAGAATCGACTTTCATGTTGATTCTCTGCATAGATTCTTTTTCAGCTCTCTCCTTTGCCTAATATCTTTGTGTAGGGCTGTGTCTTGGTCTATTGTCTTTTTCGTATTTTTTTTCTATTTTTGAGTGCAGATGCACAAATTTTCTAAACCTCCATGAGTATCTACATATCTAAATGTAGTAAATCTGATGTCTAACCCCTGAACATGGCTGAGTCTACTGTGTTTGTATAGACAAAACTGAGGGGCTTTATGTGCCTCTATGTGCTTTAAAGGGTTAGTTCACCCAAAAATGAAAATTCTGTCAGTAATTACTCACCCTCATGTTGCTCCAACCGCGTAAGACCTTCGTTCATCTTCGGAACACAAATTAAGATATTTTTGATGAAATCTGAGCTATGTCTCACTCCTCCATAGGCTGCTAGGTGACCGAAACTTGCTGGCCCAGAAAAGTTATTAAAGAGATCGTTAATATAGTCCAAGTGACTACAGTGGCTCAATCTTAAGTATATCAAGAGACGAGAATACTTTTTGTGCGCAAAAACAAACAAAAATAACGACTTTATTCCACTATTCATTTCCTTCTCTCTGGGCCTCGTAGTGTTTTTGCGCTGCGCGTCTGTGTTGCACGTCATCACACATCACACACATGACCAGCTTCGGCCAATTGTGAGCCTACGTGGTGACGTGTAACACAGACGCGCAGCGCAAAAACACTACGTGAACCAACTAGAGGCCCAGAGAGAAGGAAATGAATAGTGGAATAAAGTTGTTATTTTTGTTTGTTTTTGAGCACAAAAAGTATTCTCGTCTCTTGATATACTTAAGATTAAGCCACTGTAGTCACTTGGACTATATTAACGATCTCTTTAATAACTTTTCTGGGCCAGCAAGTTTCGGTCACCTAGCAGCCTATGGAGGAGTGATCAGCTCTCAGATTACATCAAAAATATCTTAATTTATGTTCCGAAGATGAACGAAGGTCTTACGCGGTTGGAACAACATGAGGGTGAGTAATTACTGACAGAATTTTCATTTTTGGGTGAACTAACCCTTTAAAGGGGTGGTTGATTGATTTCACTTTTCTAACTTTAGTTAGTGTGTAATGTTGCTGTTTGAGCATAAACAACGTCTGCAAAGTTTCAACGCTCAGTTCAAAGCAAAGGAAGATATTTGCTTTTAAAGAAATCATTTTTTAAGGACTGCAACAAACGGCTGGTAGGGACTACACGACATTCCTCCCGGGTTAGTGACATCACAAACCCTAAAATTGACATAAACCCCGCCCCCGGGAACACGCAGTCCATATTGAGAAGACGAAGAGTTGTTGTAGTAGAGCACATTTGTGAGTCTGCTCAAGCTGTCGCATCCGTCTTTTCACATGCAATACAGTACGAAACACAAATGCAATAGTATGTCACTCTGAAGGCATCTTACAACAGTTCCCACACGAGTGATTTTATAGATTATCATGACAGAATATGCTTATTGAAGATAGTTAACTCCACATCAGCAACATAAATTCATCAACTAAGCATTCAGAAAAGTACTGTTGCATTCTACATGTTGTCTCTTCTTGAGTCTCTCCATCGTTGTCCGTAACGATTATCTTAAAACTTAACATATAATATTATCTTGAAACCACATTTTTTTCTGGCAAGTTGATTATATATATTGATTATCATTTACTGCTGTATTTTGAAAGGAACTAAAGTATGGTCATTGGTCATATCATTTTTTCCCTGGAAAATATTTTGGGTCTGAATATGTGTTTACAACAACAAAAATCTGTTCTGAATTTGTATCTTTGAATGCATATTATCATACGAACAAACATCCTACAGTTGCACTGATTTAAGTCTCCAAACACTTAGGCCCGGTTTCACAGACAGAGCTTAGATTAAGCTAGGCTTAGGCCTTAGTTCAATTAGGACGTTTAAGTAGCTTTTTTAAACGTGCCTTAGAAAAAAAAACATAACTGTTGTGCATCTTGAGACAAAACAATGGCACTGACATATTTTAAGATATTTAAGATAAGTTAAGACAGCTCAAACATGCATTTTAGTCTGTGACTAGGCTTAAGCCTTGTCTGTTAAACCGGGCATTAGTATATTAATATAGTGTTTTGTGTGCATCAGCAGAAAAATGCACTCATTCTTGAACCAATAATGGAAACAGACATAATTGAAAAATAATTTCAATCCAGACAGATATGGATTTCCATTACTAATAACATTTGTTGTCTCTCTCTTTCTCTAGATGACTCTCTGTCAGACATGTTCATGAAGTCATCGCCAGGAGAGGGTGATCTGTACACCTCTCTTCTGTCCTCAAAGTCCTCCTCCAATCCTTTTAATGATGGTGCCTCTCTCTTCGCCTCTGAGGGCAACCGTTCTCCACCTGCTCCCACTGGAACCGACTCTGGAATCGGCATGACCCCAGGTGACCCCTCAGACCATCAGACAACCCTGCAGGGCTCACACAAGACTGACCATTACAGCTACATGGACATGGGGGATGATCTCTGTGATTTTGGTAGTGTGGGCAATGCCAAAAACAAGCAGCAGCCTCCAATGTCTGGCTATGGAGATGACGAAGATGATGATGACGAAGACGAAGATGACATCCAGGACTTCAAGTCTAAGATTCATGAAAAGGAAAGTAAGGAATCCAGCCATGACCCCTTCGATCTGGGTCACTATTTGGAGAAGAGCCCTCTTGGACCTGAAGAAACGAAGGTGAAGAACAGTCAGGGATCGGCCGGCGGGCAGCATGCGTTTCCATACGTGGAGGATCCTTCGGACGAAGAGATGGCAGATTTCCGGTCATACCGTAGGATGGAAACGCCACAGAGTGCCAGTCCTGTAAAGATCACCGTGACAACAGAATCCCACTCTGCCACGACCCAGCCAGTGAGAGTGTCTCCACAAGGGGGCATGTTCGAGAGAGAGAGCGTGCTCAGTTTTGGTCAGCAGGGTCTTCCCACCGTAACACTGTCAGAACCAGAAGACGACAGCGCAGCCTCGTCAGCTAACCACTCCCCTAACCACTCCCCTACAGGTAGATCCCTCCCACTTGTGATTGAGAATTGAATTGAATTGAATTGAATTGAGAATGCTCTTTATATTAAATCCATTTCTGTATTTGAAGTGAATTTAAATAGGGGTAGAAAACCGGATGTAGACATGATGCAGAATTAACTGAATTCATGTAACCAATTTTTAACTAGAAAAACCAAATTAAGCCTAGTTATTAGGTCTTGAAGGTACAATAGGAGGTGCAACCAAAAATCTAAAGTTCATCCCAATTGAAGAAAAGGTGCAACACTCACTCTAGAAAAAAGTTTGAACTTTATTAGTTGAAAGGGAGGGTAGGCAATTTCGTAGAGGCTAGCAATAGCAATATAGCTTTGACAGCATTATATCCCACTCTCCCCTCAGAGTGTCTGTAAAGCCACGCCTCCTCCAAACACATGAATGAGCAGGTCATGCAAGGCCAGAGAAGATTCTGCAAAGCGCCACGAGAGACTGCGTTAGATTCAAACGCAGTCTCAAAACATATACCAGTACAATAAAGGTTTTTTTTTATTCGCTTTGGTACTATTTTCACAAGTAAGGTGTACATTTTCAAAACTCTTAGTACAAAAATTCAAACTGATCACGCTTGTAACACAGCTAGTCTTCCTTTCATAATGTTTGTAATAGTGTCTATTCAGTGTGTTATCAAAAGGTGTGATGAAGTATGACACTGCCATGAGGTTTTGTGCTAGAACAGAGTTTACTGGCAATATGTTCTCACTGTATACCATATGACTGAATCTGTACTGTAGTTGACCTTTACAGATGAAGGGTGAGTTACAGTAATGTGGCAGCCTCTACCATGGTAATCTGGCATATATACTGTTATGTAAAACGCTGTATTTGATGCCATCTGTCTCCCTTGATGCATCTCTGATCAATCTGATGTTACACACACAGTCATTGACTGTTTCCTCTCCCTTGTACTCTATCCTGCACTATGTTCACAAATGGCAAATTTCTTTCTCTCTCTTTCTCTCTCTCTCTCTCTCTCTCTCTCTCTAGAAGTCTGTAGAAACTGTCTATAGAATCAATATCTATAGAAATCTATAGGTGTACAAAATGATTAATTGATTAATCATTAAATTCATTTGGATTAAATAATAGACAAACGTATTAAACTGAACGAGAAGAGATGCAAATCAAAAGTTTGATAGTAAGAGCATTATGAAAGGCAGTTACTGTGAATGAAACATACATGAAACACTTATTTTTTGTTGTGAAAATGATACTTTGTGATTTTGTGTATTGTACTAACACTAGTGATTTTGTGTATTGTACTAAGTGCTAAAATGTTTGAAAAAAGTGCACTTTTGATGGTCTGTTGACCTTATTAGCACTAAGAGTTTTGAGACTGTACAACTTACTTGTGAAAATAGTACCAAAGCGAATAAAAAAAAAAACTGTAATAATGAACGTAAACAATTCGGACTTGTACCACCTGACTGCTGCAGATTCATTTTGGCATTGATAGTGTTGCCAGAGAAATTCATAAATCTGAGTCTGAGGACATGACCGCTCCGGGTAAGAACTTTCACGTTCATGGCGTGAACGCAGCATAAGGTCGTTGTTTTGATTCAGGAGGAATTGTAAAAGGCAGCCTCTGTTTGTTTGCGGCGTTCGATGACTGTCTGTCTACAACTCTGCATAGCCTTTCAGAACGTGCCGTTGACGTCAGATGTCTGCATGAGCAGGGTGCGCGGAGGTATGGAAATAAGTCTGGTAAATGCATAAATGTAAATACATGTTGACAGGCAGATAGGACATCGACACGTCGTATCATTGCATTCTGACCGAATGCAATGATTGGACAAACATTTTTTGGTCCTGAGACTTCCACAGAAGATATATGTACATGTTTTAAAATGTAGACCTCTATTATTGATTGCTATCAGGAAATGAAGGTTTCATCCAGAATAACAAAAAGTGTTTATGAAAAATTGCCAACTCTGTCAAGGCCTTCAACAGACATAGTAATGGAGAGTATGGCCCTGTCCCAATTGGCACACTTCATATGCACTTTCGGTCTTGTGGACTTACAATGGCTGCCGCATGCGCGTCTGTTAAAGGAGAACTTCGGTTAATTTTAACATTGAGCAAATTTTTTTGTAAATTTGGAGTGCTGTCAGTACAGAGAACAACGACAAAAATCGGTGTTGCCTACACCGTGTTATCCTCTTTTTAAAATTTGCACCCTGTTGACTTCAATGGGGCAAGTTTTAAACCTGCTTTTAGCCTCTTAACATCCTTGATGTGTCATTACAAGTGCCCAGCCATGTTGAGTGATTCCTTTAGAGTTAACACGGGTGAATCTGACTGCAGTAGATGTGAAAGATATTAATAAAAATGATGTTAATTCAGCCAGCGCAAATACCTGTGTTTACTTCCTGTTTTCGGCCGAAGTCCGAAGTAGTCGATTGTCGAGTTCACTCGCGTGATAACCTATGCGCGTGAACTCGACAATCGACTACTGTGGACTTCGACCGAAAACAGGAAGTAGGCAACACCGATTTTTGTCGTTGTTCTCTGTACTGACAGCACTCCAAATTTACAAAAAAATGAGCTCAATGTTAAAATTGACCCGAGTTCTCCTTTAAGTCCGTGAGACCGTAGGGTGTCCCATTTGTAATTTTAGGTCTCATAAGGGTGCTCGCGAGCGCCCCCTATGCAGTCGATTTGTGCCCTCGATGCGCACTTTGGGCTCCGCTGCAGACTTTTTCCCGACAGTCAAAGCGGCGTTACGTAACGAAAGTGCGGACTCAAAGGAAGACCGTAAGTGCTTAGGGTGCCATTTGGGACAGGGCCTATGATAGATAGATAGATAGATAGATAGATAGATAGATAGATAGATAGATAGATAGATAGATAGATAGATAGATAGATAGATAGATAGATAGATAGATAGTGTGAAATACAATCAATTCACAGACATTTAATCTTCAAATTCAGAGTCATGAGTTGTAAGTGAGATTTCAATTGTGATTTCTATATTTTGGATAATTATTTATACAAATATATATTGTATTTATTTAGTTAGTTGAAAAAACTGCTTTTAAACAGTTTATTTCTCATAATTGCAACAAATTACTTTATCTCAATAACATTTTTGTACTCTTGAGGCATAAATGGGTATTAGAGGCAGAAAAAACCCTCATCTGGAGTGTTAAGGTCTTGCCTCTAATTCATTTTTTAGTGCATATTTGAAAATTATAATACATATTATATTTGTTCCGTCATATTTTAGTCTTTCTTAAATTCTTACATTTTGTTACTTTCCTCAATCCTCTTTTTCAGGTCGCGAGTCTCCATCTGATGTGCTGTTCCAGCCTGCAGGAATGAAGTCTATGAGCTCCACCCAAGATTCCAGCAGCATCAGCTCTCATCCCAATCTTCCTGCAGCCCAGGACATCAAGAGTTCAGCCAAACCCTCATCCCCGTGGGATCAAGACCTTCACGGCAGTGAAGACGAGTCTGGAGATTCAGAAATTGAGCAAGTGGCTGAAGATTCTGATTCGCCGATACACGACTTGACATCAAAGACCCCGCCCACAAAAGACGGATTCAGTCCAGCAAGCAACCCATTTGAGCAGACCAGCTACACATCTGCCACTGATAAAGCTAGTAACCCATTTGACAAGCCACAAACCAACAAGGTCAGTGTTAGTAACCCATTTGAGCTATCTGGGGGAACCAAGGTGGGCTTTGGTCAATCCAGCAACCCTCCACTTTATAGTCTGTTACGAGAGGAAAGGGAGGCGGAGCTCGACAGCGACCTGCTAATCGAATCAGCTTCTGAAGAAAGTCCCAAGAGGGAGCAGGAATATTCTGCCCCAAAACCTCCTGAAACATCATCTCCCTTGACCACAGGCGTCACGTCCTCGAAGCCCATCACAACCTCCTCCCCTTCGGCCGCTCCCTTCACCGACCCCCCAGCCAACACCCTGAGAGAAACAGAGAAAGAAAAAGAGAAGGAAAAGGAGAAAGCAGTGCATGTTGAGAAGCCCAAGCCGCAACCAGAGGACAGCTGGTCCACCAAACCCAGGCCTGCAGTAATGGGAACGTCTACAGTGACTCCGGAGCAGAACTCCGGTCAGGAGAAGGAGAATAAAAGCAAAAGCAGTATTGTGAGTTCTACCACAGAGAAAGAGGCTGATCTGTCCTTGTTACTCCATAGCTTCAGCAGACAGAAAGGTAAGATGCTCTGCGCTTATTCTTCCTCCAAGCAGTGTTGTTTTATTATCATTTAAATAATATAATGATATTAAATTAGTAACGATAAGGCATTTTTAAATACAAATAATGCATGCATAATTAATAGAGTTTAATGTACAAAATACTTGTGGACACTAATGTTTTTCACTTAGTCGGTACTGGTATGACACAAAATTAATTTCAGATCCTAACATTGCTTTATAACCAAGGGTGCTTTTAGAACAATTAATTAAAATGCTAAAAACAACACATGAAAAAAAACACTACACAAAAAAATCCAAAATGTAAACCGAAATCAAGAGTTGATATATCAACACCCCCATTTTAAAACAATCATAATTACAGCATAAATGCCAGAGAAAATATCTTTGCCAATATGGGGGTCCTTGGATTGAAGGTTTGGAAGCTAGCTAACATAAGCGCTGTGACACAGAGAACATCCACTGATGCCTGACAGCTGTGATGAGAGGTGGTGAGTGTCATGAACTGATGAAGTGATGATGTAGGAGTACCAGCTCATCTCCTGTTTATCACCAAATGCCATCTCTAAACACATTCATTACAAAAAACTATTTTTGAATAGATCCTATGATGCAGTATATCACCATAACAGCTTACACGAGAGGTAGTTTACTTAATTAAGGTATTTAATAGCATAAGCTAATTCGCATAATCTTTTTCATTATCGAAAACAGTCATGCCAGACAAAAGAGTTGTGAATGTGAGTTCGCAGTCTGTATTGAATGCAATGCAATCAAATAAACATGAACCGCTAAATAATGTAGTCTGATTGACAAACAAAGGACTCTTATAAGCCGACTCTTTTTAGTGAATCAAACACATAGAGTAGGACGGGGCCATCTGGCCAGTGTATTGCCCATTCAATAAAATGATTGACTCTTATGTGCTTGTTCTTTCAAAGAATAGTTCAAAAAGGTGAGTTATAGTCTAAATTAATCTGAAATGCTGTATTGTACTTATATTTACAGCATTCGAGACATTTTCTGTAATATATGTAACCAAAATTAACCTCATTTTTTATTGTTTTGAACCCAAAATACTCATGGGTTCCTGGATTCCCTGTGCAATTCATCTCACTGATCTGATTCTTTATCACCAACTCTTTGAATGTGTAGTAATGCCAGTTGATAATTCTACAGTGCTCAGAGGATGCAGTGTTGAGGAGATTATTGTCACATCTGGTGTTTTCCATAAAAGAATAAATAGAAAAGCCTGCTTACGTTGCAAGGACTAATTTGATTAGATGGTGGAGACAATGGCTATTTTCAAAAGCACACAAATGCAGTCTTTTTATAAGGCATTAAGGAACATCACACATTTGTGTAACAGCCTGTCTACTAAGATGCCTTAATCTATTAATCTCTTATTTTGAAGGCAGCATAGGTTAACGACTCGATGCATATAAACTAGAATAATAAAATTCCCATTTTCCATTCATAAATATGCATTGTAGCCATTAAATGCTTGTTTATAACTAAAGCTCGCTTGAATTTATTTATTGTTTAAGTCTAGATCATTATATATGACACCATGGTCCTTTGAAAGCGGTATGAAACCAGTTTCAATGTGAAGTGCCTTGTTTGTGAAGTCATTGACTGACCAGGCACAGCCACAGACTGGGTCGATTGAGTCTGAATCAGGGGATAATCTCCCTCTAGTGGTGGGTTTAAACAACTGCATTGTGGCTTATTTACATAACTTCTCAATAACAAAGAGCCAGCAGAAAAGCTCTAGTGTACCCTGACCCAAAAAGATATCACAGCTCCTGTGGTGTGGTATTGATCATTCTTAACTATCATCAATTCTTGTCATATTGTTAAGACTAATGAATAAAATTGCAAGCCTTCATTTGGATATTTATGACAGGAGTGATATTCTGTTAGGTTTATGAACTTGTTGACTCCAGAACCAGAACACACATCTCTAAACATGCTCATCTCTGGAGTCAGTCCACCTCTCAGTGTTTGCGTGAACCTGAGAGCCATGCAATCGTGACGGCGGTGGGAGGAATGAACATTAGAACAAATTAATGTGTTTTGGATTAAAGTTGTTCTCTCGAGAAAAGCAGACTTTCTAGCTTGTTGTATTTTATATAGTATTTTTATATAACTCTCTTGTAAAATGGGGGCAGTGCATGCACATATGATGATACAAGCATGTTTTTCTTCATCATTTTGACGGAAGAAACAGCAGCTGATATTATATATGAATTAATTTGCTACGCTGTTTCGTTTATTTCTTATATTAAAGGTATAATATATTAGGTTGTATAACATACTTGTGTATATGATGTTGTGAATTGCGTTTACACACACACACACACACACACACACACACACACACACACACACACACGTTCCATTAATTGTCTGGTGAGTGAAACTGAAGGTTCTGGAATGTTGGAAAAAGAGGTCAACGCCTTTTCTGCAGCTCTCCCGTAGATCCCCTGCAGAGGGCGGTAGAGACTGCAGTTTATGTAACAAAGCTTTAGGTTTTTTAATTGAAATACTTTATTTGAACATTACCAACAGATCGCTCTATAGTGGTGAAGTATATCGTCATGTGAATAAGCGGGGTGTTTTTAATGTGGTGATATTAAACCATTAAAACAACTATTACACTGCAATTCTGACTGAGACAATCTGGATCAGCAGATCAGCCTGTTGCCATAGTAACACGGGAGGCAGGGAGCTTAAGCTGTTACCCTGGTGAGCGCTTTGTGGGAAGATGCTATGGGAAACAGAAGACGATGATGAAAATGAATAAAACTGAAATCGTCGAATACCAGACCTTCTGGAAACATTCACTTTTTGTTTCTCTGTTATAATGAGTATGTAGCTCTATTATTATTTGTAACTCAGTCTGTAAGGACTTATATTTTCACACTTAGCCTGCAATGTTCTAAGTATGGAAGCTTGTTTCCGCAAAGGAATTGTGAGTTTTAAAGTCAGAATTGCGGGATATAAACTAAACAAGCAATTACCTTTTTTTATATATCTTTATTCAGTGGCGGAAACAAAGCTTCAAACCTTATTCACAACAGCGCCATCTTTGATTTTTAACTGGAATGAAAGCGAGGCTGTGAGAGATAGACTTAGCGTGTTTTCAATGGCATCTGCTTTAAAAAGCTGTATAAAGCTCCCAGATAACCTACGTTTTCTGGAACTTTCACTAAAGTTATTTGTCTACTGAAATTTCTACATGGATCTAACTACGGTTGCAGACGCTCAGTCAACTTGCTCTCGAGTGTTCATGGGCCTGCTTTCAGTGCTTTGACCGTTCCAATATGGCGGACGGCTTACGTATAGCGGCACATAGAAACAGCCACTATATATATATATGTGTGTGTATATCCCGTTAAAATTCAAAAATGGCGCTGCTGTGAATAAGGTCTATATGAGCTGTGGTCTAGGAGCTTTTTACAGCGGTTGCCATTGAAAACATGGCAAGTCTATCCCTCACAGCCTCGCTTTCATACATGTCATGGTGCTGCTCTGAAAAAATGGTCTATAGGTTAAGTCTTAATGCAATAAAATAATAACTGTTTGCGGATACCAAGAAATAAATAACCCATCAGACTCCACCCATTTTTAGCCGACAACAATGCCACTGAGGTCACATGACCATATGTTTATGGATGAGCTTTGTTGGGTAGGGTGGGGCGTCTCTGATCTGAATCCCCCCCCCCCATCTCGCCCCGGGCGCTGCATATGGTACGATCCTCTCTCTGCGGTGGAGGAGGCTGCAGTGTTTACCGTTTCATCCAGCAGAGCGCCACCTCTCCTTCTCTTTCTCTTTCTCTGCCTGTATCCTTACTGAGTAGCTGTAGCGTCCCTCTCCCCTGCTCTCTTCTCTCTTTTCTGGCCGTTCATGCCGTTCGGACGTGTGAGATAGTGGGTCTCGGGAATACACAAGATCAGCGAGAGGGAAAAAAGAAAGACGACAGCAGCGAGAGAAGCGACAGAGGAGGGGAAGACATGGATAAAGGGAAGTGCACCTGGAGCAGCTGGAGAGGACAGGGTACAGATTTCGCGTTTGTCTGTGTAAAACTGTATTATATGGTGTTTAACGTTATCTTACAACACCATACACATGTTTGATTTGCGTATGTTATGCCATGAATTTGTGTGTGTTTTAGTTTTTGCGTTTTACATGAAGCTTCAGCTTCCTGGAGGGACAAAGAGAGGAGAGGCATCTGTTTTGGGATGAGGGCTGGCAGGTGGTCTGTCTGCTTAATAGTAATGCTGATATGGAAACCCCGCTGTGTCGTTAGATTAGGCTCCGGGTGCCACGGTACAGAGTTCAGGCTGTTTTTATATTCAATCGCGGTTTCAGCAACGCTGGATGAGGCTGTCGCTATAGCAACCAGGTCACACCCATCCCGATTACGTCATTGTCTTCAACAGGCATCCATGATACCTTGAGGAGGAAAAAAAAAATACCTAGAGAAGGAAGACATTGAACATATTGTTGATACATATTGTGTATTGTATTCAATTATATTATAGACATGCCATCTCTATTTTTTTGCATTGATACAAAACATACCTAGAGAATGAAATGAAGAGTAGGAGATTGCAAAAAAAGAGAAAGACATGATCTTTTTAAAAGAGAAAAAAACAGAAAATGCTCTCTAGGCTGTTCCAGTAGAATGGCAGGCACATTTTAAATGTCCATTCAGATAAAGGTAGTGCAGACATGGCATTTATAGATACTGCATTGTGTGAGTGTTAGCGGTCTGTGTTTGTAAAGCTACAGTATTTGTGTACGATTGTGTTTAAAGCTGAAATTGTTGTCTGTAACTAGATGGAAAAATTCAGTGTTATAGTTGGCCTGATAACATTCAAAGTATTAGGCGTTCTGAATGGTTTCTGCTGTGGCGTCTCTATGGCGTTTTAGTCATATATATATATATATATAGCAGCTTTCATTGGCCAAGTACCGCCCAGATGCCACCTGACTGACATGCATAGCAGCAACCAATCACAGTTCATTTTGTTCCGTTTAGGGGTGTGAAAATGTAACGTTGATGTCCCTACAGTAACAGACCGATGTGTAAAACTATTGGACGTATTTTAAAGAGTTGATGCCACGAACTTTACATACTTCACATACTTTTGAAAATCTAGCTTTTATTTGATCCTGATAAGCGCTCATTGCCACAGTTGTAAACACAGCGGCTTGCTTCTTCCATAAGGGGGTTTGGCTTCACGACAGCCTTGTTTCCAGGCGGAGACACACACGTCTCCCGGAAATCCTGTAGAATTCAACCAATCAGATGACAACTTCGAAAATCCTAAAGTGTTTCCAATTTTGTGTGCCGTATTAGATGTTCAGCCAATGGTTCGTGGGCGTGACGTCTGAGGCTGAGACTAGGTCACAATACGCAAGCCGTCCGCCATATTGGAACGGTCAAACATTCGAGAGCAAGTTGACTGAGCGCCTGCGACCGTAGTTTGATGCATCTATGAATATCTATATTTGCAATAGTCTTCAGCAGATGATTTAGCTAAACTAACACAATACAACAAGATAAAGGCTTCAGCTAACACAACATAAAAAGTTACCATAGTAAAAGTAAAAACATTCAAGTTAAAACCTGTAATATTGATTTAATGCATTTAAGAACACAAACCAACACACTCTCACTTGTGAAAGGTTATTCTATTTCTTTGGGTAATTCAGTGTTTTCGCATTATTTAGTCTAATTGTGAGTGACGACATGCTGACTGTTCAAAGATGCAGAGGGTCGAATGTGGCATCTACGCATACATATCTATGGCTGTAGTTAGTTGCTAAGTGGTTGGTCACTGGCAAAAGTAAAGAATAAAAATATGAGTCCATCTTTGTGGTCCCTAGACATATGCAGGGCCCTTTTTAATGTATGTTTACAACTACAATACATAGGTCATTAATCTGTTTCTACCTTTATGTACGGAAACAATTTAGAAATTCTACTCCTGGTCATTTAACAACAAAAACATGAGTCGTGCGGCATGCCCCAAATGACATACAGTACTATACACTATGAACTTATACTATGCACCATTTACTCAATTGTCTCATGCATAAATTTAATTAGGAAATGTGTGAATGTTGTGTGCGTGAAGTGTCCAACATTCCACACATTTTGGGATGCACTTATGCATGTTTTATCTTCACTCTTAATCACATTTTCTCTATATTTACATCTATGACATCACTATTTTCCCTGCAGGAGCATATGACATCACTATAAAATCATTTCTTGTTTTTGATGATTCATTTCATATTGAACTCAGACCCCTCTAAATACATTCTCATGCACTCAGAGAGAAAACATTCAGTGCTGTATTTTTAAAACCACTCACAGACCCGAAGCCGATGTTTCTGTTTTATTTGAATTCATTTATATACATTCATCTGTAGTTAGAAACTTAATTAAATCAAAGCAAGTAAATAATTAATAGCTATTAATGGATTACACATTTACACCTAACAAAACCACTGCTGAAGTTTAGTTTTGTTTAGTAGACGTTTAAATGGAAATGTGTACACAATGCATTTGTTACAGTATCTTTATTTAGTTGTGTTTATCTGTACATATAGCGGCATCTCTGAAAATCCAGTACAATAATAATAATGGGATTGGTCAAGAGTAGTAAGGAATCAGATAAATATCTCTGTTTTTCTTCCTCAAATAAGCTTGACCCATCCCTTCCCTCTCGCACGATATGTGTAACAAATAAATGAAACATTAGGAACATAATATTCCCTCTAGATTTCAATTATTGTTGTATTGTTTGGTGGGGCGCACATCCTGTCCACTTGGATTCCGTTCCCCGTTTAGCTCTGGAATTGCATGGTTGTGTGTGTGCAACTCTCTTGATTCTAACATATTACACATCTTGGCTTGCAGAAATTTGGATCGTTTTTGCAGTTCTTTTATTCAGATGAGGAGCCCAATATACTGTATGAGTACCAGGATTGTGATCGCAGTAAATCTGCCGCCTGGGTCACCTATTTTTGAGATTTATGTGTCAGCAGCCCAGATCATTAACCAATAAGCTACCACCAACCCTAATTAAAACTTAAACTGGCACAAAAATGTGACAAAAACAGCATCGTTGGTGTGGATTCAGTGAAGACTGAGCCTCTGCTACTTTTTTTAAAGGGACTGTTCAACTAAAAATGTTATCATCAACATTTACTCACCCTCATGTCATTCCAAACCTGCATGACTTTCTTCTTTGGTGGATAAATTGAGGTATTGTGAAAAATGTCTCTGTGTTTATTGTACAGTAGAAGAAAACAGTAATCAAAACGGTTTGATTACCAGCATTCTTCAAAATATATTATTTTGTGTTCTGCAGAATAAAGAAAGTCATACAGGCGATAGCATAAGGCAATGATGACATCATTTTCAATATTTAACTTTTGTGGCAGGGTGAACAAAGACAAACACAGTGAGTGTGGCCTCAGGCCGAATAAAATATACATACAATATTAAAAAGGTATGGAATAAAGTGTCTAATGGGAATATTGTGTGGTAACTCACCATGCTTGGGCATTGTGAAGGTCAGAAGTGCAGAGAAGAGTTAAAGGAGGTCACACATGCTCCCTTTCTGGTCCGGGATGTGTTTCACAGCTTAGCATACTAGCTTAGCATAGTGCTAACTGATTAAGAAAACCTGTTTTGATTTGTTAAAAAAAGATAACCAGATGTTCAGCCATTTTGAATGAACATTCAGGCTTTCAGTCCCAATAGTGTGCATCAGTGCCTGCCCACTTTATCAGCCGCCTTGGTGTTTTAGAAGTATTTTTCCCATTAATTTATCCCATGGGGACTTTAAAAAAAACTCTTTAAGAGTTTTTAGCTATGAATTAAACCAGTCAGCTACGAGGTGAATCACAGAAAGACAAATGCTTTACTGAGATAAAAAACTACAGTCCCATGGAGCATTGTGAATGACATAGCCTAATTGAAATAAATACGATGGAGACATATAAAACTATTGATTTAAAGATGTTTATTATGTATATTTGACATTTATTGCGCACACACACATATATATATATAGCAGGTTGCATCGTTTCCGGTTCAGGACTTTTGTATGTGCTTCAAATAAATATAGAGCCGTTTTACTCAAGATACCTTCAAAAGAGTGAGCAAAGATGAGCATAACCGATGATGTCCTATTTTTCTTCTACTCAATAACATTAAGATATTTAAATAGAATAAAATTGCATCAATAAAAGAACTAGCTAGGTAGATAGTCCATAGATATCGCCGTCAGTTCGTACTGCCATTAACACTTTCTCCGACAAGTGGATACAATAAGACCTGTTTTCCTGTTAGTTCATGAGACATTCACCATAAAGCCTATGTAGTTTTTCACAATGAATTCTGCTGTTGAACATGATTATTTAAAAAAATAAGTTCAAATAATGTGTGCTGATGGATGGCCTTAACAAAAGCATATGCCTTCGCTTAATAACTTCGTATCTCACAGTAGGCCTGTCTTTTTTAAGTTATTGAAATCAGTTCCCCTATGGAGAAAAATAAATGAGATTTTTACTTCCAGAACTCGATAGTAGCACTCAGGCTTTTGCTTGTGGCAATGACTTTTCATTTAGGAAGTGAATAGTTGTATACAATGTCGGCCTGGGTGCCAAGCTCTCTGATGCTATAATTACACTCCGACATTTAAACACCAGCGCACATGCACACAATTACCCCCCACCACCACCTTCGTATTTTAAGCTGGCCCCCTAAGCAATGTGTGTAAGGGAAACTGGAACACTGTATCTATAGCAACTGCTGCTGCCCTCTTTCTTTCTTTTCACACACACACACACATACTCGATGAAACGAGATGGATTAATTGGGTTCTATGATGGGTCACACATAATTCTGTTTTCGATTGTGTTTTTGTTCAATCTGAGCTATTTGTCAACCGGTATGCTGTGTGTGTGTGTGTGTGTGTTTGTATGTGTGTGTGTCTGTCTGTCCATTATTAGCCAATGGTAGTATGAGCAGGCCCCCCTCCCTCTCATTCCCTGCCTTTCTCTCTCTCCTTTTGTGTACGTTCCCACTCACTGTCTCTCTCTCTCTTTTTCTTGCTGTCTGCAGTCATGGGTGGTTCAGGTCAGTATCTCTCTCTGTCTTCTGTTAGTTTTGGTGTTTTGACATCAGAAACCAGGGGCCTCTGTGACAGTATTGATTTATGAGTCTATAGTGATGGAGTTAACTATAGATGTCACTGGTTTTGATGGATAAGTGAATTCTGTGGTGCTGTAGTGTTCATATTATAGAGCCCATGTTAAGTCACCTAACTACTGTATAGTCTTAAACACTAATATTATATTAGTCTACATTAGTTAGTCAATGGTTAACGGTGTGTGTGAGGAGAAAGAGTGTGAGCGTTGCTGTTTTTAGTCTTGTTCTATTTAAAGAGGCGGTTAACAGAAGGATTTGTCAGAGTAGGAAAGTGTATCATTATCAAGGGTTGTATTTGAAGTTGTTTGCTGTTTAACATTATTATTGATGAGAAATAATCAGAATTAAAAAATAATTGATAGTGTATCCAACTCAGTCAAATCTGAAGTCTGCACTTCATCTTGGAGAAAATCATTTGGAAAAATCTCGAGATAAAAATGGCCGATATTTCTGCCCTCCTCTAAGCTCTGCAGGGCTAAATTTAGCCCAGTGGGACCAATGGGAGACTCACGCAGGGGACTACAGATGTCGTGCACACGCTAGAGTGTGACAGACCAGCTTCAGTGAGTGTGTGTAACAGTTTCTTCCAAAGCTGCAACCAAAGGTGTAAAAATACAGGTGTGAAAAAAAAGAAAAAACATCAGCTACAGGGATCTCTCAGTTGCTGCAGAGACTGAAGAGATGATTCAGAGATCTCAATATGCTGGTTCGCATGGCAACAAGTTACCAATTCTACTTGCTTCAGCTTTGTGTTATTTGGGCAAAAATGGAAAGATGAATGTTTTTCCTCCAGTAGCCAGAGAAGAAAGACCTAGTCTTCTTAGATATCTGCTTGAAACCGGTCTATTATCTCACAAGCTTGCATTAAACCTGCTTGGTTATGAAGTATCATAATAATTTAAAAGAACTTGCATACAAGTATGCAAAGAAGGGTACATTGTCTTAGCTTTTATTATATACAATACTATTCAAAAGTTTGGGGTCAGTAAGATTTAAGAAATTATACTTTTATTCAGCTAGGATGCATTCAATTGATTAAAACTAACAGTAAAGACATTTATGTTACATACGATTTCTATTTCAAATAAATACTTAAACTTTCTATTAATTAAAGAATCCTTAAATAATTTATCACAGTTTCCACAAAACTATTAAGCAGTACAACCATTTTCAACATTGATAATAATAAAAAAATGTTTCTTGAGCAGCAAATCAGCATATTAGAATAATTTCTGAAGGATCATGTGACACTGAAGACTGGAGTAATGATGCTGAAAATACAGCTTCCCATAACAGGAATAAATTACGTTTTCTAAAAATAAAAAACAGATATTTTCAATTTTAATAATATTTCACAATATTACTGTTTATGATCAAATAAATGCAGCCTTGATGAGCATAAGACACATTAAAAATTCTTACAGACCTAAAACTTTTGTTTTCCGACCCATAATGAATATTATATTTGGTCAGCGAGTGTGCTTGGTTTTAATCTGTTCAGTGTATATACTGTATGCTCAAAGACTTTCCAAATTATTTTGTACTTGGTAGATGACAGACATGCAGTGAAGAGAACGATGAGACTGATTTGTAGGTTTGCATGTGGAGGATTGTGTGATGTCTGGGCTGGTAACCAAAAGATTTGAACCCTGCTATTGGTGGTCCTTGAGCAAGACACTTAACATTAGATTGCTTCGAGGGGGATTACTCTTGTAACTTAAGATGGATAAGTCAGTGATGTTGCAAACAGAAATTCAACTCCTTTAATAGAGTGACAGTTACGTCACCATAGATGAGGTTTTGCCTTTTATCTGTGTCATTTTACATGGCTATACTTTACCATATGCAAACTAAACCTGCAATTTTAGAATGAGCAGGTTCTGGTGGCCTAAAGGTGTCCTCTTCATTTCACTGTTATACCTCTTAAATTGAAGTTAATACAGTGAAGGCATATAGCTCAATGTGTCAATATTACAGCACTTCTGATAACATGACTATTTGCACTGCATGTGTCTCAGCTAACATAAATAATTAACCCAGAAGAGTGTGTGTGCACACAGATGGTTAGGGTTAGATACGTTGACAACAGGTGCTGTGAGAGGTAGACAGGTGTGAACTGATAGCCTCAAGGTTACACATTTGCAAGATATGCAGAATTTCTACTGTACTGTAGTACTATCTCTATTTAAAATGATTTTTATATGGAAAATGTAAAACAATAATAATAATGGAAATGTATTGATCAGAAAGTGTATCTAGAATGGGATTCATTCACTCATAATTGCGTAGATTATTCGAATTTAAATGCAAAGGAGAACTTCTCACAAAACATTTCCGCCTAATTCACAACACATCCATACACCTATGAGTTTCTCAACCTACTGCTAATGAATTTATAGTGTTGTAAATGAGCAACCATGTGCCTGAGGTTAATATTTGCATAAAACACAGCCATAGAAGGGCTTTTCTGCACAACTTTTTGTTACTCTCAGCGTCTCTAAAAGCATGCTTTTATCAGAGAGCTTGTGCAGAGAGACCCTCGAGCAATGCCAGTTGTGCCATCCTCAAAACCAGTTCAAACACAGTAAACACCGTTTACAGACTCAGATTAGCTAGCTGTAACTGAGTTTTCATGCAGAGGAACCTTGCAGCTCGAGCTATAATGCACCTTTTACTGTATATGAGGAAATATAATTAAGATGAAAATATATAAAATTGTATCTCTTAACACATTTCTAAAGCCACTCAAGAGTATATAATTTTTGCACACGTGCGGTTTGTGTAAATTTACATACATTGATGAATCATGATTTGTTTGTGAAAACGTTCGTATGCAGATTTCACACAAATGTTAATTTCATTCAGTAGTAATGAGCTAATTGCCAATTCTGTTGACACTAATACATAGTGATGAGCATAACACAAATACTAAACTGCTGCTAATTTGAGAGATGTCTACATAACCATGTTTTACAGGGCATAATTTCTGTACTAAAATATAACAAGTGCAGAGAAACTTGCAACCTGTGAATGTGTAGACGTGATGATGACCAATCAGGCGCATGCTGTAATATTTGTGCAAAAGTACATAAGAACTGACCAGTGGATTGAACCCTTGTTTTAATCACTCTTCTACTTGTTTTTCTCCCTCTGTCTCTTCAGTGGTAGATCTGCTACATTGGCGGGATCTGAAGCAGTCTGGACTGGTGTTCGGCAGCGTGTTGCTGCTGCTGTTCTCTTTAACCCAGTTCAGTGTGGTGAGCGTTATAGCGTATCTCGCTCTGGCTGTCCTCTCCGCTACCGTCAGCTTCCGAATCTACAAATCAGTCCTGCAGGCAGTGCAAAAAACCGACGAGGGCCACCCCTTCAAGTTAGTCCAGTTTGTCGTCTTCATTTGTGCGTATTAAGCAATGAACATGTTCATCCATTCTCATGGCTTCTCTCTTTTTCAGGGCCTATCTGGAGGTGGAGATCGCTCTCTCTGCAGATCAGATCAGTAAGTATGTGGATAAGACTCAGCTGTACATCAACACCACCGTGAAGGAGCTTCGCAGGCTGTTTCTGGTTCAGGATCTGGTCGACTCCATTAAGGTGAAAACGGCTATTAACATTTCATTTACGAATATTACATTACCAAATTCTCGAGATAATCTTTAGTATTAAAGGAATAGTTCACTTAAAAATTAAAATTCTGTCATCATTTACTCACCCTCAAGTTGTTTCGAACCTGTTAGAATTTCTTTCTTCTGCTGAACACAAAAAGAAGATATTTTGAAGAATGTCGGTAACCAAACAGTTGATGTCATTCTTGATGATACCGACATCTTCAAAATATCTTCGTTTGTGTTCAACAAGAAATTCATACAGGTTTGAAATAACTTGAGGGTGAGTAAATGATGATAGAATTTTCATTTTTAAGTGAACTATTCATTTAAAGGCACACTCACTAATTTTGCCTCACAGCAGTCTTTATACTGACACCTATTGACATGGATGTAGTATTACACAAAAGATTTCAGTTACAGATGCCTTGGTAGAAATAACCTATGTGCAAGCATATTTGTTAAAGGGGTCATATTATGGTTCTAAAAAGAACATTATTTTGTGTATTTGGTTTAATGCAATGTCTTTACGTGGTTTTAGGTTTTTACACATACCGTACATTGTTGTTGCCCCTCTATGCCCCGCCTTTCTGAAACGCTTTTCAAATTCCTAAAATATGAAAATATACTTAGGCCTACAAGCTGTGTCTGTGAGTTAGAAGCGCCAGACTGTACTTGCAAATATGGAATTGGCCTCTCCCAGGTTTTGGAAACTTTCGAATATTTTGGTTGTACTGTCCTGGAACAGTGTTGTAAATAAAGCTTAACCACTGTTTTCTAATTGTGTCATCTTTTGGAAGGCCAAACAAAGTAGTTTGGCTTTCGCAGCGAAAAACACAGCGTCTCCACGACATGGTGGCGCCGGCGCCAACAATAACACAGTGAGAATAAAAGTTCCGTCTTCTTTCTTTGCGTGTACATTTGGGCGGTGTTATGAAACTCTGAAACTCTCGTGTTTGAACGAAACGTTTTAGTGAGGCGTGGTTAAGCCTTAACTTTTACAAAGAATATATCTTTGCGTTTGAGACTTTGAGCTTTGTAACTCTACAGATCTTATACATGCACAATCAACTACATAACACACTAAAGAAAAAGGAAAACAAGAAATCGCATCATATGACCCCTTTAAACACCAAAAGTGGCCAATAATTTTCGAGGTTGATTTCAACGGGTCATGTGATCTCAAAGATGAGTGGCACCCACCAAATTTAGAGCGAAAGAGCTGTTTTAGGCCACTGATATGATTGCAGTCTTCATCTCATGTAGAGTAGGTGTGTATCATTTTAAAGATATAGTACTATCCATTTTGTTAGACAGTGGAAAAAGTTAGTGAGTGTTAAAAGATTCAGTAAAAGCATTCAATGAAAACAGCTGTTCATTTGAGTTGACACCATGTGTCTGTGTTTAGTTTGCAGTGTTGATGTGGTTGTTGACGTATGTTGGAGCTCTGTTTAATGGCCTGACCCTGCTGATTCTGGGTAAGAATACAACACAAACATACACATACTATTTTTACAATTTAAAATAACTGTTTTCTATTTTAAAATGTTACATTTTAAAGTGTTGGCAAAGCTGAATTTTCAGCATCATTACTCCAGTCTTCAGTGTCACATGATCCTTCAGAAATCATTCCAATATGCTCATGTGCTGCTCAAGAAACATTTTTTTTTTTTTTTATCGATGTTGAAAACAGAATATTCTGAATAATATTTGTTAGGTTTCTTTGATTAATGGAAGTTCAAAAGAACGGCATTTATAAAAAAAAATAAATAAAAAAAAGTAAACCAGTGGATGCAGACAGCTGATTAAAGGAGAACTTGGTAACTTTTTTAACTTAATAAAATTGTCTAGAAATCATTTGGATGGTTAACCTGTTCTGGTGATATTGGTGACTTTCCCCGCTCCCCCCAGCGTTCCCAGGCGGAAAACCAACCTTGCAACTTGGGGACTACCGTCCCGGCAAGATAGAAATTGGAAGTCTCGTGAGAAGCGAGAAAGAGAACGAGAACGAGCGCGAAACACGAATTGCTTTACGGCAATTCGACATAAACACACACGCATGTATGATGTATTACCAGATTACCCACCTCGGTAGACATAGCTCCACACGATACAGTTGGCTTGCTCCGATCAAAACAAACGCACATGAGCAGCGGTAGAGAGGGGGAGGAGGCCGCCGCAAGTGAGTTTTTTACGACCGTGTTGTGAAATATACGCCCTCCCACAGCTGTAGGGGGAGCTCGTGGGGAAAACATGCGACAACAAAAGGGAAAATCAGCAAAGAAGTGACTAGAGTTCGCTAGAGTTGCCGAGTTCTCCTTTAATGTCTTGAAATTTTAAATAAACGTTTGATAACCTTTCTCGTATATCAGCACTGATTCGTGAATGTTGTTGATGTTCTAAGAACTGTTCAGCAGTTTCTTTTGTGTTGAGTGTTTGCTGTCTGATTTCCAACCATATCTTAAGTACACACTCAAAATTCCATGTCAGGATGGTTGGTGATGTCACAAACACACACACACTGCTGTAGGTCAGGGTGTTATAACCTTAAATGACGATGCAGCATTCTGGGAGAGCAACTCTGTTGTCCTGACTGTATTTCTCCTTTGTCTTTCTCTCTTTAGCTGTGGTTTCCATGTTTAGCGTGCCAGTGGTTTATGAAAAGTACCAGGTAATGTTCCCCCCAACACACTTTTTTCTTTCTTTCTAAGGTCCATGTTGTGCCACAATATGATGTTGATTGCTATACCAGCAAAATTGCATGATAACTAATAACTAATGCTATTGAACATTTTAAAAATTATTCTTATAATTCTATATTAAGTAAACATTATTTTATTTTCTATAATTCTTTATAAATTATTCAGGTACAGTCAGTTAAAAAGCAGTGAATGGTATTTCTTTTGGTATTATGTTGTTGTTGTACTGAGCAATATTAATTAACTACACATACTTACTCTTGGGTTAGGGTTTGTATTAGGGTCAGTTGCATGTAATTATACAGTCACTACATGTAGCGTGTAACAAGAAGTGTTACCTTTTGTTTTTATTTTCGTATGGACTTTGTACCAAAATACCAATGCATTTGACTTCCATATTGTCTATGGTGAATCCTCATACGCTTTCTCTCCCTTTCAGACGCAGATTGATCAGTACTTAGGGCTGGTGCGCACCCAGGTTAACTCAATAATGGGAAAGTGAGTTCTGTATTACTATTAACGAACCTTAAATTTCAGTTATTAGTTAAAATTACCAGTCTAATTTTTTGTTTGCTTTTCAGGATTAGAGAAAAGGTTCCTGGGGCCAAAAAGAAGGAATAAACTCTTTGCTTCTGTACGAGTAAACACTATAGCCAGTAACTACAACTTTTGCCAGCACTGAAGGACCCCAACTACACAGGAGGCCAATATATCACCTCAAAAAATAATGATAAAAAAGCATCAACAAAAAAAAAAAAAAAAAGATTGTCATGTTAGTGTAACGGCACCAATAAACCCCCCTCCCCTGTTGCCAGACACAGGTGAAGCCCTGCATAAATAACTAACACTGATTCACATTAATGACACCTTGTGGGCGATCGTAGAGCTATAGATATACCAGAGGGACACACACGCAGTGCTTCTCTCTTTCATTGCTTCTGATTTAAGTGCATGAAGTCCAGTCTTGAGTAAATATTTGCTATCTCTGCAGTGCTCTTCCTCTCTGCTTTATTTTGCAGTGCATATTTCCTGCTGTAAAACGTGACACGAAAATGAAAATCATGCCTGTCATATAATCTCCTGCTGCCATGTCGATTAATCGCTTAATTCAACGTCACTGCTAGAGTGGCTCTGTGTACAGACATACTTATCAAGTTGAAATGTGGATTTTTTTTTTCTTCTCTCTTTTCTGTGTATTCCGAGCACAATGATAATTTGAGGATGTTATTACTAAATGTGTAACTGTAATTTTTGCAGAACTGTAGGGATACGTGTAGGTGTTTAAAGACGAGCTTTGTGGTCCTTCTCTAGGGCAAATGATGGTCAGACTGCAGAGCTAAACTCTGTCCAACTTTGTACGATGTTCAGTGTTCAGTTATTTTAAGGTCTTTAACTATTTGCACTCTGTATTTAATTGACGAATGAGAAAAATAAATGTTCCTTAATGTAAGAGGGTTGGTGTTTTGTCATTCATAGGAAATTTTGAGAAAGTCATGATGGGGCAGAAAACCAGTATGCTTGACATATTACATGTGTAATAAAAGCATTTAATGCACATCTACTTAAAAGGAAATCCCAACATTTTTTTAATTTGGCAATTTATTTAATTCACTTAGCCTCATCCAACGTTTTGGTTTTCTTTTTCAAAGGGAATTAAAACTATAATTTAATATAGACTTAGGCTAATGTTAGCGTTCTAATAAACATTGTTGAAACTTTTCCTCCTAGTATTGTTTTTTTTTTTTCATTATAGATTTGGACAGGCTGTGCACCAGAACACCTTTGTAAGTATGTTCACAAACTTTAGCCTCTAGTTTCAATGTTTTTTTTTTATCTATTCAATGGTGTTAAAAATTCAAACCTCAATGTAAAATGAAGACATGATCAAAGATTAGTAGCGACATATTTTCTTCCAAATTGTGATATCCTAGGGTAACAATGTCAAAAAGAAAAAATGGAGGGCTGCAGGACTTGTTCTATTCATTAGTTGTTGATTGGACGGAGGCATATCTGAACGCTAGCTTGCAGTCGATTGTTAGAAATGGACAGGGTTTAAGCAGACTAGAGGAGTCCAACATGTCCCTAGTCTTGTCATTTAACTGGAAGATTGAGTTAGGACATAAATGAAATGTGAGCATGGATAAATCTTTCTAAATAAGATCAATAACATATAGGAGGGTGAATATACATTTCATGCTGACGTCAAAAATAAATGAGATTCAAGAGCTTAAAGTGGAGGGGGAAATTATAAACTTTTTTTTTTGGTATAATATAAATGACATTTTTTGGTCTATTCCTCACATAAAGCTTCAAAAGACTATGATTTGTGCACTATATCCCATGGAAAACTTTTTTTTCTGAAGGAATATTTTATTTTTTTCCAAAAAGTAGTCCAGGAATTTGAACAAATTATTTACTGTACACATCAATCTACAGCCAGAACATTAAACTCAAATTACAACTTAATTAAAACAGACATTGTTTTAAAACTTTACAAACATAACATTAAAATTAGAAACAAAGAAAAAAAAAAAAAAAGTGCAGTTGAATGCCATTTCTTCCAATACAGATTGATGAACCCTGCATCGTGGAACTGAAATTCTTTTTCTCAAGTAACAAAAATGAATAAAACTAACACAAAAGAAATAACGTTCAAGCATTTCCATCATCATCTGTTTCGATAATACTGAAAACCCAACAGAACAACCTCTGTGATTCTGGAAGAAAATTCTTTTCTGTATGATGCTCCTCATCACATGTTCAGTAAGGTGATGGGATGCAGCTGAAACAGTACGCCTTTGGATTTCCCATCATCCTTCGCCTGTAGCTCCATCTGCTGGGAGCGATCCACCTGATGACACACATGGTGAAGAACCCAATGAACTCAATTCTACTGAGGAGCTTTATGAACTGAAGGCTTTAGGAATGGAGGATCCTTACCAGGTTCCATTTCTTGAATTTCTCGTAGTACACAGGTGTGCACTCTTGTCTGGGAGGGTTTTTAATGAACAGTCTAAAGATAAAGAGTCACAGATGCTTCAATGTTAGTTTTTACATGTCATATACACTCTCAAAATGTCTTTGAAGGAGGATGGATGGAGATTGAGTACCCAACTAGTCGTTCCCGGGCCTCCTCCTGAAGACTGCTGATCTTCTCAGGGCTCAGGTTCAGTAAGCCGTGTGGTCCGTCACACACCAGCCTGTTCATTGTGCCTCTCAATGCATTTATCTACACATACACCTCATTCGTCACTACATGTATAGTCTTGCTTAACCAAACATTTTACCTCACAAGTTATTCTGTTCAAGAACCCACTCACTTATACAAGAAAGAGCCTGACACTATGGCTGGGCGATATGGCCAAACAAATCGTATCCTGGTATTTTTTGGCTGAATGGTCATATACTTTCTACCCTTTTCTACTTAAAAATTTGTTTTTTTTTATATATATATATATATATATATATATATATATATATATATATATATATTTATATTTTAGCAAAACGTAGTTATATTTTAGTCAGGATTATTGCATTCCGTGCTTGTTCACTGAAGTCTGAAGTTTAATAAACTATATGCGTTAACTAGATCTTATGAGCTATTTTGAAGCCCTTAATATAAAGCATGTTTCATGTTTAGGACAGAGCTCACAGTTTCCTCTATTTTTCACCACTGTATAACGATATAAATGGTATTGCCTCACCCTGTATAATTTATTTAACAAAAATAACGATATATCGTACAAACTTGATAAAGCACCTGACAGACAAAGCTGACTGTTGAATGCATAACCTCACTCTCCATTACACACACCAAAACATACCTCAGTGATGTCTTCAATATCAAACTTGACATCAAAAGCAAGCTCAATGTCATGTTCAGGAAGCATTGCTTCTTGGGAAATGGGATTCCAGCCCAGCCCGCACAGAGCACCAGTAAAACAGGTTCTTTCCTCATTAGTGCTGCAAAAAAAAGTGCGCATTCCATTAGACACTGTAATTTTTCAATGTTTATATAACATGTAAAAAGCATACTCAGGAAGTTAAACAAGTGTTGATTGAAACCTGCTACCTACAAATACTGAAGGGGTTCATAAGAATGTATAGTCTTACAGGCCCACTGAAGGGCCTTAAAACACACAGCATTATTTAATGTGATTTCCAGTGAAACAGGAAGACAGGGTGGAATATATCGAACAGCTCCTTTCCTTTTTAAAATAGCCAATAGCATTTCGTTTATATTACAGCTCGGCCAGAGCCGTTGAGCATGGCAAAGCCGCAGTTTCCACCTAATCTCTAACCATTTCTCCTCCTTGTCGCTTTATGGATGAACACCAGTTGTTTGAAACGGCTTTGGCCGCTACAATGAACGAGTTAGACTTGGCTTTTTATCTAAAAGAGGAACAGAAGACAGCGCTCGAATCGTTCCTTCGCAAGAAGGGCGTTTTTGCTGTTTTGCCAAACGGATATGACAAGAGTCTAATATACCAGATAGCTCCGCTGGCAGCTAAGCGTATGGGGCTTGTTGTGATTGGTTGTAGTGTTATCCAATTGCATGGAGTGAGATTTTCAAATGCATGCTTGGTGCCGCCCCTCGATCTAGCCGATTTTCATTAGTCGATGCCAGACCATTAATCTTTCAGATTTAGGTCTAGATTTCCAGGCTATTAAAAATATAGCATTCTGTGCAGAGTTCAAAGGGGTCCGATGTTTTCTGTTCTGGTCTTCTGGATGTTTTCGCCAACTCGTGAATCATTCCCATTTAGTGCACTTTTTTCCATTACTTTGAATGTGCCATTCACCATGTAGAAAATAGTAAATGTGTGAACAAGTTTTGAACATATCTTCTAAATGTGAATTTTGTCATTGTTTTGGAGCACACTAGCTTATAGATAACATATGGCTAACATTCATACTAAAAAAAGCCAACCAACTTCAAATTTAATTTCATGGGGACTTTAACATCTTGTTGTGAAAATGTATTGTGATAGGTGGGGCTGAATAAACATCATCTCCTCAAACACCAATGAAATTTTCTTTCTTTACAGACTGATTTGAGAATATTTATGTAAGTGAGAAAGCATTTTCATGGTGACTGTTACCGCAGTTCCATGACAGGGGTGAAGAGCATAGTAACGAGGGAGGGAAAGCCGTGGATATGAGGCATCAGAGAGGTTTCCTTCAGCAAGATATGAGAACCTGCACATTAATTATATATACAAAAACAAAAATCATTCTAATAAGAAACATTTCTTATTATCAATGCTGAAAAATAGTTTTGTGGAAATCTTTGATGAATAAAAAGTTCAAAAGAACAGCACTAATTTGAAATAGAAATCTTTTATAACATTATAAATGTCTTTACAGTCACTTTTAATCAATTTAATCTGCCCTTGCTGAATAAAGTATTGGGGTGGGCGATATGACCAAAATCGTATATCACTAATCACGATATGAGTTATTTTTTGACGATAACGATATAAATCATGATAGTTAGTTTTGCTCTAAATGAGGTTATAACAAAAAAAATTGATACCATTGAAATTTCATAATTCTTGTCATTTTCAATATCACAAAAAACTAATATTAGCCAAAGTCAAAAAAAAAAAAAAAAAAAAAATTAACTCATGTTTACTGAAGACAAGTAAACCGTGATAAAGAAAGAACAAAGAAACTGATTACAAGCATATAGGAAAACAAACAACAATAGAGCAAAGACACAAATGAAATAGACCTACCTGAAAAACTTAAAGCACTAGAAATAAGAAATACTACATAAATTGTATAAAGTAATTAAATGTATAAACTCTGCATAGTCTTCACTGTATAAATTAAATGTACATTTATTCTTATTAAAGTTACAAAAGTGATTCACTGCTTACTGCGCTTCAACAGTTTAAAATCACTTGTTTTTAAAACCACAATACTTAATGCATGCAAACGATAAGCTTTTGTAACTGCGATAGAGACGATGGTCCAAAATCTCGACTGGTTGACAAATTTCCACCAGTTAATAGTCTCTATTGGTATATCGCCCACCCCTAGTATTCAGCAAAGAAGAAAACATTACTGTTCAAAGGTTTGGGGGCAGTAAGTAGTGTACATTGTTACATTTACCATGACAAACCCAACCAATCATCGTGTGTTATTATATGCGCACCTGAAGCACTGAGAGACACGGCTGCAGCCACCAACATCCTCTCATGACAGTCCTGTGGGTTTTCATTCACCATTACAGAGTTAATACTGTCCCTCTCAATGCTAACAGCCCTGCAAACAAAACCAAACCCACAACACTCTCCGCATCCTATCCAGGGATGAAACTTATCTGGTCTGTGAGATGGACAGGCAGGTCTTACCTGAAGTGGCTGACCTGGCTCATGCTGTGAACGCTGATCTTATGTGGGCTGCTGGGACCATAAACTAAAGCCTGCAAAAGAGGGAGAACAGATCTTAAGGAGAAAATACACACTTCTGTTAAAACAGCACAATATGAAAAGCTGAAATGTGTTTGAAAACAGTGCTTTTTGTTTTAAAATTAAACAACATGCAATGGAGAAACTGCAAAGAAAAGCTGGATCATATCAGTAATCTCTCTGAAATGCACAACTAGTTCATAACTGAGCCATAATCAGTAAAGAAGTGTGCAAGTTCAATTGCAGGTGATCACAGGGATGCTATGCCAGAACCTTGCACTTGGGGGCGCTGCTGCTGGATACACAAAAGTGCTGAAGGAGCTCGTTGATGAGCTGCTTGTCTTCCTCCATCCTGCTGTTCAAGGAACCACTAACTGAACTGGGGGTGAATCTGCCACTGGCCATATCCTCATACAGAGATATCAGAACCTCATGGGACTGCTGCAGAGACAAAAAAAAAAAAAAAAAAATTTAACTGCTCAGGATGACTTACAAATGTTAACACGCTCTCTTATTTTCAAACTATTTTAAGAAATATTTTAGTGCATATTGCAGGAGTCATTCTGTGTTACCAGGAAACAGCAGACCATAAAATGTTAAAAACTGAATTAATATAATGATGGCAACCAAACTTATCAAAACTGTGGGGTTGACATGGTTACCTGACTCTCAAAGCTTTCAGGGGTGTGGCAAGCGTGTCCCTCCTGCACCAGCAGGTCAGCCACGCTGACATCACCCATCTCCAAGGAAATATGCAGGTCAACGCGCATGACGCCGTGGAGAATGGAGTAGAGGGACACGATGGCAGAGCGGCCGCTTGTGAGGGTCTTAAAACGGTTACGTGCCCGACTGCTCCAGCGATCGCCCAGAATCAGCGACTGTGCAGACGGACTCATGCATGCGATGCAAAACTCCTGCGCCTGCAATGGAACATGCAGATAAAGATTGTTTTACTGAAATCCATAAAAATCCAGAGTACAGCTGGAAGATACACTAACCATATATTCACAATGACTTTGCTGGTGACAAAATTAAGCAGCTTCATGAATATCACAATGATTCTAATGAACTTTTTTATATGGACATTCATTTTCCTAAAATAGTCTGTTGAGACTACAGGCCCATTCACATCAAGAATAACTATAATTATAAAGGTTTAATAATAATTATATTAGAATAGTGAAGTCCACACCACAACTATAATGACAGTGGAACTACATAATCGGAATTACCTTCAGACCAATTATTTCCAGCTGATGATTGATAAATCACTAGCCTCTTTCACACATACAGTCTTTACAGGTAAATCACTTCCATTTTCATTTAAAGATTATGTGTGAACAGGACATTTTCTTAAACACAGGGTTTTGGCAATTTAGTTTTGTAAATTTTATGGTATTACAGTAAACAGAATGTTATTGTCCATTGATGTGCACACTAATGTGGTTATTGTTATCCTTCTTGGTGTGAGCAAGGCTTAAAGGGATAGTTCACCCAAAAATGAAAATTACCTCATGATTTACTCACCCTCAAGCCATCCTAGGTGTACATGACATTCTTCTTTCAGACGAATACAATCGGAGTTATATATATAAAAAAAGTCCTGGCTCTTCCAAGCATTATAAATGGCAGTGAATGGCCATATATATTTATAAGTCCATCAAAGTGCATCCATCCATGATAAAAGTGCTCCACACGGCTCTGGGGGGTTAATAAAGGCCTTCTGAAGTGAAGCGATGCGTTAGTGTAAGAAAAATATCCATATTTAAAATTATTGACTAAAATAACTAGCTTCCGGCAGCAACCGTACGTGAAAGAGTAACCCTTGACGTACAACATAATGACGAAAGCGGAAGCGCAGAGGATGGAGCAAAACCAAACACCAGTCACGAATTAGAAGTCTAAAACTAAATTTTTAAAGAGAAATGTCAGGAGCTCGAGTGTGTTGCCCAGTCCTGTCTGTTTGAACCGCGAGAGGCGTCAAATCTTACACCACTCCTACATCGTCAAGTGTTACTCTTTTGGTGTACGTTGACTTGCGTAGGCCGTCTGCCAGAAGCTAGTTGTTTTAGTCGATAGCGTTTTAACGTTATTTTTCTTACACTAACGCAGCGCTTCACTTCAGAAGGTCTTTATTAACCCCCCAGTGCCCATTTGGAGCACTTTTATCATGGATGGATGCACTTTGATGGACTTCAAAAAATATACAGCCATTCACACTGCTATTTTAAAGCTTGGAAGAGGCAGGATACTTTAATATAACTATTGTATTTGTCTGAAAGAAGAATGTCATGTACACCTAGGATGACTTGAGCGCGAGTAAAATCATGGGCTAATTTTAATTTTTGGGTGAACTATCCCTTTAAATGTAATAGTGTCTGTAATTTAAACTTCAGTAGCAAAAACCTTGTTAGAGTAAGTTTGTATAATTTCTGTGAATCAGTTCAAACTGTGGCTTTCAATAAATTAAAAATCCTGTAATCTTAATTGATTTGCGTCAAAATAATCTGTGTGGCATTCATATACACTGCCCGACCAAAAAACCAAAAAAAAAACAAAAAAAAAACAAAAGGCGCTGTTTAGATTTAAATAGGCAAATGTTTACGAGTCTGTGATAGGATCATTATTGCAGTAATTATTATGTTTCTAACATGTTATATATTTGGCAATAGTTCTTCTAACCCTAATGGATGGAGTGTGTAGTAGAGGGCTGCATTGGGATTGAGTCCCGCGGGACGGGCGGTTTGAACTTTGCTGCGGGCGGGAATGGGCGGCTAAAAAAAACACTGCAGGATCGGGAGGTAGCCTAGCGACATGATGGAGATGTCAATAATGGCACTTTTCCACTACACAGTACCAGCTCGCCTCGGCTCGGATCGACTCGACTCGCCTCGCCTCGGTTTGGTTTTCCACTGTGTAAAAGTAACTGTATCTGCTTCCAGGTACTTTTTTTTCGTACCACCTCGGGCGAGGTTCTAAACGAGCTGAGGCGATACTAAAATGTGACGTGAAAACACGGCAGACTGCTGATCAGAGAGAATCATCACTATTCACTGCGTCATCATTACACGCGCCAGATGGAGTATCCTGAATAAAAACAGCAAAAACAAAACCAAAACCATCCAAAAACAGCATACACTCGATTTCCTCCATTGTCCTGTGTGTATGTGTCCAGAATACATGCCGGCCAGGGAAACGAAACAAACAACCCCATGAATCTCTTCAATAATAGCAATACAAATACATGTTTTTTTCCTGCCGGACGGGAGAAGACACAAAATCAATGCATCTCTATTATTGTGCGGGAATATATTCTCAGAGTTTTGCGGGTGCGGGCGGGAGTGGACATACATATTGTGGGAGCGGGCGGGAGTGTAACACATACGTTGCGGGAGCGGGCGGTAATGGTCAGAAATTCGGCGGGCGCGGGATGAAGAAAACAGTCCCGCGCAGGGCTCTAGTGTGTAGTTTTTAATTTCTTAAATAACCATGTAGAAAGACACATCATGGCCATATTCCAGGATGACAATGTCAAGATTCATCAGGCTCAAATTGTGAAAAAATGGTTGGGAGGGAGCATGAAAAATTCACACATATGAATTGGCACCTCTGAGTTCAGACCTTAAATTTGTTGAAAGTCTTTAAGTGCTCGACTGTTGTATTGTCCATACAAGATCTTGACCAAAAATGGATGCACCTCTTGATAGAAATAAATGTTGTGATGTTATTTCCATCAAGAGGCATATCATTGGACAAGATCTTTTATTGACAACGCAAGAGTCAAGCACTCTGTTAAGTCTACTCAAGCTGAAAGATTTACATTGTGACTGTGCCTCAGACCATACAGATGTATGCCCCATAGAAACTGATGGGTGAATGACAAAGAAACAGCATTGCTCAGAGTAGATTGCATGGTATATCAATCTTCTGTGGGAGGTCTTAACAGTTTTCTATTTTTGTATGTAGCCCTTTTTGTCTATTTTCGTATGTAGCACTTTTTGTCTTCATGTATAAAGTTCTGTCACACAGAAAGAACTTTGGGAACTTAAGATTCTTTGAAGGTCAACATGCTAACATCGCTGCTGAAGAACTGTGCTACACTACTACCATCAATAAATTCTTCTCCCCAAAAGGACTCTGGTCAAGCTTAATTATTTTATGTATTAGAGAAATCTAATACATTGGCGAGCCACCGAAAAAGACTGCTCGGTCGAATATAGAGAAATCTATCAGCACATCCCAAAGACTTTCAATGAATTTAAGGTCTGTGAAAATGATTCTTCATAATTCATAATAATTGTGATAATTGAATTATTAGAAAATAACCTGTGTATTTTATAATGCATGCACACATCTGAAGAGCACACAGAAAGCTGCACGAGACAGCATGCAAATAATAAACAGAATTCTCTTTCATGTCTCCTTGCGCTTGAATGGATAAATTCACATACATTTATGTTAAAATGCCCACCTTGGTATCCAAGTAAATATAGTCGGTTATGGTATAAGTGAACGTAAACAGTAGAGAAAGACAACATGTGTATCAGTGTATTGGATCCGTGTATTAGTCTTAAAGTGACAGCAGCTTAATGTTCCTGCTGCTGTTTAACCCCCTGAGGTCGGCTATCGCGCCGGCGCGATAGGCTCGTTTTTTTTCGTATGAGTGCAAAAAAAATAAAAAATAAAAATAATAATTTTTATCTTATATGCTTGTGTTATACATCAATCGATCCTGTTTAGTGTGTATTTTTTTTATGTATGCTCATAATAAAAACAAAGTGTTGTGCTTTTCGCCAAATAAAGAAAAATAAACATGATGCGAGTTCTGCCTACTCTCCGTCAGTGAAGTCAATTCTGAAACGCGTCCGAAAATGAACTGTAACTCAGCGAATACTCAGTCAAACAGGCATACAGTCACACAGGCATGAAGCTTGAATTATCTTCTTTCAAATGAAGTAATTTTTATAAAAAACAAATATTCACAGTTTATATAATATGTATGTAAAGAGAGAGATGTCAGTCGTTCTCATCTCAGCTAATTAGGTTTTAATGTGACTCCGCCTACGGAGACCGCGCTATTCAAACGCAAATGTGAGGCGATCCATACAAACCTGTGAAACACCCACATCCGCTGGATAAGGCCGGTGAAACACTGGATGCGTGGCGTAAGCGTCTCAGCTGCGTGGCGTGTCCGTTTTTATTTCGGCTCCCATCCATGTTAACAGTTTAGAGTTTGCATACTGCCTGTGTGAGACGCGCGTCTCAGGCGCGGCACGAGCCGCGTGGAAAACGCGTGCATTCTAGAAATAGAACCGACGCCTATTTTTCACGCGACACGCAAGCGTCTTGGAAGCGTTTCCATGCAAAATTGAATAGGAAAATCTGTTTATTTGTCATTTTGACACGAATACATATTAATAAAATGTCCTTTTGATGTTTAAAAGTGTCTAGGTTTTGACATAAATGCAAATATAAATGTAATTTTACAAAATATGATCGATTTTCAAATACTGCTGTATTGAATGAACAGCTTTTAGCAAACTCTATTGCTATACTGAGATGAGGAATATATACTGTATGTGTTTTGTCAAAAATAAAGTCATCAACTAACTAATGAATCCTTTACTTTGAAATACGTATGATAAAATGTATACTTTAGTTTTGAAAGACGTTGACTAGTTTTGAAAAGATTATAAAGTATGTATGTGCATGCATATATATATATGTGTGTGTGTATATATGAAGAGTTCAGATGCAAAAGCCTCTAAATGCCATCTGAAATTTTCTCCTAGAATGATCATTTTTATGAAGCTTGTATATTTAAGTTAGCTATAGGTGACACGTCACCTGAATGAATGGCTCATTAAGTATGCAGGGACGTAGTCTCACCAGGTGTGAACTACTACATATGCATGATGCTGTTGGAGCGTTTACGCCCCATCCGCATATTGGCTTTCCAAACTAAAAGTGTTTCACAAAACTAAAATCAATGTATAATTTTTTTGTGGATGATTAGGCAGGATGATTTTCATATCATTTTGAAGAAAAAACACTAGGCGATGAAATCCATTAGTCAAAAGTCTTATTGCCACATATTTAGTATGTGTTTTGTGGCCTTATTTCAGAAACTTTAGTTTTTAGTTTTTTCAATAACCACGCATAAACATTATTCTCTCAAAAATGCAGACATGTACATTCTTGTTGCTCACATATTATGGTAGCCCTGTTTGTGCTAAATAGTGTGTACATTTTTTTTGCCATTAATATGTTTATAAGCAACTGAAAAAAGCACAAATGTCAGGGCATGTCAGAACATCTCAAGGACCCCAAAAACACCCCAGACCCCAGAGGGTTAATGTTAATCAAAATAAATCACTCACTGCTCTTCACTGAATAACTTTAACTTTAATAAGGATTAATCTTTATTTAATTTATACAGTGAAGATTATATGCAATATTATTTTTCATTTGATTACTTACATTTTTGTACCTGAAAACTACTGTTAGACCTACCTGAAAAAGTTGATATCATGTGTATCTTTGTTCTACTGTATTTATTTGCGCTACTGCTTATAGTTTGATTATTTGTTCTTTTCTTATTGATGACTGTTTTCTTGTCTTCAAAAAAACATTTTTTGTGGTGGGGCCAGTGGAAATTTAATCATTGAATTCATTGATCGAAAACATAAAATCAAATCAAATAAAAAATTGAGGGACATCTGTATCGATGCCCAGCCCTAAATGTGATATGGGCATGTAATGTGGTCAAGACCTGCCTGGAACTACTTTAGCCGTGCAATTCCCTTAACATAATTGCACACCTTAGAACGTTCATCAGATTCAAGCATTCACCAGCCCCGTAGTATAAATATTTGTATTTATTAAATACACTATCTTGATATATATCAAGTTTTTGTAAAAAAAAAAAAAAAAAAAAAAAAAAAACACCTTTAAAAAATATATCCACATTTTAAAAGATTAAAAATTCTTCCTTGTGTTTAGTAGAAAAACTATGTAAAACATGCCTTTATTTTTTACTACATTTGTACTACATTTGCATCTACTACTAGATTTGTATTGTACCATAGTGAATCTCCTTGACAACAATGGCTGTTTGGTAAAAAGCTGAAAATATCAAGATATGTTTTCGCTATATTGCACAGCCTTAATAAAGAGAACGCAAAAAATAAAAATCTGGAACAGAAGTACGTACTTGAAAAGGCGGAGTCATGAGGTCAGATGGGAGCTCTCTCAGACTGCTGCACGGGACCGTAGAGCTGTTGCCGAAATCCACAAAAAAAACCTATGAACAAATACATATATATTTAGTCAAGTCACCTTTATTTATATAGCACTTAATATAATAAAGATTGTTTCAAAGTAGCTTCACAGTAACAAACAGGAAAATAACAATCAATGATGAATACAATCAAATATGAGGTACATTCAAATTCTGCTGTAAAGTGGCTCTAAAAAGACAAGTGTGATTTTTCAGCTCAAGTGAATTCAGTGATGGTTCAGTTCAATAACTGTGTAAAGTTCATTAATTTGCCTTTTTCACAATTCCGTGTTTGTCTCTTCCGGATTGGCACTAGCAGGGTAAAAGTTTTTCCAGTACCAACAACGGCTGTACCCAACAAGAACAAGTTCGGGAATCAAAGTATTTTAAAAGTTTTAATACAAATTAAATATTATGAAAATGTTTGAACTGCCGATGCTTTACTCTACAAAGCTCAAACTTCACACAACTGTGATGAAGACCCAGCATTAACTTTTTGAGTTAGCTTCTAACATTATACTTATGGCACATCATACACATTATTATTAATAAAATCTCACATTTATAAGGTGATGGTGTAAATGTACATAGCATAATGTGCCCTGAGAAATAGGTTTTAAAAGAAGAGATGACTTGGGTTTGTGGCTTTATTCTTTTGTGATTACATTAAGTTTAATACATTCTTCAGTTGAACTCACTTAGAACTGTTTAATTCATTATTGGAAAAATGTGCTTCTGTACTGGAAATAAATTTGTTGTAAAAAACTATTAAATTCAGCTACGCATGTACAGCAATAATTATGGATCTGACTGTTTTGTTCTGCACAGGAGCATTGTGAGTGCGTACTGTACCTCTACGTTGCTGCCCAGGATGTGCAATACTTTGGCTCTATAGTATTTGGCCAGTTGCTGTCCTTCTTTGAAGGGGGCCACACACAGCAGGTTTGGATAGAGCGAGACAGACACGGGTCTCAGATCCCTGATGTTTAGCGCTGCTGTTAACTGACACTGTTTCTCTACGCTGCTCTGATCTGTCTGAAAGCCCCAAAAATGGCCCACATCGATCACCTACAAACAATCATACACGTTAACGACCTGCACGCTGCTCAAAAAGATGGACTAAGAATAGGTCATAATTAGGCCACATTTTTCCAAAAGCCTTCAAAAGCTTTCTAAAACAAAAAAGCTGAGGTGTCAGTCCTCACCTCTGTGATGTTAATGACAAAATCCCTGCTGGATGGAAGTTTCTCTGGATTTACAGTGCTGCTCAGAACTCCAACAGGACACACAGCATGGCTCTGAACATCAACGTTAACCCTGAAAGAATTTTTTTTATGAAAACTGTACGCATCTCTGTCAAGGTCTGCATGGGGGGGCTTGCAGCTACCTTGCATAACGTAGGTGTGCGATGGGCTTTCCTCTAGCTTGGACCTCCACCTCATCTGTGTGGTGCACCAGCAGGTGGAGACCGGGAGTCTGGCGAGCTCGCAGCAATGCCAACAAGACCTCGGGTAACACGCCTGACTCCCTCACACACGAGCGATAAAACTCAACATAGGCTCTGCAAAAATTAGCATTTTCATTTCTTCAAATTTTGCAAACTTCATTTCTTGCAATTACAAGTCTATTTCTTACAATTTTGACATCTTGTAATTGTGACTAACAAAATTGCGTTTATAACAATTCTAACTTTATTTCTCACAATTTCGAGTTTGCATCTTGCAACTGACATTTTTTCCTTTGGAATTCCAAGTTTACTTTTTGTAAAAAAAATTCGGAAAAAGTCTGAATTGTGAGATAAATTTGTAATTCGAGGGGAAAAAGTCAGAACTGCAAAATAACTCAAAATTGCAAGACAGAAACTCTGAATCGAGAGAAAAAAATTGTTAATTACTTTTTTATTTTGTGCTTAAAATAAGATTCCATACTAAACACACTGTTTGTCTGTGCATTTAAGTTACCTGGATCCATCGAAAGCGATTGATTTGACCTGTCCACATTGACGAAACAGCGACTGGAGCTGCTTATAGCACAGGAATGCAAACGGAGGCAAATTCCTAATCTGATGAGAGAAAAAAGGCATTAGGCAAGAGACATGCTCTACAAGTACAAAATAGTTATTTAAGGTCCCATAGCATTGTTCCAGTTCTAAAGGGGGTACCTTTAAATGCTAATACTTTAAAGTAAAGTTGTCTGTGTCAGTAAACCAGATGCATTATTCAGTCAGCTAGCTTGTCTATAAACATGTTTATAAATATATAACTTGCAAAAATTAGGGATGAGAGACGATGAGGAATGGTTTAGGGACCTGACCCAGGTAATACTCAATAAGAGCCAACGGGCTTATCTTACACCCGGCGCAATGCAGCGCCAAGCGTGAAGTATTTTTTGCTAGTTTCAGTCCGATGCAGTTATCATTTTCACGTCCTGCGCCACGTTGTTTAAAAAGCAAATGCATTTGCGCCCATTTGTCCGCCCATTGGCATGCTGGTCTGAAAACGAGGTGTGTTATGGCGCATTGTTGGCACGTTGCTATTTTGAGGCAACAGAAATAGACTGCGCCATTGACCAACTGATACCTGGTCTAAATCCAATGGCGCAATATTTTTTTTTTATGTGGCGGGTCCACAACGCGCGTACACTCATGCCAAATATAATAAACATGCCAAATATTTAAAATAAAAGGATTATAATGTAAAAGATTATTATTGTGTACATAAAGATATGGTGGAATCTGGCTTGTCCCGTAGATGGTCTGCTTGTGGGCTTTAACCTCGCGCACGAGCAGATCCGTTTGAGCTCTGGAGACCGCTTTGGTCGTTCTACTATCAAATTCCGTCAAGTAAATAGCGAATCTGCCATGGCGCGAGCGCAACTGGCATTTAAAGGGAATGGGAGATGAGACTGATTGGTTTAACGCACATAAATCCCAAAACACTCATTACTCATGAGAATAGGGACAACCCTTTTAGCCTGGCGCGTGGACCATTTTTCCTGTCGTTAAACTAGCAAAAGTGGATTCGGACACGCCCTAAGTGAACTTGTGCCATGAGCTTTAGACCATGCGCTTAGATCGTTAAAATAGGGCCCAACAGCTCTAGTGTGTTCTGAGCATGTGCATCCCAGTTCTGACTAAATCTGACTTTTGTAAGGGGAGACACTGGTACCAGAATGGTGGTCTTTGGATCATTTCCAGAAAGTTCCTTAGATGCCAGCTGCTCATCAATCTCTGCCTGAGAGAAATAATTCGGAAAGAATGCACCCGCAATGACCACCTAATCCAGAAAGACAAAGAAAGGATAAACGGATCACATTCAATAGTAGCACACACAAACATCCACTACTGTTCAAATGTTAGGGGTTGGTAAGATTCTTTAATGTTTCTGAATCTCTTATGTTCGCCAAGGCCGCATTTATTCAAACAGAAATACAGTAAAAACAGTAAATCTTACAAAATATTATTACAATTTTAAATGACTGTTTTAATATTTGAAAGAATGTTCTTTATTCCTGAGATGTTAAAGCTAAATTTCCAGTAGTCATTACTCCAGTCTTCAATGTCAGAAATCATTCTAATATGCTGATTTGGTGCCAATGAATTTTGTTTATTATCATCAATGTTGAAAACATTTGTGCTGCTTAAAAATCTTGCAAAACCCATGATACATTTTTGATCAATAGAAAATTTAAAACATCAGCATTTTTGTTTGAAAATTTGTAACAAAAGTTTGCTTCCCTGCTGAATAAAAGAAAAAAAACTAATAATTATAAAAAAATAAAAATTACTGACCCTAAGCTTTTGAACAGGTAGTATATTGCTGTATGTGTCTATACCTGCAGGATGAATCTCTGTTTGTGCAGGTTGGTGTAGTCTGTGGGGTTTGAGGAGCTGCTGATGTGCATGTTAAATCTGGAAACTCTCTTCTTCATATCCTCAAAGAGCTCTGCCACCTGTAACAGACATGCAATGGGGCTAGACAAATTCTGTATAAAATTAGCGCATGTGTGTGCAGTGTTTACCTCTCTGATTCGTTTGATCTGAATGCAGTTCTCTTTGCCCCATTCCAGTTCATCCTGGTAAAAAAAAAAGGGGGGGAAAAAAGTGTTGCAGTGTGCACAAGGGCTGTTAAATAAAATATTTAATATTTGAAAGACATGTCAAGTATTGTTTACATCTAGCTGCTTTTGTAAGCAAGAACTTTTTATTAGGGATGCACCGAAATAAATTCTGGGCAGAAACAGAAACCGAAAATTATGAATGCACTATGAAAACCGAAACTGAAAATAACTTTTTAAATAAATTTCGGTGCATCCCTACTTTTATCTTTTGTATATGTCCTAAGGCTTCCTTTCCCATCATCAAATATATGATTAATATTTATGCTCTTACCTTTGGGTGTCTAAGTTCTCCTTTAGCTCTAGATGTGTACCAGGCCTACAAAAAAAAAAAATAATAAGTCCAATTAGGTTAGATTAAAAACAAAAATGTTTTACCATTATAGACACTGTATGTTATGAGACTGACATCTATAGACCTTAGTCAGGGTAGAAGCATATTTCATTTTTGACAAATGAAAACGAGGCTGTGAGGCACAGAATACAGTGCATTCAATTAATTGTACTGTTGGCTAACAACATACCAATTAATCAGCTGATGAAAATACTTAAAAGAAAAAAGAAACTTTCAGTAAACAAAAACAGTAGACAAAAAGTTCTGAGTTGTGAGAACTACATAATCTAGGACCTTTAAACAGTGCTTGCAATTGTAAAGACTGTTCGGATCTCTCACCACCAAGTTTTCATCTGCATTAAATTCAATATGGCATCTAAGATCTAAACAAGTCTACTGATCACGCTCAGAGCTGGCATTTCATACCTTGAAGGCATTGACGAAAGCAATGAAGTCACTTGGAACATTTTGTGCAAAGCTCAACTTACTCCTGTGTGGTCAGAGACGACAGTACAGAAGAATATCAGGATCAAGTGGAAGCCCAATTCAGAAAACCTGTGACGAGTATGTAGGGTCAAAGGTCAACCTACCTGTACCCAGCCAGCTGCTGCAGTGATGGCATGGCAAAGAAACTCTTCAGAGAGAGAGATGCAGCTGAGAGAAAGACAGTTTATATCTTTTCATCTTTTTTTCTTTCTTTCATGGCAACATGGTATAACCTGATATTATAGATTATTCAGATGATATACAGATATTTTTCACACACACAAACACACTAATACACAAATCATTATACCAATGATAAGACACTCCTCTAGACAACCGAAAACATGTCCAAGAACGATCAACTTCCCCAACTGCAGGTCCACGGGCAGGTGCGCCAACACACGACCCAGAAACGTCAACTCGCCATCATACTCCATCTGACTGTTGGTCTGCACAGAAAGAGCTCCGATCTACACACACAGGGTCACAAAACAAGGTTATTATTTATAATTAACTAAAACAAATATTAAAACAATTAAAAATATTTGTTAATTAAAATAAAGCTGAAATAATTAGATAATTTTTATTTAACTAACTGAAATAAATTTACATTGAAGCACTACAATTACTAGCTGAAAAATGAATAAACTAAAACAAAAATAAATTAAACCTAAATAGCAATATTAAACAAAAACAACCAAAAACAAAACAAAATTACTAAAGATTAAGCCAAAATTTTAAATATAAGAATAAAACCTAAATTTAAAATATTAATAAAGATTTTAACAGTATATAAATAATACTGAAATAACACTGCCACAAACCCAATATGCATACAAACTCTAACTGTAAAATGAACAAATAATCAACTAGAATATCAAATCATTTTCACCAAATTAAAATGGGATTCATGTCTATGCTCAATAGGGCTGGGCGATGTGGCCAAAAAAAGAGATAATGCTATAAACAGCCAAAATTGTGTTTCATAATAGCAGAAGGATCAGATATTTAAGCAAATCAAGTTCAAAAAGTTTTATTTGTCAAAATGTATCACTGTCTAAGTAGATAATGAATCTACCTATGAATAATACTTTTCATTATATTAATGTCCAAATATTGCTTCCCAGATAATGTGATTTTCAGGCTGTAAAACTGAAGCAATTTCAAGGGCTGAAAATATAAAGACAGGATTTGAACATAAATATTTTACAGGCCTTGATTTTGGGACACATTCTTGATATAGACTAGGTTTGAACAAAATCTGAGACAGTGCAACAACAACCTGTAATTCCATTTTAACCCAGAAGACTCAGACAGTGCACAGGCACTGGTATAAAATAGCCTATATTAATAAAAATAAATAAAAAATTGTATTTCATTGGCAAGACAAACATTTTAAGGCCATCCTCAACCTTACAGTAGGCTAGGCTACTTGTATGACACTCCATCTGACAAGATTTCTGTTCAGCAATCAACGATTTGCACTGCCGTTTGGACTTTTAGCCGAGCGGATAAATGGTCCATGTGGCGCGTGGTTCAAATGAGTTTCATTCTGCTTTTGCTGTATAAACATTATCGAACATTTGTCGAACTCTTGATATCGTTTTATCGAGAAAAAATGATATTGCGATAATTATCGTTATTTTATCATCCAGCCCTAATGCTCAATAAAGAATGTTCTGTGTTAGCATTCATACATTATGTAAAATTTAATGTCAGGTTTAAACTGTTCAACCAACCAGTACAAAACCAACTTTATTGACCTGTTTGAGTTGCAGGACTGTTCTTTCAATGTCACAGAGGTTGGGTGGCGTGAGGGCCGTGGAGAGAACCGAGCGGGGATCACCCATATCCAACAACTTCACCTTCAACAAGGTACTGGCCAACGGTGATCGCTGCAAGTCAAAACGCACGCACATCTTTGCTATAACCAACTAAAAATACATAAGTTATTTAGAATTAAAAAATTCATTATTTCTGAAGATCCTCCAAATGTTGCTGCCATTGGCAGACATGCTATTGCTCACTTACCAGCATCTCTGGGATTGTGAAATCTGGAATCTCGTTCTCCCAGAAATGTCTGGACACTAACCGATAACAGAAGCCTTTAGATACCCGTCCGGCACGACCTGGGAGGATTCACAGGAAGAGACGCCAATAAAATGCATTTAAGAAAACCCACAAACTAAGTGCACCTTTACAGTAAATCTGTCCCACTGAACATCAGCCCACATGTGCAGTACCTCGACGTTGGTTGCAACTGGTCTTGGATGCCCAGTTGATCTGGAGACTCCTGTAATTGGTTTCCTTATCGCATACCAACTGCCGCACAAGGCAGAAGTCAATCACTGCATAACAAAAAATAATGCATAATTTATACTTCTCACTGTAGGATGATCTCAAGAACTCAGAGGGCTGGTGTAACAATAAAAACCCACCGTATTTAACATCAGGCACTGTGACAGAACTCTCTGCGATGTTAGTGGAGAGAATAATCTGTAAATACAAACATCAGGAATTTGTTTCATGTACCATCCATCACACCCTTCAAACCTATAAACATACAAAGTGACTTCAGAGACAATTTCACCTTTCTGTATCCAGGTACAGGAACCAGGAACACGCCATTTTGCTCCTCTAAAGTGACAGTAGAGTGAAGAGGATATACCTGTAACCTGTGAGCAAACAAACACACAATAACACTTTTATACACAAAAATGCTTGTATAAACACACACTACACACAGACGTACCTCTTGCGCACAAGCATTTTTGTGTATAAAAGTGTTATTGTGTGTTTGCTCACACAATAACACTTTTATACACAAAAATGCTTGTATAAACACACACTACACACAGACGTACCTCTTGCGCACAAGCTTTGAAAGGGCCTCCTTCATATATTGGATTTCGAAGAGCCCAGGCAGGAAGACGAGCACACTACCTCTCTCTGGATGAGTAACACTTCCAGTCTGCTTTGAACACCTTGATGCATTAAATTTAACAAAAATATATTGTTTAGAATTGACAGTAAAGACATTTATAATGTTACACAAAAATTCAATTTCAAATAAATGCAATTATTTTGAACAAAAATAATCCTGAAAAAAAAAAAAAAAAAAGTTCTAAAGTATCATGTGACACTGAAGACTGAAGAAATGGCAGCTGAAAATGTAGCTTAGCGATCACAGGAATAAATTACATTTGAATCCTGTGATATTAAACTGTAATATTACAAAAAACATTTAATGTTTTCACTGTATTATTAAAGAAAAATCCTACAGACCCCAAACTTTTGTACAACAGTCTATGAAGTGTTTCCCATTAATTGCCTAGACTAGTGTTTTTCAACAGGTGGATCGAGACCCAAAAGTGGGTCACAAGACCGTTCTGAGTGAGTCGCGGAGTGTGCAGTCAAACAAACTACATCAACAACAAAAGTAATTCTAAATAATTTGATGATGCAAGACTTATTTTGAAAGAATGCGTGAAAGCTGTTGTTGACACTTCTGTCAGATAGCCTAAGTGCCTGAGAAAAATGTGTTGTCCTGATTCAGTATCTGCAGTCAGGCGAGATGTTGTCAGGCTATATGTCAGTGTCATTATTCTAACATTATTTTTGTACCTTGTTACAAAGTAAAGTCTCTGGCCTCAGAAAAATTAACTTTCCTGTCCTGTCAGCCATTATACTTCGCTAGTGGCGTGCACTCTTCATGTATATCGCTTCACTTTATATAAAGCGCGAAAGAAACTATGAGCATGCAACGTCGTCAATTATTAAAGCCTGGTTCACACGGGACGATTTTAAAATTGTCGGCCGATTTTCCAAACCTGAGAGACCCCACACAAGGCGATAAAAAATCACGGGTCTAACAGTTTTGGTCGTACAGTGTGTGGTGCGCAGCACACGGCAAAATCAACACGTCACACACGAACCGATTTGACTCCCGAGCATTCCCAGGTCAGATGGGAAATCTCGCAAAATCCCTCGAGATCAAGCGTGACTTCAGAGTAAACAATCATGGCGGACGAAGAGGATGCAGTGGCGATAGTTTGTAGTTCGTTTTTAACCAAAAAAAAAAAAAAAAAAAAACGTTATCAGTTGGTCCTCCATCTCCGACGTCCACCGGACTTTCTGGTGCGCCATGCCGCCGGCTGTTTTGATTTTGTTTCCCGGTGCTTCCTCGCCGCCTCTCTTTCTGATTGGCTACACGCCACAGCCCACAGGCTGCGTGCTCGTTTGTCCCCGGGGGACACCACACACGAGGAGAAATCGGGCCAAAAAAATCCAACATGTTGGATATGCCCGATTTGAGATCGGAGCGGTCCCGACGTCCTTCCGAGCAGACGAGAGCAGTCTTAACACACCACACACGGCAGGAATATCTGATCAGATTATTTTACGATAATCGGAGCATCCTTAAGATTGTCGGAAGGGGTGAATCGGGGCTAAAATTGGCCTAATTATCCTGCCGTGTGAACCAGGCTTAAGTTACCAAATAAAGTGCAATACCAACAAATCACATTACTGGTACGTCATGTGTTAGCTGAGAAGGATTTGCATGTAGGTATATGTTCATTCTATTCAGGAGCAGTTTCCATGTTTCGTTAACAGTTCATGTTAGTATTGTGTATTCATCATGGTAACTTGTTTCCATAACCCCAAAATGCCACTTTATTTTCATTTTGTGTTATTTTGTATATTTTTAAACGACTGTGGTGGCTCATACCAACATTGTATTAACAAAAACTAGTTTGGGATTGCTATTTAAAAAGCTTAACCTCATAGGCCTACGGATTATTTATCAGTATTAGTCATATTCTTACAATTGATGTGTAAGTTAAGTAAAGGGGGACGGTACTTGTGTGTGTCAACAATTTTTATGAAATAAATTTGCTTGTTTAAAAAAAAATCTATTATAATAGGCCTTTCTATCTATCAAGATTCAAATAGCTTTATTGGCATGGTGAAAGAAATATTTACATTGCCAAAGCATTCATAACACTATACAATAAAAATAAGTAAAAAAATAAATAAATAAATAAATAAAATAATAATAATAATAATAATAAAAACATCTTACATGAAAATAAACATAGCAATAAAAATGTTTAATCTTCTAATATTTATATCAGTGTCTCTAGGCATATAGTTGGTAGCTCTGTCCTGCTGGAGGCTCTTTTTTCGTCACAGGACCTCACATAGCTGGCAGCCAGGTTTGAACTATCCATCTATATCTATCTCTATCTCTATATCTATCCATCTATACATATATACACACACACACACACATTTAAAAAGTGGGTCACAGCTTGATGACCATGGGAAAATGTGGGTCCCATGGCCAAACGAGTTGAGAACCACTGACCTAGTCCTAGACTATAGTGGCCTATCATAGTGTAATCGGTGCTTCCAGGTTCATAAGAAACTAAAATATTTTTCAAAACTTAATATAATTAACAAAAAAGGTCTCGAATGTTGTTTTGCGTCAATGCTTTTAAACTACACTCGTTTGAAATCGTGATATGGCTTATCAAATCACAAAAGAATGCGATTAAATTAAATAAGCATATAGTCCGTTTGTGCTGCGTTTCAAAGTGAAGTGCGCACTTTGCGGACTTCACTTTGTTTTCTGCATCTCAGAACGGCTCAGTTCACAGTGAATGAATGCGTCTCTGCATGTGCTGTGAGTTTAGCTTGCAGGAATGTAGCGGGCACCAGTTACACATTATTGTTACATTTGCATAATTTCCAACATTTGTGTTTGAAGATGATACAGGCATTTCACTAGATTTGTAATAAGACTCATTTGCAAACCTGTTTTTACAGGTCCGCCAAAATAAAAGGTGTTATCTCTTGCAAGTGTAGAAATTCATACAAAGTATTGTAATTTTCCCTACTGTAGCATAAAGTAAAATAATATACTTATGATATATTAATTTTTATAAATTTTCCAGTGTATTTGTTTTACAATATATGTATATTACTGTCATTAGAACAATAACAAAAGTATTATTATATTGTAATTGTTTGGCTTCCTGGTTAAAACCAGTGTAAATGTAATGTAGACAGACACTATATCACAACTAAAACGAGGGTTGAGTCCACTTTAAAGTTCAGGAACTAAACAATTCACAGACTTTTTTCTTTGTTCAATTTGCACACTGAACATCGGTTGGAGCTCTTAATTTTGAACTCTCAAAGTGCACCAGATTCATAAACTTTAAAATGTAAAAAATGTATCTTATGGAGGCCACGCCCCCGGACCCCTCTAGAGGGACCCAGGTCCGCCCACCATAGTCTCACAAAATCCTGTGGGAAACACTGGTATGTGTGTCTCAATGTAATCTCTGACCTTTGATCTTTAGCCTCCATCTCATCAAAGCTCTGGATGAGAGAGACGGCAACATTATACATCTCCTCTGTGATACAAGGATCTTCTGGGTGGGTTAAGTTAACCTGTGACAAACACAAACACATTTATATAGAGCATTTAAGTAGAAATTGTCAAAATATAGCATTTTTGTTGCTTCCCATACATTGATTCCAAGAGGCAGGATGGTTGAGAGATCATTCAGGTAGAACTCTTCAATGGCGAATGGGGTTCCTTCCACCTCAAACACGTATGCTGGATTCATCTGATTGCGGATCACAGTTCCAAAATATTCTGCGAACTCTGCACAGTTTATAGTGGCGGACATCAGAATGACCTGTAGAAGGAGAGGTGGGATAAATGAAGAAGGGGTAAAAATGACTTGTAAAATATGCTTGTGTCAATCTAAGTATGCGTGTTGAACAAACCTTGACATATCTGGAATTGGACCGTAGCAGTTTTCTGATAACCAGCAACAAGAAGTCAAGTTCCTCTGTTCTCTCATGGACCTGAATCAATTTATAATCAAACACAAATTAAGTCTGAATGTAATTGTTATCATTTAATTTAAGTTTTATATTAATATTTAACCTTTTCATAATAGCAAATTATTTTTTTGCAAACTACTGAACTTTTTGTATTGGGACATCACTTAGTCTGATAATTGCATCCATTATAATTAATTATTTCTGTTCTTTTGAACTTTCTATTCATCAAAGAATCTTAAAAAACATATCACCGTTTCAACAAGAATATTAAGCAGCAGAGCTGTTTTAAACATTGATGAAAGTTAAAAAAAATGTCTTAGGTAGCAAATCAGCATATTAGAATGATTTCTGAAGGATCATGTGACACTGAAGACTGGACTGATAATGTTAAAATTCAGCCATGCCATCACAGGAATAGATTAATTTTAAAATGTATTAAAATACATACGTTTTTTAATAGCATTAATATTTCACAATACAACTGTTTTATCTGTATTTATGATGTAATAGAAGAAACCATGGTGAGCATAAGAGACTTCTTTCATTTAAAAGTTTGAAAGGTTGTATCTATAAATTGTATTTGTGTACCTCATCTATGAAGATGTGCGAGTACTCTGTGAGTGTTTTGGATCCCACTAATTTCTGCAGCAAGACTCCTGTGGTCACATAAATCAGTTTGGTATGTTCTGTGGCCATCTTCTCTAAACCCACCTTGAAAGAGAGAGGGAAAAATACATCTATTTAATGTATACAGTATTTAGTGAGTCTAATAGCTTACAGTATCCTTGGAATTTTAATCTGCATATTTTATACTGCAAGTTTAACAAAAGGGAATCCAATGCCAATTCTACTTAATTCCCATTCCTTACAGCAGTGTTTCCCAACCCGGTTTCTGGAGGCACCCCAACAGTACACATTTTGGATGTCTCCCTTATCTGACCCATCCATTTAAGGTCTTGGAGTCTCTACTATAATGAGCTGATGAGTTTGAAGTACTTTTCGTACTTTTGAAGAAAACACTTTTTTACTAATGATGTTTGATTTTCCAAAGAATCATTCTTTTAAGGTACTTCACAGAAGCACTGGTGCCTCACTTTAGTTCCTGGTTGATGACGCAACCCGGAAGTTAGATTCAGGGGCCGTTTACACGACACTGTTTTCAACTTAAAATGGAAAACCTTTATGCGTTTTGGGTGTTCATTTACACAACAATGCTGTTCTGGGGGCCTGAAAACGCAAACTTTTAAAAAAACGGTATTCAAAATGCAAACTTTTGAAAACAATACTGTTATTGTCTCTGTGTCAACTACATAAATGTGATATTGTGAAAACGGTGACGTCATGCGCATGTGTATTACTTATTCAGTCTATAAGCGCAAAGTTTTTCTTTACAAAGTGACATTGCCAACTACTGGCCTGGCATGAATAATCCACCATTTTGATAGTTTTGGCTGATCCGTGTGAACGTCATCATTTTGACAGTGTGTACACAAAAAAACGCGAAGGAAAACTTTTTTCTTTTTTAGTACATCGCTGTCATGTAAACGTAACCTCAGTTCGAATTTGTGAAAAGGCTTGACCAGTTACCAGGGTAAAAGAACAATTCGTTCAAGAATCGAACATCACTAGTTTCTACTGCATGCATCTCATACCTGATACCCCACCAAGCTGCCCAGGGTGCATTTGCGTTCACGTGCCACCCAGCGGGCAATGCTGGTGGCGCCGATTTTGCGTGGCTGAGTGACAACCAGATTACAGGGCATATTTCTCTCTGCATAGTGATCCAGGATGAACTGTGGCAGCTGGGTGGTTTTTCCGCTGCCTGTTGCTCCACGAATGATGATGACAGAATTATTCTCAATCAGAGAGACCAACTACACACACAAACACAGACAGGGATTGACACATGCACATATTAACAAATAAATCTTTTAAAAAACCCATAAATCTTCTATTGAATTATGAGTAAATATGTCCATATGTGCCTTGTATCTCTATGCATGTACCTCTTGTCTGTTCTTAGTAATAGGCAGAACTGGATACTCATAACTGGCCAGCGAAGGGGGGGTGGTTCCTGGACCTATAGTTCAAAAGCCACATGTTAAAACAGATTAAACATGAGTTATGCAATAACATCCTAGTAGGTAACAGAAAAGCCAAATATGGTGGTAGGAGATGTTATGCTAATAGCACCGTGACCGTACAGTACTGATTCAAGATAATCACACAAGTAAACACAAAAAATAGTTCAAGGAACATCAAGTGTAGAGTATGTGAGGAGCAGCTTGTGTGTAGGCTTGTTTGTAATTACTATTCAGAAGTTCTGCCCTCCTGCTCTTCTGGTTTCCTCCATCTGATCCTACCTTTTCTGGAGAGGTCTTATCAGACAACAGCTCTAGAGACCTGCAGCAAATGCACACGTTCATTAAGAGAAAAATGTGTAAGGTGTTGTCCTTGGGTCTCCTGCCAATCCATTCATTGCCTTGTTCAGGGGTTTTCCATCTTTTAGATGCCGCATCCCCAAATGCTTATAATTTATTATATTAGCATGTTAATATTTAGAAGCTAATATTTAGAAGCCAACTAAATATTTTCATGTAAAAAGGCCAAATTTATACTGTGAAATATTAATATGAATAAAATAGTATTTGGAAAATATTTAGTTTCTATAAAGAAAGCTACATTATTACATAGTATTAAAGGGCCCCTATTATGCTATTTTAAAGTTTCCTAATGTTGTTTTGGAGTCTCCTACAACATGTTTACATGCATCAAAGTTAAAAAAAACTGTTTAATTTCCTCATAATATACATTTGCACATCATCACATTTTCAATGACTCTCAAAAGACTCGTCAAATTAATCAATCTCTCTAAATCACTCCTTTCCGCGATATACTCTGCTCTGATTGGCCAGGCAGCTCAGTCTGTTACTTGTGATTAGGGATGGGTACCGAAACCCGGTATTAAACGGGCCCCCGGTGCTGAATTTTGAAAGACCGCTGGATCGATAAGCTTGGACGTTATCGGTTCTGCTGTCGGTACTGGAGAAATTAAGAAAGTACACGTGCTATATATTATTGCTATTAAGAAATTATTATCTTGAAAATTTAATCTCGCCAGCCACCTCTATATATAATAATATTGAACCCTTTGTCTGTGATGCATTTTTGCTAAAGAGAGAGAGTGTGTGTGAGAGAGAGAGCGATCTTTCACGCGGAGCCACAGCGCGCACATCATAACAGCCCTGCTTAATGAGTGACGATGAGGACAGAACTAAACATTAAAACGGTTACACTTTAGATCTTTGATATTAAACTAATTTTATTTTAGATTTTGTGTTCCAATGATTATAAAAAAGAAGATACTTGAGGTATAACCATTAAAAACTAAAGCCGCATTCTCTCCAACGCAACTTCCTTCCTTTCACAGCAGTGCGCTGTCATTTCTCCCTAAAACCCAAACGTAACATCAGAATCTGCACGATCGGTGACTGTTGTTAAATGTACTCTATACTGTTGCTAAACTGCGGGACGCGTTTGATAATAAAAGGCTATTAAAAGTACCAAAATTGTCGCAATAGACGCTGTTCCAAAAGCGGCGCGCGCTCCGAAACACACTGTAACGAGACAAGCAACGTATATTTTGGGCTTTGTGTGCGCATCTAAACGATCAAATATACACACAAATATGTAAAAATGGCTTGGAGATTCACTTAAATACAGTTTATGTCTTAAATGGACGTAAATAGTTGGGAGAAAATATGATGCACGTATGATTAGATCTGCATTTGGTCTTAAAGAGGCAGCAGTCTAATAAACCTGCTGACGATTGCTCCATTAATGTGAATCAAACAACAAAAGGCAAAGAGAAAATCAGTCACAGCTCTTGGATGAATAATTTTGGCTTTTATAAGCTTTAATCTATCTATGATAAACTATGCAGTGTTATTTTACATCTGACTTTATTAGATGTCTTTTTAGCCCATATTACTCCTGAACAGTAATGTCAGTAGATATTACTGAAATTAAAGCACTGGGTATATAAGGCCATCCTTAAAAATATCTTGGTTTGCCGTAACAGCAAAAAAAAAAAAAAAAAAAGGTCGGTTGGTCGGTCTATTTTTTTTTTTTTCGAGAGTCGATGTAAAAAAAAAATGTACAATTTTGGTCAAATTTGCATATCGGGACTTCACTGACAGTTTTCCAGAACTTCGTGCTATATATATATATATTAAATAACAATTAGAAAACCTGTATAAACTGAGCACCAAAGAATAATATTATAGCGGTAATATTATAGGCCTATTCATGTAACGGGAGCGCTGCCAATAACGCACCTAAGCTGTCAGAATTGGGAAAAGTGATGATTATTAGTATGTCAAATATATCAAGGAGACATTTCAATTGTTTATTAATAAACAAGTGTTTTCTGTGTCAAAGATGAAGTTGACGATGCTGACGCGATCTTCGCAGTAGCCTAGTGAACGCGCCAGAGAGAAATGCACATTTCATTACATAAGCAGAGAGCAGTCTGTTTTCTTTCGTTTTGAATTGTTTTGTTTAAAAGTGTACATTTCATGCTTTTTTATATATAGGCCTATATATATGTCTCAGGTCTGTGAGGCAAGTAGCTTATACGCTGAGTTTCGGTTCATTTAAGAGACCAGCTCCAGTTCACGCGCCGGCGACTCCGTGTCCTGATTATATTGCCTTATTTAGCCTACCTCTTATTTATTAAATAAATGAAAATGGTTGATGAAACATTGATCAAAATTAAGATACAATTAATACAAAACGAAATTCAGTTTAAAGACAGACTTTCTACAAAAACAAACTTAATGAAGTGGTTAAAATCATGTCTGCCTACTCCATTTGTCTTCCGATATTTTCGGGATCATCTTATCTTATTCATGCTATTCACTTTTCATATAATCAACATGAAATTTAAAAAATAAATATTATTTTATTTAAACATGAATATGAAACTAAATCGTTTTTTAATGACTGTGGGCTACAACACAGGCCTACAGTAGCCTACAGAGAAATTTACTGTCGGAGCGTTGCCGGTGAGGATGTGGGGGGAGAGATACAATTTTCGATCAATCATCGAATTTTATTTTGCTTGATATGCCCAGTCTTAATATTTGGTGTTTTAAATGCCTGTTTGAGATCTCTGTGAAGTTTTAATTGCCGCTTTCAGAGCGGTCACGTCCGTAACATTGTTTCTTCCTCATAAATGCGAACACGAAAAATAAAATAAAATGAATAGGCTATAAATTATGTTCTGTGGAGAGCCAATCCCTCTTCATCCGGTGGGTATAATAGTCTACTTTTGGTTTGCGCAGTGTAATTCATAGAATTAGCCTACTAAAACATATTTTTCGTGGATCTGAGTGTCGCGATTTCGCTTTCATTTCGCATAGGCCTACAGCCTACACAGCCCTTATAATCATAGATGACGCCACGGGTTTTTATTTAAAAGAAAGAGCGTAGCCTACGTTTGTAGCCTATATGTAGGCCTATTTATTCACAATAAAATATAATTAATATCATTTTATTGCATTTGTATTAGTTGTTTGAAGAGTAAAAAAAAATCGGTCGGTCTTAACGCAAGTTTACAATCGGCAAGTCGGTCGGACTAAAAGGGAAAAAAATAAATAAATTGGGTCGGACATAAATTGACTGGGTCGGTCGGGTTACGGCAAACAAGAATATTTTTAAGGATGGCCTAATTTGTGTATTTGTTTTATTGTATTTTTTTTTTTGTTTGACCATGTGTTTGGTCAAAGCCTGCACCCTTCTGCATAACATATAGGCCTGTCGCGATAGTCGATAAGTCAATTAATCGCACGATAAAAAAAAATGAGCTTGATAATTTTTCCGGCCGCGATAATTCCATTTGCATGCTTGTTTGTTTTCCTCGTCTCTCTCTCTCTACCAAAGAGACTGGATGACCACTCTCGCTCGGTTCTTTAGCGTATAGGAGGCGTATAGGAGGAGTGAACCCTCTTGTTGTCAGTTGCATGGTGTGTGGGGAGGCGGCGCCGCGTTTGCGGCTACTGCCGGGAGAGAGAGAAGACGCTGTGAGTTGCGACAGCGAGCCCGATCACATGAAAATGCGTATCTATACCACGAATGTTATTTCTCGTGCCATTTATACGCCAAAAATAGTTTTTGCGTGCATATGATACGCTCTTTATGGCGTGTAATACGCACGCACTCCTCACCCCTAATCCTAACCAAGTATTTTCAGTGCGTAGCATACACGCAATAAAGTGCGTCTCCGTCTTCCCGACAGTACACAATCACTTGACAAAGTAACAGGAGGACAAAGTAACAGGAGGACAGTGCAGAATGGTGTGATATGGCTTGTTGAGGCTTTTTTTTATTTGTTTACAAAGGTCCTAACTGTCAGTTTGGCCTGTTATGGAATGTATCACTATTTATGCCTAATGTCTAAAGCCTAATGTTTAATATTTTTTGAAGTGCAATTTTACATCCATTTTATTTATTAACAGACATTTATTTTGTTAGTTATTTTGTTTATTTCGGCGTCTGTCCCCTTGAAGGGGGTCGCACACCGGACGCGCAGCTCAGCGCAGCGCCACGTCTTTTAAATTCGAACACATTATTCTCTATGAGAGCACACACACCGGCGGCGTCTGTCCGCGGCGCCCAGCAACGGCTCAGGACCGTGTTCAAAATCCTGCCGCGCCACAGAGCGCCATTTACATAGTTTTATATTAAATTTACATGTATGTGTCTCAAATCGTAGTTAATGTATATACGGACTTCACCCCGTGCTGCAATATACATTTAGTTTTATATTTATTTACAGAAATCAGAAAATTGCTGATGCTAACGGATTTTCAGGTGAGAGTTGTCCTAGACGTGGCGCGGCGCGGCGCTGAGCTGCGCATCCGGTGTGCGACCCACTTAAGAGTCCATTGCTTTCATTGTTTTTGGTTGTTTTGTTCATTTTTTTGGATATTTAAAATGTTTTCCGTTTTCAATGTTTAATATTCTTTAGAAATAAAAGTTTATAGATCGTTGAAAAGGTGTACCTGCATTATTATGCCATTATAATTATATTAAATGAAAATGGTCTCAAAACGACAATATTATCGTTTATCGCGATAATTTCTTGGACAATTTATCGTCCAGCAAAATTTGTTATCGTGACAGGCCTAATAACATACTGTACATGTTTTATTTGTTTAGTTAAAGCATAGCTTTTTCTTTTGCTATAGATATTTATTTAACATTTCAAAATATAAAGCAATATTAATTATGTTCTAAATGTATTTTTTTTCCTTTTTTTTAATATAACAAAAAGAACCGATAAGAATACCGTTAAAGTAACGGATCGATAAGGAGTATCGGTAAGAGTAGTAATACCGTTAAAACCTTAACGATACCCATCCCTACTTGTGATTGGCTTACCGTGTACAGCACGTCAAAAACAAAACCGCCCATTGCCATAACAACGTCAGCTCAGCTTGTCCTGAGGCTTCCTACACCGTAAACTAAACACAGTAACGAACATGACGTCGATTTTACCATATCAATGCGAGCGCGAGTCCGATGATGAAACACTGGAAGAACTAGTTATTCAACCCGAACCTCCATCGCAAGGACGGCTTGAGCCGGACGTTTCTCAGTGATACACTACTCAGTTTGAGGTAGGGCTGAACGATTAATCGCAATAAAACCGCACGCGATTTGGTAAAGGCTGCGATTATTTTATGCGCAGCTTGTCAGTGGAGTGCGGCTGATTGGTAGTAAATACTGCCCCATTTGAACGCCAGAGGGCGCTCTCATGCAAACACGATAAATATGCCCCGCCGCAGAAGTACAATAATGCGCATCATTCCAGGAAATCCCTATCGCTGTAGCTGAATAAACAGAAGACTGAAACGCTTTGATTAAACATGACTTATAAATACACGACTGCCTTATTCTGTGTAAGAAGGCACATCATCTCACAGAAGGAGGAGCTCAGCTGTCGTTATGAAGTGAGTTTGGAGTAAATGCGTGTTATTAAATGTTGTCTGTTGTTGGACAAGAGGTTCATAAATGCTTCTCATGTTTTGGAAAGATGTTTGACGCGTGTTGTTTTTTCAAATGCACGTTATAAGTGACTCAAACTCACAGTGCTTTCAGATGGAGCAGCGTTTACTGAGCCGTACATCAATGACAAGCTGCGCATAAAAAAAATAATAAAAGCCTTTGCAATTTTAAAATCGCGATAAGCCATCTCGATTTAAGTGCGATTACATGGAAAGTGCGATTAATTGTTCAGCCCTAGTTTGAGGTACATTATATGAGATGTTGCAACTGTAATTCCTCACCATCAGCATTAAAGTGCATGTCCATCAACAAACCGATTATTTTACGTGTACTAATTTATTTACCGAGAATTTTTGTAATATATTGCTGTGAACACGTGGAAACTGTATCAATAAAAGTGCATGTATACAATGTATACATTAGCCGAGCTCTAGAGTGAATGATCTGATGTTAATGAACATAAACGTTGGTAAAACATATTTCCTCAAAGTAGTGAGAACGACAGACAATCTGCATTAATAGACACAGTTATAGGTAATCTAATCGTGGCCCACAACTGATTAGCAGAAGTATTTTAGTAAGACAGTAATAACGTGAGTTAGCCAGTTAGCAGGAGACCTACACAATATAAAACTCAAAACTACGTTTTTTGAACACTATCTTTCAAGAGCAAGCGGTTAGTGAATCCTGCATTGAACATTGAAATTTGAGCAGCAGTCTTCAGTAAAATAAAGGGACCACAGCAAAAGTTTAGGATTATACTGCTGTGATATCGTGGTAAAGATTAACTTTAACAACTGATTCTTCACATGCTCGTCCTTGAGCAGTGAAAAAAACTGGCTTTACCTTCACATTGTAGAGCACAGCGTCTTCTTAACATGATGCTAGGGCTGGGCGATAAAACGATAACGATATGTATCGCGATAGACACGTAATCAATATCAATAAAATATGTGTTCGATAAAACGTTCGATTTTTTTTTTTTTTTCTTCGTCGGAAGACACCAGAGGTTGCGAAGCAAGTTTGGTTGCATGAACAAAGGCATTCACTCTCTGGTAACCTAGCAACGTAGGGGGGTGACACGCTAACAGCCGGTCATGTAACAGTATGGTTGCGCCATATTGTTGTCTCGTGTTGGATTCTTCAGTAACAGAACCGGCGTGGAGTGATAAGTGGAAAATGAGTGCCATCAGCGATTGTTGATGAAACCAGAGCCCGTCTACGGAGAGCCTTGGCACTTCCTATTAGCCCCATTGTATCGATCTTGGTTGCAGTTCCATTAGAATTCCACTGGAGGTGATCGCAGGCGAGTGCAGACTGAATGGGAGTCTATGGGGCTAGACGGCTAAATGTGTCTCTTTCACCCGATTCCCGTTGAGAAATCTCAGATTTTATTGTAAGTTTAGCAAGTTCAACATGGGTTATAGGTCGAAAGTTGAATGAACGAGTACGAGTAATTTCTTTTCGATTTCTTACAGGTTGAGTTGTTGTTGCCCATAACACGCTAGCATTCTGCTAATGACGTCAGCATTCTGACGTCATTGACATTTTAAAAGACTTTTTAAACCAAATAAGTGACTCTAAAAAATCTAACACCCAGCAATGTGTAATTTCTTTGCATCTCCTTTCGAATACAACATTCAAATTACTAGACAAAATTATATCCTGAGAAAAGTGGATTTTGAGGGTTTTTCGCCATAGACCTCCATTCATTCTGCACTCGCCTGCGAGCGCCCCCGCATGGACAGAGACGTGTTACTGCAGCCAGTCCAGAAACCGGAAGTAAGCAGAGAGTGCCAATTCTCTTCCTATTCGACATTCTCTGATAAAACAGGAAAAGTCAGCTCGCCAGTATGGCAGTTTTTTGGATTTTTTTTTTTTAAAATGTAACATATTTGTCTCCTGGTTCTTATTTTAAATCAATAATTATCTATATCGACCGATATGAAACACTTATATCATGATACAGTTTTCAGCCATATCGCCCAGCCCTACATGATGCTATCCAGTATCCACAGGAATCAGCTGAAGGTTTGAGGTTCAAGTTTTCCCTAGTGTCTGCGCATGCAATAAGTGGGCAGGCAATATTCTAATGTTTCATCTTGACGTCACAACGAAACGGAATCATTTAATTGACTCAGAGTCGACTCTTACTTTTGAAAGACACTTACTTTATACTGTGCACTTTCAGATTTAAAACTTTGCAGGATGTTTTCATTCACTTAGAGCTATGTTACACACTACATGAAAGGTCGTTTTCAAAAATCCATAATAGGGGCCCTTTAATATTTTCTTACTCACTATATTCCTGTGCTGCACTGTAGATGTATATTTTAATATATATATATATATATATATATATATATTTTTTTTTTTTTTAAATCAATTTATTCATGTTAACCCATGTTTTATTCATTTTATTTATTTAGTTCAATTTATCATTCATTTATTTTTACACAGTTTTTTAGACTTTTCCACAGGCGGCCTAGCACTCCCTTGCGGCCTCCTGAGGGTCCCTGGGCCCAGTTTGAAAACCCCTAGCCTATAGTTTACCACCAGCTGTCAAACAAATCAATTCACCCGCGCACATGTTGTTGTTATTGTTATGAGCCTCCAAAACTAAACTTGGGCAAAGCATTCATATTTAATAATGTGAAAATGTAAGTGCTAAATTGAGTGCGTATACTCTGAAAAATAAACTAGCAGCTACGTATCCTAAACGCACGTGTCTCCCATGGTGATTTTATTTTAATTAGCGATAACTGCACATGGTCCAAAATTCCAGTTTCATCAATGTTATTGTCCAACATCTTTTGAAATTACGAAATCCTATTAAAGCAAGTTTGGATAATAAAACAAACAGTTTAAAACTTTTCACCTGTACATGCAAAAACACGTATGACCTCATCATTAACGTACCTGACTGCAGTAGCTTCGGTCTCATCTTGCTTTTTCACTTCATCAGTGATTGTGATGTTTGCAAACTGTGCCCCAACAGTAAACCAGTGGGCTATCTGAGCTGATGTGATGGCCTGATTCATCCTGCACAAAACTTTCAAAAATCATGTAATAAAAACGCCAAAATGTCCATACGCCGAGAAGAGCTAACATGCGTCCACCTGCGCGATCTCAAGCATCTTTTCTTCTACCAACATGCCGCGTGCGTGCGTGCGTGAACAACGTCAACGGTCACCTTTTTTTTTTTTTTTACTTTTTTTTTTAAGTAACGAAAATGTTTTATGTTGTGTGATTTGTTGATAGAACAAAGTATGTTAGTGAGATATTAACTTCAAAATAAATGTAGGCGTATTTACATTAATTAGAGACCATATGCTGAGAAGAATCTGAACTAGTGGCGATATTTCCCGCCGATTCCTTCATAGAACACTGGGAGGCTGCAAGCCTGGACCCGGTAGATATAAGGCCCAGGCAGTAAAAAGACAAAAATAATGATTAGAATTGTGTAGAAGAGCGTAAAATAAACCAATTATTAAATTAATCTTTATCTAAAAAACTTATAACATTAACAATACTTAATGTTATGCATAAAAACGATATGACGTACCTCTCATAATCAGGATGCAGCAGCAGCTATGTTGACTATCTGTCACTGGACCCGTCGCTGCGGAAACCGTTAGCTATTTAACCCTATGATTTAACCCAACAGTCGGGTTATTTCTAGAAATTACCCAACGATTTTAAAAATGACCCAATTTTTTTTATTTTTTTTGTATTTTTTTTTGGGAGAATAACCCAACATATTTTTACCCAATATGTAACCCAACATTTTTTACTGTGTTTTTTACTGTCTATAAAGTACTGTGTACTTTATAGACATTAAAGAATCATGTAGAAAACAGTCTACTATTTAGAGTTGATATTTAGATTTATTTATGATATGATCCCAATTTGGGCAAACCCCCCCCCCCCCCCCCCCCCCCCCCCCTCCCTCCCAAAAAAAAGACCAGTTGACAGTTACTGGAATAAACTTAATAAAATAAAATAAAAATCAACTACAGTTGAAAAGAAGATTGTTTCTGACTACTCTTAACAGAAGCAAAGGCGAAAACCCTTCCTTGAACATACTAATAAAGTTATTGTAAGGAATTAATAGTTAGGCCTATCACATTTGTTTCATTTATATACCAACATCACCATTCATTCTCTTCCGCGCTAAACCCCGCCCAATACCAACATAAGTAACATTTTGATTGGCTCTCCTGTACCTCATATCTCCAAGATACACCCAATGAAATCTAACGGGAAGTTACAATCTTCCTGAGTCTAATTATTTATAATACTTTATCTCTGGCATGTTCGATGAACTATGAACGATTAAATATATTACAGTCTTTCTTATTCTTGCTAATATATTTTCAAGCTTAAATATAAAATATGCAGAGACATTCATTACAGGAAGCTCATGTTTTTTTTCCATGTCGTATTTGCAGTTTCACAGTGTGTCGCATCGTTCCGAGGCGCTGATTGGTGGAGCGTTGAGATGGGCAGGTCGGAAACGTCATTATTAGGGACTCAGATGAGAGAAGGGTCTTTTTGACAGTAACGTTACTCTCTTTACAGAGCTTAACAACCTGTTCGACCAGAGCTCAGTCATCGTGCTTTCTTTAGCCGCTACCTTTAAGATCTGTCTCTGAATATCTCAAATGGCTGCATACAAGTTGGTTCTCATTCGCCATGGCGAGAGCTGCTGGAACCAGGAGAATCGCTTCTGCGGCTGGTTCGACGCCGACCTGAGCGAGACAGGGGCTCAGGAGGCAAAGAAAGGCGGTCAAGCTTTAAAAGGTTTGTAAGTTTGTTTAATATTATATTTTCCAGCATTGTGAATGATGAGCGTTGTAAATCTGCCGTCCCAAGTGTATATCAGCATTTTAGATTGTTTTTTGAAAGTTATGACAAGTTTGATGTTATGTACATTACGTCTACATTGAGAATAACTTTACCTGCTTTGTCTTACTAATGTTTGCATTGAGGTTTTTGCGTTTTAAATAATAAAACTCAAACCGGAAAATTCAAATGACTTTCAGAAGACTGACATCCCCGGCGTTACCCCGCCTTCGACGTGACGCGTGTAAGCTCTGAACCAATGACCTGGCAGTTTGCCTATTACTGACGGGTGTGGGGCGGGGCCTACGTGATGCGAACGTGCCGCACAGAACGTGATTTTACACACCACGTGCTGAATTTCCCAATAAAAAGTGACTTTTTTTGACGTTAAGCAACTGTTTTTACTGTTTACTGTACTGCATTACTGTTAAGCAATGCTTATATTTTATAAATGCATTGTAATACCATTTTTATGATAGTTTAAATAAAAATTATATGTAATACCGGTATATTTTTTTAAATATATTATGATATTCATTTGTATTATTCTAAGTCTATAATATCGTATTAGATGAATTTGTATTCAATGTATATATTGATCACAATGTATTGATTTGTGTCATTTTTAATTACATCTGCCTATTAAATAAATCTATGCTATATCACTGTCTTTGCAGATGCAGGGTATGAGTTTGACATTTGTTATACCTCGGTGCTGAAGAGAGCCATCCGGACGTTATGGATCGTTTTGGACAGTATTGATCAGATGTGGCTGCCTGTGCACAGGACCTGGCGCCTGAATGAACGTCATTATGGTGGTCTCACTGGGTTGAACAAGGCTGAGACTGCAGCCAAGCATGGTGAAGCCCAGGTTAAGATTTGGAGGCGCTCATTTGACATCCCCCCACCAACTATGGATGCAGATCATGACTTTTACAGCATCATCAGCAAGGTGAGGTCTTCAGCCTCATTCAATCATTATGTCATTTTAATCACTAAATCTGTTTGATCTGTCATCGTAATTAGTTATTTCCCCTCCTCATATTCCATAGATTTTCAAATTACCGGTATATAAGAAACAGAAACTCATGAGTGTATAAATGCATATCCCCAATGACAGCATCCCTATTAACATTATTATCTGCATTCCTGCATCCATTACAACAATCTCAGAATTCATAAATCATCTTAACATACAATATTCCATCTGATTTTATGAGTGTAAAAACTTGGGGTTTTCACTGTTACATGTTGCAGTTTGTTGCAACATGTTGGATTTACATTTTGAAACTGATGTGCTAGTAGTTAATAAGTGCAAAGGCTCAGAAAACAAAGGTCAAACCTTATTTGTATAGGAAACTGCGTTCTATGTCCCAGAACAAACAAGTCAAGAGTTTCTATTAGCTAAATGAGCAGTACTATTGGATACTGTAACTGACATGTTTAAGGAACATTTCATTATTGAACTAATTTTGTCTTGTTGGACGTCCTTTCTTTTTTTTTTAGGACAGACGTTATGCTGATTTGACCGAGGACCAGCTGCCGCCTTGTGAGAGTCTGAAGGACACTATTGCACGGGCTCTACCTTTCTGGAATGAGGAGATTGTGCCTCAAATCAAGGAAGGGAAAAGAGTGTTGATTGCCGCTCATGGAAACAGTTTGAGAGGCATTGTGAAACACTTAGAAGGTAATTGCAGGATCTTTTCAATCCCTTGTTCAGTGTTCTTCTCACCATCATTTAAATTTTCAAAATACCAGGAAAATACATCGAAATTAAAAGCTTTAATAAGGAAAAAAACATTTTTTAGTTAAAATTTATATAATCTGCAAGAAATTGCTCTTTATGAGTCGCTGTCCATAAAATTACTTTCAATTCCACAAAAAAAAGGCAAAATTTACCGTTTACTTTGTTAGAGAACTTTTTGAGTCTTGTGGTGTGCAAGTTAATCCACAATGCCATTCCCCCATGGAATGACATTCCTTCTCTATAACTGGTAACACTTTAGTTTAGGGTCCAACTCTCACTATGAACTAGTTGCTTATTAGCAGCATAATACTGGGATATTGGCTGTTTATTAGTATTTATAAAGCACTTATTAATGCCTAATTCTGCATGAACATATTTTACATCCCTTAATCCTATCAATACCTAAACTTAACAACTACTGTACTAACTATTAATAAGCAGTAATTAGGAGTTTGAGGCAAAAGTTGTGGACCCTAATTGGACCCTAAACTAAAGTGTGACGAAATAAACTCAGCCTTTCTCATTACTTGATCTACTAAAATAACTAAAGCTGAAATAAAAAAATTAAACCTATATAAACATTAAAAAAAAGACAAAACCGCAACAAAATTACTAAAACTTTAAAATGAAAACGAAAAATATCAAAATAAAAACCAATTCAAAATATTCATAAAAATGATAAAAGTAACTAAATACCAAAACAACACTGACCATAGGCAGGGAAACACCCTAGTCTAGACAGATATGCACAAAAACATCTTATTTAATAAGTTATACATTTAAAAATGAAACCTACTACTTGAGGACATTTGATTGCTGTTTTAGAAATAGTTCGTCACAAGCTCTTATGAGAGGTCACGTTTCAGTTTTTCTACAGTCTCATAGTGTTTCCTCACAGGTATGTCTGAGGAGGCCATCATGGAGCTGAATCTGCCCACAGGCATCCCTATTCTTTACGAGCTGGACAAGAACTTGAAGCCCATCAAACCCATGCAGTTCCTCGGAGACGAAGAAACTGTTCGCAAAGCCATGGAGGCTGTGGCAGCCCAGGGCAAAGCCAAGAAATAGAGTATTTACTTTAAACTTTTTAAATTATACATCAGCACTGAATTACTTTAAACAAGACTCCCATATTTAACATCAACGAGACAGAGCTCTATCGGATAAGTGTCTACGAGTTCAAATAAATATAGGACCTATTACCATAATGTAATTCTAGAATTTTGCAATGGTTGTGAGTATTTATTAGGTAAACAGTTTACAAGGACCACATATTTTTGTTTGGATTTGTCTATGTAATTCATTCCATAATTTACTTTATCTCCACTTTATTTTTTTTTTAAGAATATTATGTTTGGTCATGTGTTCTCAATGCAGCAAGTACATTTCTTTTCACATTAAACCAGTGTTGAGACTGAAAACCTAATGACTGTTTCGTCTGTTGGCCTGCTTGATAAATTGTACAGACATAAGCCGGAACATGTAAACTTATGCCAGTCGTTGTTTATTTGATGACGGTTATGCAGCACAGTATGAACCAATATATAATGTGTACTTAATATTGCAGATTGAATTGGAATTAAGTAACAAATCATCAGTGTTTCACCAAACTTTGAAAGTTTCAGTTCTGTTTTACCTTTAGTTATGTATGCCAAGCACAATTTAGGCTCCCATAGTCAATGCATTTGGCCTGAAAGGGATGGGTGTCCATAATAGATAGTTAATGTGCACATTAACACTTATCAATACAATTTTAATGTCACTTTTTAAATGTCAATGATACTACATGTCTCTTCAGGCCTTGTTCCACATCCTTCAGATATTTGGTTTGAAAGACTTTATTCTGCTCCACAAACTTCTCAAACAGATGAAGGCCACCGCCTACTCCAAAATAGTGAGACTTAGTTGCCAAATAAACAATCCCATCCTCAGCAAGCAGGCCACAAAACACACTATGAAGAGAAGAGTAGTAGTCTGTGTTGTATATGGTTTCTGATGTGAAGATAATGTCATATTTTGGCGATGAGGTTTTATTTCGCATAAGTGTGAGAAAAGAGTTCCAGTCGCCCGAGAAGAAACCACAGCGATCTAGTAATTTCTGTGATGCATTCAGGGCTTTCCTCTTAGATGGTGGACTGCTATTTTGCTCCTCTGTCTCATCATCATCATCATCTTCACAATTGAGAAACACATTTGGCACTGTTAACTGCTCTATCACAGTGCTGTTATAATCCTGGAAGTCAACTTTGATGGCTCCTCTCTTCAATGCAAGAATGCCAAGTAGACCTGCTCCACAGCCCAAGTCTAACACCCTTTTTCCAGTGAAGGTCTCTCCTTCATCATCAATGTACTCAAGAAGATCATACGTGCATTCCCATATCTTAAGTCCACCCTCATACACTCCAGTGATGAGGTCAGAGTTTTGATTCAGTGTTTTGGCCAGTATCTCCTCACTGTCCTCTAGTTCAGGAGCGGTCTTCTCGAACACTGATTCATTGAGACAGAGCAGTGGAGGCAGGGCACCTACTGTGATGGTTTCAGGCACCCAGTTCTCAATGTGGGAGAGAGGATCCAACAAAGGTTCGTGCTCAATAGCATTCTTCATCTTCGTTGGGACGGTTGCACTGGCGTCCTATAAAAAGATACATTGTGCATAATGATCTTGACAGATGCAATCACTGGTTACTTTTTGACATGTAGCGTGAGTTACGAGACCTACATATACTTGATTTATTCTTTCACATAACTGATAAGATAGAGTATCATTTGGGGCATGTGCGTTGTACTTCTCAAGCATAATTTTAAAAAAAAATAGTAAAGTCAGCCGACTAGCATTATTAGCAAACATATAGCCAGAATTAACAAGCTATAACGTTACATTCCCTTACCGAGCATTTAAGATCCACATCTTTTGCGTTGTCGTCTTTGTTTTCTTTATCATTTATTTCTTCTGTTTGTAAAGGTATATCGAAGTTGAAAGTGAATGCCATGTTTTGTACTATTTCTACTCCCGTAGTGAGCACGTGTGAACAGCAGCTACTGTCGTTGCCTGAACGAATTGTTCTTTTGAGTCGGATCTTTTCAATGAATTGGTTGAACCGGTTCAGAAAATTGTCGAATTTTACAAAAACACGTTTGCAGCCAACAGATGTAAATTAATTTTAGTAATGTAAATGCTAATTATAACTTTGTTTTTATGGGCTGAATCATTTCTGCATCAAACTGAGAAACATTAAATAACACTACATTATAATAGTACTACGTAACGTAATAGAAAAACACATAATAAATAGCAAAGTGTGCCTGCATATGCCTTTTTTGGGACATTATAGAGCACTACACAGGGGGTTTAGGGTTCACGCCGACGTAATTACGTTTAGACGTAAAAGAATCACTGAATTATTGCTTGAGTCGTTTCTTTGAAACAAAACGTTCGAAAGAACCGATTCGCGAAAATGACTTGGACATAATTCAAACTACAATTCCCACAGTTCTCTGCAGCAGTTTGGCGGAGATCACATAAAATTGAACATAACTATGAATTATTTTTCATGAAATACCACACTATATAATTGAATTTTGATTATTAATAATATAAAAAATATCATAAAAAGTTCCCATATAATATTTCCGCTTTCCGCACTTTAAACTCCATTTCCCAGAATTCCCACCGTGACAGCTCACATCCCTGCGCGTCAGACAGACAGACAGACAGCAGATGAAATCAAAGGGGTAGAAACTGCTGCTTCCATTTATTTGTCTCCATCTGTCCCGAAAAAAAAAAATCTTTCAGCGGTATCATGAGTTGAGTCCATCGCAGTTTTAGTAGAAGATCTAGGCCAGGTAAGAGAGCCGACTGCATGCATTTCTGCCTAGCAGTGATATGTGATGTTTAGCTCTTGCTGTTTGATTCTGTCAGCTCGAGGTGCTAAACAACATCACTATTAACCTTTGTCTTATCACTGATGCGCAGTATATGTTGTATGTAGCCTATATTTTTTGACTCTGTGATTTGATCAATGCAAATTTACCAATATGTATATTTTTGTCTTAATTATCATTTTAAAGGCACAGACTCTGTGAGATTATAGTCTTATTTATGACATGGGGGATGGTGTATGAGGTTGACCATTTCTACAATAATCTGACAGCATTGTCCACTGTTAAATCTCTTTATGCTTATGTCTCTATTTGTCTCAATTCCAAAGTTACATATGGGTGGTGTTCCCTCCACATTAACTGTTGTGGTCGGAATGTAGACTGTCCAGATCAGTATCTCACAACGAGTGAATTTTACAATGTCTAAGCATGTAATGCTAACATTTAGGTTTTTTTAATTCTAACTGGGGGCACGCCTATCTGATTCATAATTTTTTTTTTTACATATTTTTTTTAACTTAGCGTGCCTTAGGTAATGCCTTCTGCCTAACTTTTAATTAAGTAACAAAGCCTCTTTTATCATCCCAGGTCCTTTATGCATTTTAATCTCAAATTCACCTCCAGACTCTTTATGAGACGGTTTGAAAGCCGTCTAGTAAGATTAATGGTCAGATTACAACTACAAATCCAAGCAAAGACGCATTAGTAACTAGCCTAACCATGTTTTTTGTAAAAAGTAAGTAAATTTAAAATGGGCTAGGCTTTTTTAGATGCATTGTTATCAGTGCAATCGTGCAAAGTAAACACTTGACAAAAGACGTAATACATCTTTTTATCATTGTATTCTGTCAGATAATCCATGTGTATCAGAAAACTAATGCATGCTTGCATTATTGGTTTGGATCAGTCCACACCAACTGCTTAGGTGGATACTTTGTTAATCTAATTGGCTTACAAGTTCAGCACGGGGGGAAGTGTCAGTGAGCAAACTGTAGGACATAGTCAGAGGAACGTGCTTGTGCCGATATTCAGGAAGTTGGAACAAGTAAAGAAAAGGTAACATGTTGTCTTTCCAGGGGCTGAACATGCGTCCCTGCTCCACAGTCATGCACCTGCTACTGAGATGCATGCGCGGGTGTTGCAGGCAGAGTCGCATGCCCAGAAGACTGAGGCGGCCTCTGAGTTACATCAATCTGATCTTCAAATCTCTTTATTTTAACTCGCTCACTAACTCTGATGTGGTGTTTGACTCCATCCTTGAACCAGTGTTTTGGATGGTGGAGATTGTCACACGCTGGTTTGGAATGGTAAATCTGTCTCTTCTCATAACTAACTATCATCATGTTATTTTCTTAAGATGTCTGTGCGCTTCACACCGTTCGCTTTTTCCTTTCTCTTTAGGTTTTTGTATTTTTAGTTGTCGCTCTTACCAGCTCTGTGATTTTCATCGCTTATTACTGCCTTCTACCGTTGGTCCTGCAAACGTACTCTCCTGTCTGGATAATGTGGCACGTTTGTTACGGACATTGGATCATAGTCATGATAGCCTTCCATTACTACAAGGCCACAAGCACTCCCCCTGGATACCCTCCAAAGGTTCAGCACCATCCACAATCCAGTAGAGCTGATGTGTGTTTTCAATGTCATTCATGACCTAACAGCTATTTTATTTCTTTATGTTGTTTTTTTAGATGAAAACTGACGTCCCGTTTGTGTCGGTCTGTAAAAAGTGTATCATTCCTAAACCAGCGCGAAGTCATCACTGTGGCATCTGTAAAACGTAAGAGTAAGATCAGGCTTATAAAATTGAATTGGTGACTCAATATCAGCTGCATTTTATACTGTTATTGAAAGAAAGTAACAAACATCCCTCTATCTTTTTCTTCAGCTGTATTCTAAAAATGGATCATCATTGCCGTATCCTTTTTAAATCACCATATTGTTGGCATTTTGAAAAAAATGTCTTGCTATGTTTTACACAATTGTTCACCCAAAATGAACAGTTTGTCATAATTTATTCATTCACCCTCATGTTTTTACTAATCTGTATATGGACAAGTCATGTGGGCCACTTTTATACTTTTAGAGGGCTTTTACTGTAATTTATTATAATTTTATGGAAAAGAATGACCAGAGTTGTTTTCAAAATTTCCAGAAGTAAAAATCCCTTTAATTTTCTCCATGGAAAATTATTTTTTAACAGAAACTTTATAGCTTTAAAGATAGACCTGCTGTGAGCTACGAGGTTGTTAAAGGAGAATTCCGGTCAATTTTAACATTGAGCTCATTTTTTTGTACATTTGGAGTGCTGTCAATACAGAGAACAACGACAAAAATCGGTGTTGCCTACACCGTGTTATCCTCTTTTTAAAATTTGCACCCTGTTGACTTCAATGGGGCAAGTTTTAAACCTGCTTTTAGCCTCTTAACATCCTTGATGTGTCATTACAAGTGCACAGGTCATGTGAGTGATTCCTTCAGAGTGAACACGGGTGAATCTGACTGCAGTAGATGTGAAAGATATGAATAAAAATGATATTTATTTAGCCAGCGCTCATACCTGTATTTACATCCTGTTTTCGGTCAAAGTCCATAGTAATCGATTGTCGAGTTCACGCGCATTGGTTTAGTACCTATGATCATGCGCGTGAACTCGACAATCGATTACTATGGACTTCGACCGAAAACAGGATGTAAATACAGGTATGAGCGCTGGCTGAATAAACATCATTTTTATTCATATCTTTCACATCTACTGCAGTCAGATTCACCCGCGTTCACTCTGAAGGAATCACTCACATGACCTGTGCACTTGTAATGACACATCAAGGATGTTAAGAGGCTAAAAGCAGGTTTAAAACTTGCCCCATTGAAGTCAACAGGGTGCAAATTTTAAAAAGAGGATAACACGGTGTAGGCAACACCGATTTTTGTCGTTGTTCTCTGTACTGACAGCACTCCAAATTTACAAAAAAATGAGCTCAATGTTAAAATTGACCGGAGTTCTCCTTTAAGCAATGCCATACGCTCTTGTTGAAGCCATTATGTGCATTATTTCAACTTATTTAAAAAAAATAATAATAATTTAACAATGCAATTTCTGGTGAAACAATACATTACCCAAGATTCTACAGAGGATTGAAGTTCTTTCCCTTATTAAAGACGTTAAGTTCACATTCTTGTACCTTTTGTCTTTTAGTCCTATTTTCAAATACGTTTTGGCTTTGAATTATGATTCACCTAAGAGCTGGTTGCTTTGGTTCTGGCGTATAGCTTTTTAACAAAGACTTTTTAATAATCCCAATGGAAAAAATACTTCCGGAACCAAGGCTGTTGAAAAAGTGAGGGCAATGTTGCTCTCTATTTCCAGTTTTGCATTCCACAGAAGAAAGAAGTAAAGTGACAATCTGGATTTAGATAGAATTTAAATTAAATTGTGTCAGTTATTCATTTAACAGCCCAGAAACATTAGGTTTTTCACTTCTGTGTAGTTGGTTCCTTAATTCTATATTTTCAGCTTGGCTTAACAACTGTGTTGGTCATTACAATCATCGTTACTTCTTCTCCTTTTGTCTCTTCTTGACCATGGGCTGCATGTACTGTAGCATCAGCGGTCGCAATCTCTTTATTGATGCATACAATGCCATAGATGTAAGCCTTTTTTAAAATACATTTGTTGCTTTGTGTTAGTGCTTCTCTGTTTAGTGTAACTCACAATTTTTGTATCATAAAAGTTTGAATCTTTAACCCGCTCAAAGCTTGGAAAACACCTCAGTAGGCATTTTTTTTCCCCTCCACTTATTCGTATGAATTTTGTGTCCATTCTAAGATGGTGTTTAACTCCTCTCTTTCTGAATGGTTATGTCTCTCCTTTTCTCTTTCTGTTCTCAAAGTCTGGGATAGTGGGCGTGTCTTAACTGCCAGCTGTCTCTCTGCCATTCTTTAGCAATTCAGGCACATGGAAGCGGAGAAACAGGGTGTTCCGGTGACAGGGATTGGGTTGCTCATCGGCATTGCACCGTCAGAAGGCGTGGCTGGGAAGGTACTTCAGGTGCTTCAAGTCATTGTTCCTGCTGTCAGCTTGGCTTTAGGATTGGAATTCGTCCTTTTCTGTATCACGGCTCATTATTTAACACTCTTAAAACAAACAACATGCTATAAAACACCAACAAATTATTTCTGACCTTCCTGATCCCAATTCTAACAGTAAACATTTAAATAGGTATTACTTACTGACTTTGCTTTTGTCACAATTGGATTAGGGAGGACTTACATGTGAACTTAAGACTCTTTAAGCTCTGGTTGGTAAGATCTGGTGCACTAGATTTTTCATTTGGGGCAATGAATCAAGAAAGTGTACAGTTCTCAGATTTATGCTTATAAGAAGATATTGTGCCTCCAAAAAACAAATGTGGACACTTGAGACACTTAAAAATGCATGAATATCTTTCCATCATATGACAAAATATAAAACTGAGTGGCATTTGTAAACGAATGACACTTTTTTTTTTTAATACACACACATCTTTTTTTGAAAATAAAGTAATACTTCAATTCAGCAATGATGCATTAAATTGATCAAAAGTAACAGCAAAGACTTTTACATTATTATTTCAAATAAATGCTCAAGAAATGTTTCTTGAGCAACACTAAGGACTGCAGTAATGGCTGAAAATGTAAAATTCAGAATTCATGAATTACATTTTAAAATCTAGTAAAATAGAAGTCAGTTATTTTAAATAGTAATAATATTTCTCATTATTACTGTTTTTGTATTTTTGGTTGAATAATTAAGCATAAGAATCTTCTTTCAAAAACATCAAAAAATCTTACCTACCCTAAATCTTTGAACGTTAGTGTATATATGCATAAATAATATATGCATATGCATAGTGTATATATGCATAAAGTTGCCTTCATATAAATATCTATTTATATAATATTTTAAAAAGTTAAATTATTTGTATAGAATTTTTGTATTAATTTTTATTAATGTAATAATGTATTATTTAATATAAAATATTTTTTCTCTTCTGATGCTTTACTGGATACAGGAGGTTTCGCAACCTCCATACACCAACAAGGACAGGATGTTTCACAAGAGTATTATCTACATGTGGGTCCTCACAAGGTACGTCATTTCTAAAGGCTATTCTTTTAGCGCGGCCCTAATACTGGTTTTATTATTTCTATAGACTCACATCTTTTGTTATGTTTGTTGGTTTTTCCATCAGCACAGTGTCAGTCGCCCTTGGAGCTCTCACACTGTGGCATGCTATACTTATCACCCGTGGAGAAACCAGCATTGAACGCCATATAAACAACAAAGAGACCAAACGTTTGGCCAAACGTGGAAAGGTGAGGGTGACTTCAGCGCATTCCGAATCAAAGTCTTGACTATTCTATCTGTTTAAACAACAGGGTGATTGGGATTCATTTTTCTTATTTGAGATCTCTTATAATTACTTCAAATGCTTTTTTCTATTTTTAAAGGTCTATCGGAATCCCTTCAGTTACGGTAAAATAAACAACTGGAAGGTGTTCTTTGGTGTAGAAAAGAGAAGGTGAAATTACACATTTTACTTGCTTTTCGTGGCAGTCTGCAGTCTTTTAAGCTATGATTTAATGTAAATTATTATAATTTTCTCCACAGTCATTGGCTGACACGTATTTTCCTCCCCTCTGGACACACTCCATATGGTGATGGACTGACATGGGACATTTACCCTCTTAAAAAAGACATGATGCCAGTCTGAGACAATAAAGACTTATTAGTTGACAATGACCAGTGCGCTCATCAGGGTGAGTTTCACCCGCTGTGCCAAAGCTGAATGCAGATCCAGGGCCCTGCGAACACGGGAGTCTCCAGAGCCCAGATTTAGACATTGATCTCACTGGATGACTTTTGATCTTTCTGGCCAAATGAAAGGGCTTGTCCTCCAAAATTACAATGTATTTGGATGTTTTCTATCAATATTTTTTAATGAAATCATGGCAGTTGTCTGTGATATCTATGGAAGATAGGTGTGTTGCCATGAGGTTCTTAATGTATGATTGTGTAAAAATTGTTTTAACACATTATTTATGTCACTTACAGTATCATTATTTAAATTCCCTTAAATTCCTCCTAAAAAAAAACGTTAAAAAAAATTGCCTAGGATTTTATTAAATGTAAAATAAATGTTTTTCACTGCGTTTCTTGTTGAAATTTTTTTTTTTGTTGTTGTTTTACAGTTTCATCAACAATTGCTTTTATCCTTTCTTTTTTTCTTCTTTTTTAAAAATATTTTTAGACGCATCACTATCCATTCTAAATTACTGCCTTTAGGTGGCAGTGTACTATCATTTACTATTTCAGAATCTTTTACTAACTGCTATGTTTTGGAAAACACGTAAAATATTGCAATATTTAACTTAATATTGAAAATTACATTTATATCTAATAGTTTAAAAAATATATTTATTAAACCGTTAATTTATAAATAGAGACATTTGGCATATTTTGAAGATATTTTTTTTCATGAAATATGACAATGGTTTCATATGATGGCAAATCAACATTTATTTGCACTTAATACCTGATAAGTTTTATACAGTACAGATTCTGACATGGCTATATTTATCAAACAGAGTTGGTTAAGAGTGGTTAAGACCAAGTGTTACACATTATCAGCACAAAATAAACAGTAAATGTCCAAAACGTTTTGTTAATAGCCTACTATAGAGGCAGATAAAAACTAAATGTTGGAAAAAAGGAGAATTTGGTGAGCATTAGAGAAACATTAAGCAGTTTAACAGAAAATCAACAAAAAATAATGAATTAAAAGGAAACGAGAATTAAGAAAATAGTGGCTTCCAACCACAGAATTAGGAAGCAAATCTCGAGTTTCTTATCCTGTTTTCTTAAGCGTGTGTGTGTGAGTGAGAGAGATATACATGTAGGCTAGGTATATCCCCTTTAATCTTTGTTCAATAAAAAAAATATATCTGCTGTTTTTCCGTAGCACTTCAAAAGAGTCAGCCGCGCTCGCGATAATGTGCACGAGCGCCCTTTAGTCACAAATTTACTACGTCACCAGTTTCATCCTTTAGAGCTCTAAAATGATTTATTTTTCTTCAGGAGCCAACAGGAGTGTGGACAACATAGGGGAGGATGTATGCGTTTAACTCAGAGGACAAGTAAATATCAAGTTTAGAACATTAGTTACTCCATTGATTGCGTTAGTTAGTGATAAATTTGTCTTCCTGGTGGAAGGTTTACTGATCAGATCAGAATCAGATTAAGTCTTAGACACATGTCGACTCAGCGGAATACGGGCTTGTGTCTATCCTCGGATAACAATGCATCTGACAACAGAACATAACATAACAGTAAACTAGACATAAACTTTCTTCTGCAACAACAAAATATTACTGACGTCACCAAATAGGGCTATTTACATTTTGGATCCGAAATGCATTTATTGCATCCATGCATTCAAGACTTGGTCCTTATGTGAGTTTGAGTGATGGGAAGTTGTTTAGGAGTGATACGTCAAAGGTCTCGCCTGTCCTCCAGGAATGCATCCAGATACAGCACCAAACGAGGAGGTAATTGATCTGCCGAGGAATTCTGCTTGCAAATAGTGTAATGCATCTGATGTTCCTTGAATGAGAAAACGTATTGGTCCTACTCTATCAACACTGTCTTTGCAAGCTTATTCTGATATTTTAGAGAATGTATCAATGTAAAAAGACAGTATATGGGAATCTTAGGTAAGGGGTTTAAATCTTTTTAGATGCCACAGACATTTAGCATGCAAGAGACCCCCCATCCTTAAATTTAAAGGCAATTTATAGCATAGTTTCTTGAACATAGACCTAATTATACAGTAAAGAAATTATATATTTAAAATATTATCTGGAAAAATATGACGTTTCTGTTAAGTTACCTTATTATAGTACTGTACTGTTAGATTATTAATTCACATATATTTATTTACTTATTTTAATGTGAATCAAAGTTGTATTCATTTATTGTAATATTATTTTTTATTTTTTACACTGTTTATCTCTAAACTTTTCCAGAGACCCCTTAGCACTCCCCTGCGGTCCTCTGGGGGTCCCCAGACCCTATTTTGAAAACCCCTACCCCTGTCTTGGCACCATTTTTAAAAAGGGCAGTTAATTTTCTTTCTTTCACAAGGGCAGAACTTACACAACCTATTAGTTCCTGTTGGAACTCTAACTGTCACTGGTTCCTCAAATAACCACAACATAAGGGAAAGATTCGTCATGTGAAACATATATTGAAGTTCCATTAATTTTTTCTTGACTAATTTTCGTTGCACGGTGCTTAGAAGATTGACATATTAGATATACAGTGGTGAGTGAATTGTGAATTTCTTCTCTGCTCAAATTATAAAATGAATGTTCTTTCTTTACCAAGAAATCCAATCCAATTAAGATTGGGACATCTTAGATAAGATGTATATTTGTGGAATTGCTTGGGTTCACCTGCTCTGGACAATCCCGGGATTTACCGTTTATTTTTGACTCTCTGTCCTGGTCTAAAATAGAACCAACTGGATTAAATTTGTTGTGAAAAGTCACTCATACACCTAAACCCAAGCCAGAGATTGTAAAAGCAATGCTAGAAGCTATCTTGGTGACCCGCTCTGATATATATTTGTACGGTCGGTGTTATTTTTAGTTTCAGAAAACAGGTGATGGGCGTGTACAGTGTGCAAGAAACTGGATTTACAAGCTGGGTGTCAAGAGTTTTGCTGTGAGTGAGGTCTTTTAGCACCGTGCATGTGGAGTTGATTATCCCTCAAACCCCTGCATGAAGTCATAGGAGCGACTGTCCAGTCAATTTTCACTGATTAAAGGAATAAGTGAGCGGTCAGACCATGGGAGTTGCAAACTCGAGAGACTATCGACCAACGATAACAGTTGTGCTCAAAAGTAAGTAGCTTACAGCACACAATTTAGCTGTTTGTAAGATAAGATGTGATAAGATTGTTTAATGATACTTGAAATATTAGAACTGTTGAAGGTTGTTGACTTAATGTGTACACTAGCCTACTTGTTGTGTAGTTCAAGACCCTACATTTAAAGACAATTTTAGCAGTTTTTTTGGTAATATTATCTTGTTTGAAACTGTAGTTCTGTCACCTGTTATCTGGCCTGAGTCATCCTGCCATTGTTAACGGAAGCCAAATTAAATGAACAATTTAATCTCCTGTATTTAGTTATGGAAAAGGATTTGTAAGTCTGCAAGATCCTAGATAAACAGTGTTTAGTTTGCTGACTTAGAGTCAGTCTGATTTGTATGAGTGTGGCACTCCAGCAATACCTTTAATGTTATTAATGTGTTAATACAGAACATATTTTATCATGGACTTGTACTGTATAAGCCAAGTTAGCCAACATACATTTTGGTCTTTTTTTATCATAAGAATTCATACTGACTTGGTAAGTTTAGTACTTATGTCTAAATGGTTCTAAATGGCAAAAAACATATATTTATTTTGCCACCCAGTGTTAAAATGAAAATGGTGATTGTTGCAGTGTGTTTGTTTTGTGGCATTCTAAACTCTCGTCTGGCTAGGAGTGATGCATGATGGGAAAGAGGCCACTAAGTCCTGTTTTGCATCACCCGATTAAGGCTTTAATCTCAGACACTATAAATAATTTGTTTTTCTCCAGTGTATCCACTGCTTTGACTCGAGAGCAGGTTTTTATCATGTTGTATGAAGATTCAAAGTTTCTTTTGAAATCTTTACTGTGATTCTGTCACGTTTTGTTTGTATACAAATAATTAAGCCACTTGTCTGCAATAGCTTTCTTCCTAAAGGGATTTCCCTTTGGTCCACATGAGCTCATGTTCTTTAGTTGACATCCAGCTGGGCTGGCTTGACTGTTGGGATTTAGGTTGTGTTTTAGATGGAGATTTTTACCGCATTATTACATTTGATCTGTAATAATGGGTTCATAGTTCACTTAAGGGACAAGTAGTTATTAAACCGGCGTTTATTGTGACGAACAAGTCCTGAGCTTAGATCAAATTGAATTATCTTTGCTACACGTCAAAGAGAAGCTTCTAGCATGGTAAATCTGTTTAGCCCCCCTGAATCTCATTTGTGCAAAAGCTGTGATGTTACATGTGTGACATGTATTTGTTGTCCTAGTTCTTTAACCAGAGGTCAGGACCCTTTTTGCGAAACAGGATTTTTACAAATGGCATCCGGATATATCGGACTGACCACTTAATGCATCTTTAAATGATCCGGATATTGCTTAGGTAACATTTCTATCTTTGTGTCTTTTTCTTCTGTAGGACGCAATGAGCCCCTGAAGAAAGACAAGCCCAAGTGGAAAAGTGACTATCCTATGACGGAGGGCCAGCTGCGCAGTAAAAGAGATGAATTTTGGGACACGGCTCCAGCTTTTGACGGCCGTAAAGAGATCTGGGACGCGCTGAAAGCTGCAGCCATAGCGACTGACTGTAACGACCATGAACTAGCGCAGGCTATTGTAGATGGAGCCAGCATCACACTGCCTCATGGTAAACTTTTAAATGGCATTTTTAATTCATAGATCACTAGTGAAAATGCTTCTACATTTAATGCAACTTTTTGTTTACAAAAATATCTCATTATTAGATTTTTTTTTTAAAAAGAAATTATTACTTTTATCCAGGAAAGACACATTAAACTAATCAAATGCATCACGGTTTCCACAAAAATAAGCACCACAACCATTTTAAAAATTGATAATTATCAGAATCAGAATATTAGAATGATTTCTAAATGATCATGTGACACTGAAGACTGCTGAAAATTCATCTTTGCCATCACAGGAATAAATTACATTTTAAAATATATTAAAACTGTTTTTTGATCTTATAAATTCAGCCTTGCTGAGGATAAGAGACTCCAAAAACACTTTCTTGCCGACCCCAAACTTTTAAAACACTGTTGTGTACATATATCTACACATGCTAAATATACACATGAGCTGAATTATAGCTTTTGATTTGCTCTTTCAGGGTCCCTTATGGAATGCTATGATGAACTGGGCAACCGCTATCAGCTCCCTGCGTACTGCTTGGCTCCTCCAGTCAACCTGGTCTCTGAGTGCAACGATCATAATGTGTCTGAACACGCTGAGCCACAGGAGAAGAAAGAGAAGGAGTTCCAGCTGAAGGTGCGTCTCTCCACCGGAAAAGATCTTCGCATCAGCGCCACAATGGCCGATTCCATCCGTCAGCTGAAGAAACAGCTTCAAATTCAGGAAGACATTAATACCACCAATCAGCGCTGGTTTTTCTCTGGAAAGCTCCTCACGGATAAAACACGTTTACAGGACACCAAGATCCAGAAGGACTTTGTAATACAGGTCATTGTTAATCAGCCCATTGTTCCCAACTAGAAAGCTCATAAAACTGTGAGGCAGGACTCAATAAACTCACACCTTTACGGATGCTTACAGTATATGTTTCCATTATAGCCCACTGATCAGGTCGGAGTTTCTTTTTCCAAATGTGAAGCACAAACATTTCTTATAGAAACTTGCAGCATACTAAAGTGTGTTATTCTAAATTACCGTAGATACCTTGCCTTCTTGGTTTTAATATCCATATGTTGTGTGGATATTAATGTCCATATTCTACATGGTATCATTTGCCTTGATCTTTGATACAGTCTGCTGTCTTTTGCTGAGCAGGCATAGACTATTTTCAAGAGGGTGAATTTACAGTGCAAGGATTTTTCAATCTTATTAAGATCTTATATATCTTATATGTTCAATCTACATATAAATGGTTATTTCATCATGATGCCATTTTGATTTTGTTCAATCATTGACTGTTCGGAGGCTTATGAATCTTTCTGTTTTATCAGTGTTAGATACCTGGTACTGTGTCCGATTTTGCTTTGCCAGTCATAAAATTTGTGTTTATGTTCCGAAGCAATTTGTATACATTTGTTTGTAGCTATGCTTTTATAGAGGTTTGTAATTTATTTTAGCACAGACAGGTTTATTTTATTATTTCTAATGTAAATGAATTTTTAATGAATAAAAATGATACGTTTTGTTTATTGTTGCTGAAACAAAGCAGACTTTAAAAACTCTAAATTGTACAATTATTTCATAATGTAATATTATGTTGTTTCATTAAGAAGCAGAATTGTAGCTACTTGTGTATCTGGAGAAAAAACAATCTCACTATCTATATTTTACAAGTTTTTACTAAATTATTTTTTATACTGTGGCAAAACTGTAATTTTTGAGTTTTCTATTGAATTTTCTATTGAAAAAGGTTGGCTGGCTTTATGTACAAATTGGATTTTGTGGCAAGATGTCAATCACCACTGAGGATTTATTGTCTAATTTTTTCTCGAATATGAGTGGAATTAAATAGCAATTTTAAAAAAACACGTCAGTCTGTGTGTATCAGTGCATACCAGTGCATGGTTTATTTTTAAGTTAACACAATGTATGGATAAACAACCTATACAGATATATTTCTCACTGACAAAGAATTCCTTTTTCCTTTCCTTTAAAGGAATAGTTTTCTTAAAATTTCAGGTTGTAATGAATTTAACATACAATTCATCTTAAATAGTGGTCAACGAGCAGGAATGATAATAAAAAAGTCATGAAATTTAATAGGAACAGTGGTCTTAAAGGATTTAGAGATACAATAAACTTAAAAAAAGAGCCGGAGAGAAGAAGTGATGACGAGGTTAAGGTTGGGACATTGTACACTAAATAAAACACTTAAGATGATAGGAAAACACCAGAGAGGATTGTGTGAGAGATGTCAGGAGACAGAGCATATAATCTTGAGCTGTAGATATGAAGCAGAGAGAGATGATGAGGAAAAAGCAGTGAGTGGGGTGCAGGAGTTCACATTATAAGGGTTACTGAGTGTGCACGGTAGGCCTACTGTGTGTTTGTTTGTGTGTGTATGTGTCCTGGTAAACCTACATTATTATGGAGACAAAATGTCCCCACAAAGATGGCAATATCTGAAATCCTTGTCCAGCTTATAAATCATAGCCTACTAAGGGATGTTTTCTGAAAATGTGAAAATGCAGAAAGTTTTCTTTGATGGGTACGTTTAAGGGCAGGGTTAGTTTAAAGGGACATAATATTTATAGTATAGTTTGTGCAGTATAAAAATAATTATGTCTATGTAAAGTCTCCATAAAACATTAAAACAACATGTGTGTTTGTGTTGGTTGGTAAAGTACACTCCGGAGCAGAAGAAAGCGGTAATGCACCAATGTCATCCGCAGTAAAACAAGAAGGAAGAAGAAAACGCATGATGATGACGCGTGTCAAGCGCGACACGCAGACTGGAGAGACCAACGTGCTTGTAGCACTGTAAGGATTTACACCTGCAAAAATGGTGAAGTCTGGAAAACTTAAATCAGGAGCAGCCCAGAAAGTAAGGCGGTGGAAGAAAGGTCACAGTAGTGATAGCAATCCGGTGACATGTCGCTATCGAGATGCCGCGAAGAGCCGATATTTTAGCCGTCCCTCAGGTGAGACTCTGGCCTGCGTGACAACACGTGGGTAGCTGATCGAACTTTGTAAACAAGTTAAAAATCATGCCTGTCTACTTTTAGAGAGAGACGACTAATTTATTTTCGCGTTTATTGTAAGTCACTTTAAAGCATAAGATATTTTACAATTTGACAGTTATTAGGATGGCTAGGGTATCATATTGTTTAGATTGTATATAAATGTGAGATTCATCGAACCTCTTTCTATTTAAACAGAAAAAAGTGATCTGACAGTAGATGCTTTGAAACTCCACAATGAGCTTCAGGCAGGATCATTGCAGAGATCTGGTGATGTGGCAGGAGATGCCATGGAAGATCAAGCCCTCACAGAAAAGACCTCTGGGACTTTTCTTAGTGGACTGTCGGACTGCTCCAACATCACTTTTAGAGTTGTACAGCGCTACTGGGAGTCGAGCTCTGCAGCACACAAAGAGGTTTGTTGTCAGTTTATGGTCAGAGAGCTGTGTTTGTTGTCATAATTGCTAGATTATCGTTATATGTGTTTAATTCACATTTTATTCTTCAGATCTGTGCTGTATTGGCGGCCGTAACTGAAGTGATTCGCTCTCAAGGAGGAAAGGAGACAGAGACGGAGTACTTTGCAGCCTTGGTAAATTAAAGTCACCATTAAATCAATTAGATTCATCATGATGACATGTTTTGCTGTCAGAATGCTCAAAAGTGTCTACGTTTTCTGTGGATCAACCTATGAATGTCTTTCCATTTTCAATCGGCAGATGACAACATTCGAGGCTGTAGATAGCAACGAAGCACGGGCAGCTGTTGCCTACCTCCTTAACCTAGTTATGAAAAGGTGAATTTTCGCCATGGATTTATACTGTAGTGATTTAAATTGCCTTGGCCTGTTGATCTTGATAAGTTTATGTTCTGCTTATCTTCTCAAGGATGCCAGTTGCAGTGCTTCAGAAAAGGTTCTCGGACACAGCCAAAGCCTTTATGCATGTGATGTCAAACCAAGCCGATTCCGACTCTTTGTCCTGCCTGCGATGGGTTTGTACAATTTTTTTTTTCTTTTTTTTTCGTAAATGCAACCCTATGGTGTTCTTTAACATCACACTTGTGATCCTTGGCAGTCTAAATAGACCCTACACAATAAGTGTTTTTTTAATGAAACGAAGGGTCTATATTTTGTTTCAATAATATTTATTATATTTAAAGAGTTTCATGGTATTAGCCAATATTCAACTCTAAATTATGCACCGTTTCTATATAAAATAATACAAACATTTTAAATGAATACAATGTTTAAGTTAAAAACAGAGCAAAGGATTTTAAAATCCAATGGAAGTCAGACTAGACATTGTCAAAGACTACTAAATCGTGGCTGATTTGTAGTTTGTACCCCAAAAAAGTACTTTCTGTTTTTCATATTTCCCATTTCACTTCTTGTGATCTTTGCGGTTATTTGACAGCCACAAGTGTGACTTTAAGACCATTTAGCCTTTTGTAATCAAGTCAATTAATTCATGTAGCAAGTGCCATTAAAGTCAGCAAGTTTCTTACCATTCCACTGAAGTAAAAATGTTAAAAATCTAAATGTAATATTTTGATCTAAAATGACCAAAGACCACCAGAGGTGTAACCAATGTAATGACATTGTGATGAGAGGAAGAAGTCTGCTTTGTGTATCCCCTATTATTTTACACTAAAGTTGCTTGTTTCTATATTCCTCGCAGATCTTATCCTGTCTGGCGACTTTGCTGCGTAAACAGGATCTGTCAGTGTGGAGTTACCCATCAACTCTACAGGTGTACCACGGCCTGCTGAGCTTCATAGTGCACCCTAAACCAAAGGTCTGTCTGTTAGATTCCCATCCAGTCAGAGCTAGAATGTTACAGTTGTTATAAGATTCCTTTTACGCCATGTAAGATTTTAGTCATACACCGCTAGTTGTTATACACAATAGATACACTGTTTCTGTACCGCCACAGAGTGACAGACTATAACTGTTTGAGGTTTCTGAACCATGATTATGTCCTTGTGCTGCAGTTGCGAAAGGCAGCGCAGCAAGGCATTTGCTCCGTCCTTCGCTTCAGCGACTTCATGTTCTCAGATAATGCCCCGAGTCACCACCCAGCAGCCGTCACCACAGCCAAATTCTGCTGCAAAGAATTGGAGCAGTCAGGAGGTCAGTTGAACTCCAGTTCCTTCTGTCGAAATGCTCAAAACGAACAATAATGCCTGCTTGTCATAGCGGGTCAAAACCTACTCAATCTGAGGATATCACTAAATATGAATAAAAATAAGATATTAATAAAATGAGGAAAATTACAAACAGTGCATTTCTTTGAAGGACCCCAAGTACAGTAAAAATGAGTTCCTCTATTTTTTTACAATGCCACTCTACTCTAACACCTCACTGCATATGTCCTTTGTTTTTGGTTGAACTAATCTTTTAAGTGTACATTTAATTTCCTATAGTTTTTCAAGGTTGTTAGCAATTCAAAATTTAGAATCAAACTACATAAGGTTAGTGTGTAGGTGCAGAAATAACCTTATAGCACCACCTAGCATCCAACCAGCGAATAATACTGGTATAACCAGTTTGAACGTGGATACTGTCTTGATGTGAAAATGATTGTCACCAAGTTTCTTACCATTCCAATGTAGTAAAAGTTAAAAGTTCAAAACATCTAAAATGAGCAAAGACCATCAGAGGGGTAACAAATACTAGTATGACTGGTTTAAATGTTGATATGAAAAATAAAAAAATATGAATGAAAAGATTGTGCCATAAAAGTGATCTTGCCATAAGTCACCAAGTGTCGTACCATTCCAATGGAGTTAAAAATGTCAATATATCGATTTTTTATTTTTATTATAAAGATGAATATATTGTCTTTGTATTTGACTCAAGGCAACAAAGAAGACACAACCACTCTCCATGTGCTGGGTCTGCTGAAGGAACTGCTGTCTGCATTCCCCCTGAACTCGGTCAAGTCTTGCTGTGAGACCCTTCTCCGTGTCATGACCCTGAGCCATGTGGTGGGAGAGCAGTTTAACTCATACATTTGTCATTTTTATTTGATTTCCATTCTTAACACCTGCCTCTGATTCTTTGAAGCTGGTGACTGCAAATGCAATGCAGGCTTTCCACAGGCTTTTCAGCAGCAAGCCCAGTCCTTCCACTATGTCTGCAGAGCTCAATGCCCAGATCATCACAGTGAGTGTCATATGCATGTGAACACAAAAGACATTGTGCTGGATTCCATGATCTGATTTTTGCCCTTTAATTTCATCCTCTTCAAATGTGTGGATTGACATATCTATCTACACCTTCCTTCCAGGCTTTATATGACTATGTTCCTAGTGAGAATGATCTGCAGCCTTTACTAGCATGGATTGCTGTAATGGAAAAAGCCCATGTTCATCTCTCCAGGTAGGTCTTTTCCAGCATTGAGTGTTTTGTTTGCTAGCTTGGTGAGGAATCTTTCTCATTCCATTATTTTTGGGCTCTAGTTTACAGAGCTCTCTGAGTCTCGGTCATCTTCCTCGCCTCTTCTCGGTCACCATGTCGTGTCTTCTATCCTCGCACACGCAAGTCGTCTCTGCTGCAACACAGACTCTGAAGGTTTGCCACATGTTGTCTATAAGCAGCGTAATCAGTTGTTTCTCAGAAGTGAATTTGTCTTAGTGTTTTTCTATTTTTTTCTCTCCCTCCAGACTCTGATAAATGAGTGTGTAGCTGCGCGAATGGAAGAGATTGAACTTGTTCTAAAAAACACATCAACTGGAAATGGAGCTTGCATCCTAAAGATGTTTCAGTGAGCCTACCTGTTACCCCCGTCTATCCTAAAGTCATGTCCTTTTCTAGAGCCTGGTCTTTCTAAAAATCTGACCTCTTGTCTTTTTCAGTATTGTGGAGGAAGGGTTGTCCTATCGTTTTCATGCCTCTTGGCCGTTTGTGCTGCAGATCCTGGGTTGCTTCTACCGAGCTGCAGGAAAACAGGGTCATCCTTTCATGATAAAGGTATGTTTAAAAATAAAAGAGATTTTTATATATATATATATATATATATATATATATATATATATATATATATATATATATATATATATATATATATATATATCTTAGGGGTGTAATGATATTCAAACTGAACCGAAAAACCCTGATATACCACCCATGTATCGCGATTCTCTCATGGGGTACCAAACGCGCCCAGCCCTAGCCCATTGTTGAGGTTGACCTAACTTTACATTATGTCACAAAATGATTCTTTCTTCCTTGACATTTGATTAAATAGTAACTGGGGGTGTAACGGTACACGTCCCACGAATTTTCACGTCCCGCGAATTTTCCTGTCTTATGTACAAGACGAATACAGCGTTGAAGCCTAAACACCAATAATCGCAATAAGCTCCGTTTTTTGCTACTTTCGATAAGAAACAAAGTGTCATTTTACATATGTCAATTTTATCATGACATTCAAACAATAAATGCTGTTTTGACTCTCTTTAATGTGGCGTGACAGATCACTATACAGGAGCCTCAGTTTAAGCAGCAGCGCACGCGCTCGGAGCGCGAGTGAACATGATCATCTCTTCCTAATAAACATGAATGAACATCGGAAGATACATGAATGAACATGTTGAAAGATACAGTACAAGTTACTGAAACATATTATATCTTGTGTAATCGCTCAATCAGTGTTTCACGGCAGAAAGAATTAGGAAAACAGCTTGTAAACAATATTCCACATAGCGTTGCATTTTTCTCAGGCAAGTCATTGTGTCCACAGCTTGTTAGTCAGCTAGAGAAAGGAACTCTTTCGCTAAATGTATGCACTATATTAGCCTGTATATTCATTATATTTTATTTAACCTGTTAGTGATGTCTTGATTATTTAATTTATTTTGAAAATGACAGCCAGTGTGTGATGATTCAATTTAACAACGAATTGAAGGAAAAACATATTTAGAAGTTAATGCAAAAACTGCCTTATGTGCAGTTTCCGTGTTTGCATACAATGTTATTTGAGTGTTGATTAATATATATAAAAATAAATCCTTTTTTTAATGCAAGTACATAGTAGTTAAAAATGCCTATAATTAAGTGTGATGATTATTATTTTTTTCTCTTTAGTTTGTGTGTTTGTTTTCTTGATAGTTTATTATCTGTGTGTGATCTTCAGAGTCTGCAGTCTCTCAGTGACCTGCGGGCCACCCCTCAGTTCCCCTTCTCTGGGGAGCTGGATCTGGCTGTGGGCAGTGCGGTGGAGAGCATGGGTCCAGAGGTGGTCCTGAACGCTGTGCCCCTCCTCATCACTGGAACAGAGTGAGTTACTTTGCTGATGCTTCTCAGTCTAAAAAATGTATTCTGAGTGCTTTGAATGAAAAATTCAGTTATTAATGTGATGAAATGTGTTGTGTATTTGTTTGTTTACAGTGATGACCTTGAGTTCCCTCGCAGCTGGCTGATCCCGGTCATAAGAGATCACGTGAAGAACACTCAGCTGGCTTACTTCACATCACACTTTTTCCCTCTGGCAACCAAACTCAAACAGACAGGTTTGTAATGGACACATACACACTGTGGTTTACATTATAATTCAAATGTTGCTTAGTGTCTGTATTACTGTATTAAATGCACATGCTTATTCATTTTCTCATTCTCTGGTTTATATCAGCTGATGAACTGGAGCAGTCAGGACAGAAACTGATGGCAAAAGTTTATCAGACTCTACAGATGCAGGTATTTTGACACAGTTATTGTCAGAGTAATCTGCCATTCACAATGTATATCTGAAAGAGCAGTTAAAGGGGTAGTTGACCCAAACAGATTAGTCATTTTTGGGTTAACTATTAATTTAATAATCTTACTTATATCTTAATCATTATGAAAAGCCCTTATTTAAACACTTCAATCATGAAAAAAAAACAAATCAGAAAAAAAATCACATGCGATTCGCAAGAGCTGGTGCAGATCTGGTCCATATAATGATACAAACTTTCACAATAAATTGTGAAAGAGAACTGATTGAATGCAGACAAGCGACATATACTTTGTGTAGTGTAAAATGGTCCAATAAACACTAAAATGTGAACCTGGATCACAAATCCAGTCACAAGTCGCACGGGTATATTTGTGGCAATAGCCAACAAAACATTGTATGGGTGAAATACAATGTTTTCTCCAGCTAATACGTACACAGAAACATTTAGAATGCTGAAAATATGTATAAAAAACTGGATGAATGGTTTTATCCATTTGAATTATTTTCCCACTGTTATAATTTAAATGTATTTGTGTTTCCAGATTTGGACTATGTTACCTGGATTCTGCACTAAACCCACCGATTTGTTGGCATCATTTAAGGGCATTGCTCGGTCTCTGGGTATGGCCCTCAATGATCGCCCTGACCTCCGCCTGTGCATTTGTCAGGCTTTGCGGACTCTCATCAACAAGAGCTGTGATACAGGTCAGCTGATAGTCTCAATAGTCAGCTGTGACTATTAAAACATTAGTCTCAAAATCTGAACAGCTCTTTGTTGTTTTTTATTCATTGCTTTGGTTTCATTTTCACTGATGACTGCTCATTGAGATTTATGATTGTGTATTTTAATCTGCAGAGGAAGAGAAGGCTGAATTAGTTCGCTTTTCCAAGAACTTCCTTCCCATCCTGTTTAATGTCTATAGTCAGCAGCCTAAACCAGGAGAGATGGCATCTGCTAGGATGGCTGTCCTTGAGACAATCAGAGTTTACCTCAACATCACAGACCAGATGGTAAATTCATCTACCATATTTACAAATAAATGTCATTGGGGTGGGCGATCTGACGATATTATATCGTGATCAATCTTGAAGACGTCCAAGAAATACTTTTCAAGGGAATCGTAGAGATCGTGATCTTATATGTCCTCATAATATTGGGACTTTTATTTTGACGGCTCTGAGAACGACCGCACAGTGGTCACATTCTCCGTCTTCATTAGTTGTGGTCGAAATACATTACTGGATAGAACTGTTAAACAAAGAATGTAAACTGTATACAAATAGTATCATAGCATTTGCTTTTATTATATTAGTAACATAAAGGCAAACACTTATAATACTTTCTCATTTACCGTCAGCCTTCAGCATATGTGCATTTATATCATTTAAACATATCTTTGAATATCTAATAAACATTTAATTTCACAAACCATGCAGGCTGTCGAATCCATCTGTCAGTTATTCTGAAGTGTGCATTTGTAGCCTGCATCAACGTGTTACTGTGCGCTACTGTCAGATCAACAAACTTTAAACACTTGATTTGAAACTATGCTGCGCTATATTCAGTTGCCCACTATGTCATATGCATGCTCTATAAAAAATGAGTGTTACCTTGTCTTTTTTTGAAAAAATATGATTCCCAGTGCACACAAATTTACCAGATTACTGAGTGCCCGGTTGATTAAAGTGTTTACTTCCTTTTTATTCATATTTTTTTCTTTATTTGTGAAAAATACTGTAATATGATTACAGAATCAAGAAGTTACAATCTAAAGCAAGTCTGTTTAATTTAAAGATTTATTTAATTTACTTTAATATTATTTTGCCCAGTCTGCTCTTTTAAGATATCGGCATCGCCCTTCAAAAAACAATATCGGTCGACCACTAGTTTAATGACTATTTTGACATCTGATTGTTTAATGCAATACTGTGTTTTAAATTGTGCAAATCGATCAGTCCATAGGCTTGTTCCAGTCAGGATATTCTCAATAGTACATCTTAAAATTGGGAAGATATTGGATCATGATTGTTAAGATCATGATATAAAATTTAGGGAAAATCGCCCACCCCTAAAACGTCATCATTGCAAGAATTACATTCTGGCCTTCCTGTAGCTTAAACAGTAGAGCATGCCATTAGCAACGCCAATATCATGGGTTCCATTCCCAGGGAAAGCAAGAACTGATAAAATGTGTACCTTGAATGCAATGGATAAAAGTGTGTGCCAAATGCATAAATGTAAAATTACATCATTGCAAGATTGGTCTTGTTGTCAGTTGTAAATATTTCTTTCCTTTTGTTTAGATGGTGTGCACATTCCTGCAAAAAGCCTCGGAGAGACTCAACAGTGAGGACAGCTTCACACGGTAATTCAGCTCCACACATTTACCGTCTTTCTTTGAGATGCATATAAAAAGGCAGAGACCTAGATGGAAACCTGAATAATGCATAATTTGAAACCACATGTTTGAGTATCATCCTAAAAAGCATGTCGAGTTTCATTGGAATAGGTTTACATCTTGCATTGGAAAATAAGTGGCTCATATTTTGTAGGCTTGCAGTTATCGACCTGATTGTTGCAATGGCTCCATTTGTGGATGAACCATCTATGACCCAGACATTTGAATTGATTAAACCTTTGGTGGAGGTGAGAATCTTCCTATTACCATTTTAAACCATATTGTCACTCTTTGCATTGAGTGTACTTCATGTCTCTGTACATGTGTGTTTATAGAGCAAGGATGCTGGCATCCAGAAAAAATCCTACAGGGTGCTGGAGGAGATGTGTGGAGGAGAGAAAACATCTAGTAAGGCTTTTGTTCTGACGAATCTCGAGCAGCTGAAGGCAATGTTGCTGGGCAGCCTGAAGTCTGCGGTCTCATCTGCCAAACGGGTGAGAGCCATGAAAAAACACCACCAAGTAATCACATTTACACTGAGAATGTGTAATGGAATAATATGTGGTGTTTTTTTTTATTTCATTTTTCAGCCTAGACTCAAGTGTCTGATTCACATAGTGAAGCAGATCAATGAAGAGCACCGTGATTTTATTACTGCTCTGCTTCCTGAGGTACGTCTGGCATTGAGCTCAGTCGGTAACACTTTATTTTAGTGTCCTTGTTACATGTACTTACCATAACAGTAGTATAACTGTAAATTAACCATAATTACATGCATCTAACCCAAAACTAAACCCTATTCCTAATCCTATAGTAAGTACATGCTGTTAATTCTTTTTACTCAGAATTTAAATGCGCATTACCCGCAAACACTTAAATCCGAGTGTTCTTTATAAAAGCTATGATATTGGGATTTTTGTGTTTTTAGGTAATTCTTTGCACAAAGGAAATGTCAATCGGTGCCCGCAAAAACGCCTACACTCTTCTGGTTGAGATTGGCCATGCATTTTTGCGGTTTTGTGGGGACCCAAAAGGTGAAGATAAATTCTAATATATTTTTATTTTCATTACTGAAATATATCTTGCTAAAAGTAAGAAATTCACTCACACTAGAAATTCCTTTCTATATACTAGTGCTATAGCCTGGAATAATCAAATTTGCTGTATAAATCAGATAAAAGTTGAAAGTGTTTTTAGAAAGGAAGTTAAAAAATGGCTTTTTTATCATTAATTTAAAAGTGATGTAGAGAGATGCTGAACTTGATGGTGATTTCTCTCCATATATGATCTGTTCTTACATTTTGTAAACATAGAGGACCACACTGGAAATTTGCCTTTGGCTTTTTTGTGTATTTTATCCTCGTCAGTTTTGATTGAAATGATGTATGATCCCTCTTTGTACAAATTTTCTGTTTCAATATTGTCTAAAAAAAAAAAGAGCTGAAATAATTATCTATCATAATGTGTTTTCAGATGCCATAAAGGAGTATTTAGACCATGTGTACATTGGACTTACTGGCTCTGTAACGATGATCACCTGCACAGTTCTTGCCTTAACCAGGCTGGTGTTCCATTACAAAGGTGAGAGTGACCACTACTTAATCTCATTCTGTTGTTTTGTTGGGAATCACTACTCACATTTTCTGCAGAAAAAGTGAAACTGTTGTGATATTAATGATTGTAAAGAATCATTAAACATTTGTAATCGTTGTTTGATTGTAAAGCAAAAATAAATGTGGTCTTTATCTGCAGATTCCATAGACGTGTCCTCATTGGAGCTGCTGCTACAAAATGTCTGTCTTCTGCTTGCCAGCAGGACACGAGACATTGTCAAGGCCTTGCTTGGCTTCCTAAAAGTGCTCCTGTTTTCTCTAGATGTCAAGATTTTAGCCAGCCATGTTAATGTTATTGTAAGTGAGGAAGAGAGAGTGTGTTTTCAAGTTCATATTTGAAAGTGTCTAATAAATTGACCATGTTATTGATTCTTTTCCATTTTGTTTCTATCATTTTGCAGATGGAAGGCATCAACAATATGAACGATATGCGAAGACACTTTAGGGGGAAACTTAAGAGCATTTACACCAAACTGATTAGGAAATTTGGGTAAGCTTTGCGGCTAACCACCAAACATAACCACTCAGTCCTTTCTTTCTTTATATGGTTTTTCTTTTATTCTATAAACTTTGTATGATTGTAATGTAATATGTGTTCAGATTTGAGCTGGTCAAAAGCATGTTGCCGGCCGAGCAACACAAGGTCCTAGTGAATATCCGTAAAACGGAGGCCAGAAATAAGAGACGCAAACTCGTGAACAAGACAGAAGGGGACGGCTCAGACACTGAGGACGAATCACCTAAAGTGAAAGGAGAGAGGTACAGATTTTCCAACTGAAATCTTTTGCTTTATGATTTGAGTAATGTGGCTGTTTTATGTGGTGTCCATCCGGAAATATTTTAGGGCTTAGCTGACAGGATGTTCTTGATAGTGTTTTTTTTTTATTATTATTATTTGGCCTTGTCCACACGAATACGTTTTCATTTAAAAACGCATCTTTTTCTCTCCATTTTGACCTTCTGTCTACACTGAGACTGTTTTCATGTTGTAGTGTGTGGACCGTGAAAACAGGTTTTCAAAAACGATGATGCATGTTGAGTCATGTGATGCATATTGTACCCATGATATCTATGGTTATACCGGCATTGTTGTGCCTGCTGTTTACTTTCAGTGTTGCTAAAGATGAATGTTCCTTTGTAGAATCTTTATATGGCATTCTTGCAAAGCTGACACAAAATGTACTCTCAATTGCTGTCCTGTGGCAAAACATAAGATTTTGAGTGTGACCTGTGCTCAACAGTGATTGGTGGAATATTTTACTAATATAGTGATTGTGCCAGAAAATTAGTGTGAGAACTTTGACTGCCCTCTCTGTGTCATCTCATGAGTTTTTAAGTTTTCATGTGCAAATAAGGTGATTTTAAGTGTGTTTACGATTCAGTGTGGATGAGCAACTTTTGGAAAACGCTAGTGTGGACAGGGTGCGTTTTGAAACTAAAACGCCTTTTTCACATGTTTCCGGATTAATGTCCGTTGTCTCCTTGCAGTATTGAGGATATTCTGGCTGAGACTGATTCTGCTGACTCGGATGAAGACGAGAAGCCTAAGAAGGGGCTGAAGAAGCCAATGAAAAAGAAGGGCCAGGCCTGGTTAAAGGAAGGTGTGTCCGACGAACCACTCAACTTCCTCGATCCAAAAGCAGCGCAGAGAGTTCTGGGTAAGAGATCTTTCCAAATGTTCAGTTAGATTCAGTCATGATCAAATTAAATTCATCATGTACATTAATATATCTTGTGTATATCGCTCATTTTTTTTTATTTAGCCACCAACCCTAACATAAAGAAGGCTAACAGAGCTGAGCATGGATTCAAGATGACATCCGATGGTCGATTGATCATCGAAGAAGAGAAGGGTGATGATTATGATGATAACAAAGCTAAAGGTGGGACATGATCATTTTTGCTGAAGTTTATTGACTCACCTTTATTATTGCAATAAACCACTGTATGTTAATATGCATTTATCCCTCCAGACGCTGAAATGGATGATGTCCTCGAAGAGGCGGGAATCAAAACTGTGGGTGTTTTATGCTTTTCACTTTCTTCATAATCAGAATTGAGAAATGTACAAAAAAGTTTTGTAGTGTGTGATGTTAATTTTTCTTTGTTGAACAGAGGAAGAATCCAAAGAGGCAAATACATGACGATCTAGATGAGGACATGGATGTTAAACCTGCGATGAAATATTTAGGTAGGACAACATAATTCATAATAATTTTGTCTCATTTTTAAAAAAAGGACTGTGCTATAGTGTAAAGGTTCGTTCACACAAAGAACGATAACTATATATTAGTGTCCACTCTAATGTATGATAACTAGGGCTGTCATGATTTCTCGATTAAATTCGAGTACTTGATTAAAAAAAAAAAAAAGTAATTTACCCGTGAATGAGTAACCGGCAAAATGCCGGAAGTGGCGCATTCCACGGATAAGAATCCATGAACCGCATTATTCGACTGTTTTCTAAGGCTTCACAATATATTAAAAACATATAAAATCGTAACTTAACATAGTGCTATTGTGAATTTATAATAAGCAGCGCTGTAGTTTAAATATTGTTACAACAAATTAATTATATAATGTTTCTGAACATGTTAACATTTCTATGTATTGTTGAACTTCTCAGCTGGTGGCACTGGAATCCACAGGCCTCTGGGTGCAAGACCAGAGTTTGGGACAGAGTATAAATCTAAGGTGAGAAGCCTTAGATATATAATAGACAACATAAAATGAACAGCTGAAGGATCTCTGCTTAACCTCTCTGTTCATTGCAGAAGGGAAAGGGGGATATTAAGAAGGAAGGCAAGTGTGACCCATATGCCTACGTTCCTCTGAAGAAGTCCCAGCTCAATCGCAGGTAAGGGACCGATTCTGTCCTTGCACGCTTTCTCTTTAAATATACCAGTGATGCAGCTGATCAAACCTGACTTAACTTTAACAGGAAAAAGGCCAAACTCCAAGGCCAGTTCAAAGGCATGGTCAGAGGGGCCAAGAAAGGAGCGCTCTCTGGAACAAAAATACTGAAGAAGAGGAAAGCCTAAAATGTTCCTGTTGTGGTCTTCCTAGATCTGGCCTCATTTTACATGGCATGATCAAATTAAAAGCTAGAGACATGTGTGCAAATGCTTTGTGAACTTCCTGTGGAAGTCTCTTAATGATGATTTCAAGAGGTCCTAGTTGATGTTTGCTGTAGTTGGAATATGAGTAAATAGCAGTATGATAATAGCGTTTGCCTTATGTATTTATGTACTTGCTATGATGGACAGAAAATAAAATGTTCAGAAAATAGTATGGAGTGAATCTTTTTCTTTACAAATGGTAGGTTTTCTGCTTTCCATTAATTTTATGCTTTGTACTTTTTTACATTTGAGATGTTCTAATCAATACACATGAAGAAAATGACATCAATCATGAGATCATGCAGTTTTTTTTTTAAACAATCCCATACTGCTTTCTGCCTTTACATTATTAATATCATGTTTCCATTGTAAAACAATGGTGTTTTCTTAAATTTATAAATCATTCAAGATGCGCTTTAATAAAGTAATTCCCAAGTGCCCTTCAAAGTCTTAAATCTCACAAATGTTACAGTGATAGATATTGTGTACCACAGTTTTTCTGTAGAGGATATTGGTGGTGTTAACGTAGATCCCAGCTGTGAGAGAGAGTGAAAGAGGGCTGCTGGAGGTCAGACGTGTCCTCTTACTCCAATAAGCTCAACTGGATTTTCCCTTATGGTCCCAGTGAGAGTAGAGTGATACCGGCTCATGTTTATGGTGGCGTCTGCTGGCTTTAGCCACTACAGCTGGTTTTGAGAGCCATCTTTCAATGACAATCCATGACAAAAGCCTATTAAGGTTTTTTTTATGCATTGTGAATGTACACCTACATAGACCAAAACTATGGAAGCCCATTCTGCTACATACAAAAACAACATTGATTTCATGACATAAAAAGCGGACATTGACAAATGTAATCATAATAATGGCAAAAAGTTAAAATTTGACATACTGAGTTACAATTATGACAGTCAAAATCAAAATTTTGACTGTCATAATTATGACCTGGTATCTCATAATTTTGACTTTTTTGATAAAACGATAATCATAAAGCTGACATTAACAAATTATAATTTACCAAATAATTATGTTGATTATTATTATTATTTTTATTTATTTACTTTTTGACAGAAATGGGCTTTCATAGTTTTGCTTCTATATTGACATTCACAATGCATGGCATATGGATGCATATGATCTCTTACGATTTAGTAAATCATTTTGACTTTTAGTTCATAGGCTAATTGACTGTAATGCCTTTTTTTCTCATAATTCTAGGCCTAATTATGACAGTATATCAATTTGGACCTTTTCCCTCATAATGACAGTATGTCAACTTCTACTTTTTAATCTAAATAATTTAATTAAAATTATGATATTGGTCATTGGTTTATATCATAATTATAACTTTTTAATCTTATACTTATGATTCACCATGATTCATTGGCTGAAATCGGCTTCTGTGTTCTGCAAAACATTTATAGCCACCTCAGTTCAGACTCCTTTAAGACATCTAAACCAGTTAAGTGCAGAAGGTCTTTCTGAAGTAGCCTAAACACTGGCGTTTTTCATGTAGCTTTATCTGAATCAGTTTAGCAGTGTTATTCTGTGTCTTAAGGTATAAACACCAACATTTAGCATTTTAATGCAAATCGTGATTTAGAGAGGCTTTTACGAAAGGTTTGAAATGAACAAGACGTCCTGTGAGATCTTGTTTTCTTTTCAATAACGAACTGATAGTGAGTGGGGTGACTTCTTTTCACTAACTTTTAGTCATAAAATTACCATTTTATGGAATTTTTTTAAAACTTTTAGTCAAATATAATATGTACAATGAAACTTTGACGTCACATTGAAGGTAGTTATGGTCTTCGTATTATCATCACGACGAATTAAAGCCAGCCAGGTTGTAATAATATTAAAATGTCGTAGACTCCTGATGTACTGGAGTGATTCTGGCCAAGAGAGGGCACTGTTTCACTTAACAAGAAGGTGAGACGTCAAGGACGTGGAATTCATTCTTGGAGCTTAGGAGAATGTTTGTGTAAATGCATTGATTCAGATGCATGCTAAAATAATTTACATTCATACTTTTTAAGATTGAATCTGATATGGGGAATATAGACTGTATTTTACAGGTGCAGGTTTAAGTGTGTGGTCACTGAACGAGTCTCCTTTGGTACAAAATGCTGTCACAGCACAGCACAGCAGGCAGAGGGATATTAGTCACAATGTGTGGCTGTCAGTGCCTGTAATGGGAACATCCTCAGTGCTGCCACAGGGCTCCACGTTTTGTGGCCACTGTCAACACATTGATGTTTCTCATGAGTGTTCGGTGCACCCAGCCAAAGGAGCTGCAGTCATCAGACCATATGAATCATGTCATGTTACATGATGTGAATCAAGCTCCTGCTGAGTATTAATTCCTTACAGAGCGGAATGAGGTGAACTGTAAGTTATGTGTGGAAATAAATGGAGTCAGAAAAATAAAGCTAAACCATGCAGTTCCTAGTTTCTCATTCTAACTCATTATCTATAGAATCTGGCTAAGCATTAGTATGGATATTCACATCATACAAGGATTTTTGTTACTTTTACACTCCCACATTTATCTGATTGAAAAAATGATACACAACAAAGACGGTAAGCTGACCAATCCTTCATGCAAAATGTTTAAAGATGATGCAATCTTGGAAACTGACCAATCTTTGAGGATGACTTCACTGAAAATAAATAATAATAATCATGTTTTGGTGTACGCATAAGCTGGCTGTGTTGCTTGCTCGGCTGTATTTGTAAGATTTGCACAAATTTAAATAATCTGTAGAGTTAAAGGTGTTCAAAGAAGAGCAAACAGGCTTGAATAAACTATAGACCTTAGGCTTTTGCACATTTCACTGAACAACTGTGATTGACTATAAAGCGTGTTCAACACAAGTTCAAACAATTTTAGAACCGGATATTTATTCCTATCTTTTATAAATTTACATAAAATGGGGATAATATTGTTCTTATTCTCATATCATAGGAGAAAAACTAATTTATATAAAAAAATTAATAATGGGTACAGAAAAAAAAAAGAAACAAAAATCCAACCCATGTCCATATTATTTATAACATTAACATTTTCTTGCTGCATAGGACTACTATTAATGACCATGATCCACAAAGCAAAACACAAAATATATTATATGAAATATCATGCTAAGTGTCCAGTACCAGTGATGGACACCCTGTCATTTTATATTCAAGTGCCTACCAGGAACTCAAGGCTAAATAAATTAGAGGTTTGTACTGCCCCGCAGTCACAGCAAGTCAAATTTTCTTTTTAAAGATGTGACCAGTTAATATTATACAAATTAAAACAGGGCATAATGTATACCATATTCACTCCACTATCCTTAAACATGTATTCATACTGACACACTAACGTCATGCAAAATCTGAAATACAAATACCCCAAGTCAACATTCAACATTCCTAAGTGCATTAATTTTGCATGTGTAATAATCTCATGCATTGATGCAGTCCCTCTTTCATTGCCTATAGTAAGAACACACACTCTTAAAAGTAAAGGTTCCAAAAAAGGGTTTTCGCAGTGATGCCAGAAAATAACAATTTCGGGTTCCCCAAAGAACCTTTCAGTGAACAGTTCTTAAAATATTTTTTTTTCTTCTAAATGTGAAGAGCATTTAAAAAAAAAAAAATCTAAAGAACCTTTTTAAATTATAAAGACCCCAGAATGGAAAGGTTGTGGATGATAAAGGTTCTTCATGCAACTATATATTCCAATAAAGCACCTTTATTTTTAAGAGTGTTCCACAGACACATACTCCACATTTCATTCACTCCAAATCAACATCAAACTCATGTATCTGAAACTGTGGCAAACCAGTGGCTTTAGTAAATATCACAAATTTGAATGAGAGATTTTAGGGTAGCTGTGAAGGCCCTCCATTGTTCTCAATGCCTGTTCCCAGGGCAGGGTGGAGGTCGTGAAGGAGGGGGTCCATGGGGGCCTGGGGGGGCCCGGGCTGGTGGAGGTCTTGGGGGTGAGCGGTTGATGGAGGGTCCCCGGGATGGTGGTCTTTTGGGCGGGGGCTGCATAAGTGGCTCATGGTCTGAAGGGGGCGGCGGAGGTGGAAGGTGGCTGCGTGGCGGTGACCTTGGCTCCTCTGCTTTCACCCGGGTAAAGTTGATGCATCGCCCCTATGGACACAAGACAGATGGTGGGATCACTGTCAGTTCAAAGCTGAAATTTCATTGCTATCAGAAGCTATAACTTCTGGGGATAAAACGAAACCCAAACTCTTTACATATTTTGTATGGATACATTGTATTTTTAACTCCTGAGGTGACAAGTTCAACACGAAACGCGTGGGATTCAAAAACAAAAGCTCAAGCGCTGGTGCAGCTGATCCTAAGCTGAGTTCTCTTGCTTGCTTTCGCTCGAAAATGCCCAGGAGATGAACCCACAGCACTTCAGACATTCAGAAACTCAGCTGTCAACTGCAATTCTGTCCCTAAAATCATGGGGGTGGGGTTGAAGAGTTGCAACGCTGTGCTTAAGGAATAATAGCTATTTGTGAAAACGGTGTTGGAACAAGACACTGGTCTCTGAGAAAACTTACATTCTTAAAGATGAAGTGATTCATTGTTGTGAATTCACAACATTCAGAGAGGGTTCAAACTTTGGGACTGACTGACCAAAGCCATTCAAAACCCACTTTACGCTTCATTAAGTGCATAAAATGAAACTCTGGATGACTCAGGAACCACTTTTGTCGGGCCTAAATAAAAGTGACGTATTCATATGCAAGTGCATGAATGGAGGCAAAGCTTTAAATCTTCTTCCTCTCAAACACAGTATACGTGGCTACACGCAATAAAACATTTTGAAATCGAAGTGATAAACACAATTGCTTGAACTTTTAAAAAGTATGTTTCTGAAAGAAGTGGATGCATTTATTTGATCAAAAATAGGCCTTCTATAAAAACAGCAATGTTGAGAAATATTACTATTTATACTATTTTCTATTTAATATATTTTAAAATGTAATTTATTCCTGTGATGAATTTTCATCATCATTACTACAGTCTTCGGTGTCACATGATCCTTCAGAAATCATTCTAATGTGGTGGTTTGGTGCTCAAGATACATTTATTATTATTATCAATGCTGAAAACAGTTACTTAATATTTTTGAGGAAACCATGATGTATTTTTTTCAGGATTGTTTAATGAATAGAATGTTCAAAAGAACAGCATTTACCTGAAACAAGAACATCTTTTGTAACATTATAAATGTCATGTCATCAATTTAATGCTTACTTGCTGAAAAGGAACTTGTGAATGGTAGTATATTGTATGATAATAAAATACTTTAAGACAATATTCAATATGCTTATTAAAAGAATGAATGGTAAACAATCAAATATTAGCTAGAAATGCATGCCAGCCATGGCTAATAAATCACAAACACCACAGCAATTGATACTATCACCTTCAATAAAAAAAAAGCACAGTGTGAACTAATATGTTCTCTCCTACTCTGATCTTGCTGAACTCGAATTACTTTCACTCGAGTGGAAAGGAGAGCGGTTAGGGGGGAGTCAGTCTCTGCCATGCTGTTTGAGCTCAGACAAACAGATGGACAGTTTAAAGGCCACTAGCTAAATTGTCACAGGAAAGATTCCCTCTCTTTTGTTCAAGGGTCTTAGAGGACTGAGTCAGGATACGCCTTTTTATTGTGTTATAAAAAGGGTGGTCTCAAATCACTGACTATGCAGGAGTGAAACAGTAACAGTAAATATGAAACAGACGGACAGAGAGGGACTCCATGTAAGGGGGTGTCTGTTTTCTATAATCGTTGTCTGAAAGTGTTGGTTTAAATACACGTGAGATTGGCAAGCAAAGCTGTCAGTTCATGTATCTTTCTCTTTAGCTGTTCAATCTTCACATACAGATTGAAAACTGTCACAAGTTGTGACACAAGTCAACATATTGCTTGCAAATAAGATACCATTTACCTTTTAATAGCAACATGCTAGTGATTTTTTTTAAAGAAAAAAAAGTTTAACTTCATAATATTTAATCAAAATGTAACAACTTGCTCCACCTCTGAAACAACTTTCACTTTTGGTTAACCTCACCAAGCCCTGTCATTTTTAACCCTTTTCCCTCTAACCACCTGTCATATAGAGAGCACTAAATGATCGGTTTTGGTTTGATTCTATTAAGGATTGTTATGTTGGGTTTCCATGTTTTATGGGGACTTGACTTTCCATAGACCATTGTTTTATACTGTACAAAGTGTGTATTCTATCCCCTAACCCTAAACCTCCCCATTAATTAACATCCGGCATTTTACATTTATAAGCTGTTTTCCTCATGGGAACAAAAAATAAATAAAAAATGTCCCCACAAGATCACAAATTACTGGTATTATTATCTTAATACCTGATATAAATGTATTACATTTAAATCTTTTAAATGATTTATTTAAAAAAAAAATAGGCTGTAAAACACCTGTATAGGTTGTAACTGTTCCAATGGCCCCTGATGGAAAGCAGCGCCTTGCTAGTGTCCCGCAGGTAATTTGAGTTTGAGACCTCTGATCTAAAGCCAGTAGAATCTTGTAGCCTGCTGGGGGTCATCCACAGTAGTTAAAACACCATATGGACAGATTTCTCTTCCCCACTCCCTCCACCCACATCTGCACAATATTCATGAGTCTCCATTCTCATTGGGCCCATATGCTCACCCTTGTGCAGGCCTGTTGCTGTGCTGCTCGCCAAATTGTCCTTTTCGCTGCACAAGACCGGCAAAGTGATGGCTTTACCCCCCAGCCAGACAGACGTGAATCAATCACCACCACCCCCCACCAACCTGACAATAGCCTATCACAATAATACTCAGCTCCCCCTTTGCCAAATGGGCCCCATGTCATGTTATAGGGCTCTCTGTTTAATAAGCTGTTAAATCAGACCACCAAGCATTGGCTACGTGAGGGTTAAAGATCCGCACATGAGAGGAGAATCCTCGAGAACAGTCGGAGGAGCATGTCATTCACCTTGACTCGTAAATTATGTATCTCCTTCTGTTAACCAGAGTCTTTCTTGACACAACTTTTATATTCCTGTGGGTCATTAGGAAAAACAAAACAAAAACACTCTCTGTTCCACAGAGTTTCTTTGTCTCGATTGTAGATGGCACTCAGACGTGAGGGGGCAGATACTGAGCATGTGAGGTGAAGCTTGTAAACTGGCCAGACAAAGACTTTCAACAACAAGAGCTTCTTTCTTTACACAACAACTATAAGTGAGTAATAAAGCAAAGCTGTCACCTTTGCATCACAATGAGTGCACTGAAGCCAATGGGTAAAAAGTTTGACCTAGGACTCATCTACATTATCTCAGGTTATACTTGTTAATTTATAAAGGGACAGTTCACCCAAAAATGAAAATTGTCATCATTTACTCACCCTCAAGTAGTTGCAAACCTGTATGAGTTTCTTTCTTCTGTTGAGCACAAAAGAAGATATTTTGAATAATATGGGTAACCAGACCGTTGACGGCAACCATTGACTTCCATAGTATTTTTTTTTTCCTACTATGGAAGTCAAAAGGGCCTGTTTGGTTACCCACATTCTTCAAAATATCTTCTTTTGTGTTCAGAAGAAGTAAAATCCCTATTTTTTATTGACAATAATGGCTAATCCAAATTACCCCAGTTTTACTGTAGTAACTGTGGTATTTTATAGGTAACTGTGGATAAGTTGACCAATCGAAAAAGAACAATTCCGTATGCAATAGGTGTAAGAAACATGACCAATCGCAATCCAGAATGCAAATAAATGCCATGACATCATTGCTGTTACACTTTGAATGCACAAGCATCATATCAGTGTAAATAAATGGGAGATTTTCAAAAAGTAATCTTGTAAAATGTAAAAAAAAAAAAAAAAAAAAAATATATATATATATATATATATATATATATATAAATGTAAAGTATAAATGTAAAAAATATAAAACTTGACAGGCTAAAAATATCCTCATAATAAATGTTTAAAATAATTCAATGCTGAATTAACTGCAAAAGTTCAATACTTACGCTTGGGATTTTGAAGTATGTGTTATAAACGGAGAAAAATGTGAACTAATTTAGAGCAAATACCAAACCAATGTGTTTGACAAATATCAATACAGTGCTGCTTTACAAGCAGTATAATGATAGTCTGTTTAGTTGCAATCCATCTTTGAACTCCTCAAGACTAGAGCCATGCACATAAGAGGCCCTTTGCTAGGAATAGAAAACAGAAGAAAAGACAAAGAGGAGACAGAGACAGAAAGAGACAGACAGAGGATCAGTCACAGCTAGGGAATGCACAGAGTTATAAAGAGAAAGACGTGGACTAATATAGAGATTAGGCCGTCTGTAGCTGAGCAGAGGTCTTGTTTGGGCACAGCGAGTTGTTTGTGTCTGCCGTCTAGTGGGCTGCAGGTGGGCATGAAACACACAACTACGCCCCAAATCTCCCTGAATGGCACAGCTGTTTCCATCCAAACCTCGCCCTTTACAGAGTCTGCTGCCTTTACCAGCACCATCTAAAGCTCATGCAAAGTACATTGAGCAGCTGGACATTGCCGGTCCCTCAGACAAGTGGCCCATTATGGAGCAGTGAAGAATAAACCTAAAGTAAATCAGATCGGTCCATCTACAGTGTGGGAACGGACCTATAGTCTGCCCATGTCAATGGGATCATACTGTACGGCCTGCGGCACTGCGGTCCACATGAAAGATGCCTTTCACAGAAGCACAGATGTGTTGCCATGACACAGCTTGTGCTGATGGAATAATGCGGGGTGCAAAGAGCAGGCCTCAGACACTGAGGGACGTCTCTTACAAAAGGCACAAGAGAATGAGAGATTGTGCTCGGCCACACGACTGCTCCATGTGAGGAGGAATTAAGAGCAATGTAATTACACTGCTATTTCCTGTCCCGGCTACTGAGCATGCTCAGTTTCACAACAGCTCTGTTCCAAACACAAGAGAACTACCTCACTTCCTTCTATAGCAGCATCCCAGAACACACAAATTGTGGATCACATATTCATTTTTTAATCAATCTATTTATATTGATACATTTCACTATGGAATCAATTATTATTATTTTAAATGAGTCTCTGATGCTCACCAAGCCAGCATTTACTGTTTGTAAAAACAGCAATATTTCAAAATATGAATACAATTTATTATAACTATTTTCTATTTAAAAATAAATGTATGTAATGTATTCCTGTGATGGAAAAGTGTATTTTTATATTTCAGTAGCCATTACTCCAGTCTTCAGTGTCGCATGATCCTTCAGAAATTTATGCTGACTTGGTACTCAAGAAAAATTCTTATTATTATTATTGTTACTAATGTTGAAAACAGTTGTGGTGCTTAATATTTTTGTGTAAACCGTGATAAATTTTTTACCATTCTTTGATGAAAAGAAAGTTCAAAAGAACAGATTTTTTGAAATAGGAATATTTTGTGACATTATAAATGTCTTTACTGCCATTTTTGATCATTTTAATGCGTCCATAAGCGTTAGTGATAATGGTAACCAATGCTTAAAGCTTGCTGCAATGCATTTTGGGATTGGCGTCTCTGAAAAGCATACAAATGATGCATTATGCCATATTTCGATATCTTGAGAGCCGGCATAATCAAGTTGCCTGGCATTTGGAGCAGCCATCACAATCATATCTATGATAAAATGCTGCCTATGGAGGATGTTCACAAGGTAAACATGGCATGTGAATACTTGAGAAATGCCATTCATCATTTCATAGAAAAGTTACTTTAAACCAATTTTTTCTAAAATCCACATAAAACACTTGCTCTGAGATAAAAAACAACAACAACAACAATTTAAAATTATTTTTTTTTTTAAACATAAATACTTTGATGACACAGAAGGTGGATTCAGTCATTCAAAAGCGCCGCTTATTCTTAGAGAAAATAAGATAAACAAAGCAGTATGAAGCTCAGTAGATCCTGTTTATGAGGAATACCGTATTATGAAATATTCAAGCCAAATTGCCAGGCCACTATTCTGAGAAGGAATTGGGTCTGTAAATTGAAAGTGTTCATGGTTGTACCTGATCTCCGGGCTGGGGTCTCATGAGTGACACCTGGTCGTATCCTCGGCGGAAAAGGGCACACAAAGCATCCAGTTTCCCCTATTACACATAGAATTGTTCTATTAAAACCTTTTGACCTTAAAACATTTCAAAGATTAGACAGGTGATTTCATATTACATTTTATGGGAAAAACTCCTGTACCTGAATAGGACTGTACCACTTTCTGTGATGGGCAGGTCTGTGCCCATAAGGCTTTCTGAGTTTTGGTTCATAGGGCTCGAATTCCTCTTCAGGCATTTTCACCACTGCGTTCTTTGGCTTCTCCAGTTTAGCTCCTTCCTCCGTGGAGCCCTTATCCCCCCAGCGCACCTAAAGACCAATGGAACACAGTCCACTTATGAACCACACAAACTATGGAAAAATTGCTGTTTCCACATGAAAACAATATTAAGAAGCCGTATTTGCAGCAGTGGAAAGGCTTGCATGTTTCAATGATCCTGAGAGCAAAAGACATTTCACGCAAGCTTGCATTAACACTACTGTGTTTAAGAAGTGCACTTAGGTACTATAGCTGTAAAAAAAGTTGTGTATTTTACAAAGAACAATAATGAATATGTCCAATATTGCTACCTTTGCAAATTACAGGAGTAAATCTACAGGCATCAGCATGTCTTATGATGTCACATGATGTAGTTTTGGCACGAGGCAGACAGGGAGCATTTAAGGTCACAGTGATGTGTTCTAGTTCCTTGAGGGTTCATAACATCACTCGTCACGTGTGGTCTTCATCCCCCTGTAGCCTGTGTTAAGCTATGATCAAATGACACCCTATATAAAGCCATATCGTGTACAAAAATATGCATCACCTCCATTCTTTTGATTCCCCCAACTCCTCTTCCTCCATAGTAGGATGCATCTACTGTAGGCCATTTCTTTTTGCCCATGCCATCTTCATCATCGGACTCCTGTTGAGCACACAAAACTTATGTAAATCTAATATCACACTAGTAAAAAATTTGCAAAATGACTATGATTCAAAGTCATATAAACATTCCTTTTCTGTTTGTTTTGTTGGAAGGGATAGTTCACCCAAAAATGAAAATTCTGTCATCATTTACTCACCCTCAAGCTGAATTTCATTCTTCTATGGAACACAAAAGAATAAATTTTGAAGAATAATGGTAACCAAACAGCTGCAGGGCCCAACTGACTTATAAGGGAACACTAGGGAAAAATACTAGGGAAGTCAATGGGGTCAATCAACTGTTTGGTTACCGATATTCTTTTGTGTTCAGCAGCAGAGAGAAATTCATACAGGTTTAGAACAACTTGAGGGTGAGTAAATGATGACAGAATTGTCATTTTTGGGTGAACTATCCCTTTAAATTCACCGTTAGCAAACTCAACACATTAGCCTACACAGACAGAATAAACACAAAGACACTGTCAAATAATGTTAGTTAAAAAAGTAGCAACCACATTGTGTCTCCAAATCAAAGAGAAGCCTTAGAGACAGAGCTCCTTGTTTGCACTTTCAGTGGTAAGAAGCACAGATGCACACACTAAAGCCATTTCCACAAAGCTCTTTTATTTCCTATCAGCCTCAGTGACTGCTTGCCTTTGACCTCTGGAAACAAAGCAAACACAAGAGGATCATTATGAGCCCTTTTCCCTGAATTTTGCCATTCAGTCATCCTGCGGTTGAGCCTGTGATTCGCACTGTGTCCACTTACACTGCTCACTTGTCTTTATTTACACGGCTGTGCCATAGAAAATGCCCTTAAATGGTGACGGACAGCTTTTCAAAGCAGTTGCACTCATATTTAGTAGCTGATATTGGCAGTGTTAGGGAATGTGGTTTACAAGAAATGATGGCATTTCTGGAATGCACTGGATTCAGCTTATGAGAGTCATTTTATCATGTACAATTTATTTTTTTTAAATTGTCCTGACTCCTGATTCATATCGGCTCTAAATTTCCATGGTACACTTGAGTGTATGCTGTGCCTAAATACACACATACACAAACATGAGCACAAAATGAGGTTAGAGGGAGTTAGACTCACAGGCACAGGGGGAGGGGGTGGAGGCACTTCCTTGATGACCTGAAAGAAAAATAATTCTCAGTGAAAGAATGTAATCTAAGCAAAGAGCAGTACAGTACAAACAGAAACACTATAAATAGTATATTATAAAGAATAACAGCATTACATTGCAATGATTGCATGAAGCATAATCATCGTTAATGTCACTAGGGGAATGTTTTTGTAAATCATTGTTTTTAGTATTAATAACACATAAAGCATAATAATAATAATAATAATTAATATACCAATATTGTCAAATCACTGTTTAAATGTGTGAATAACACAAATTAATGCATGATCTATATAATATCTAGAGCTGCTGTAAAGCCAAAACAATTTGTTATTAATATATTATATTATTAATTATTAATATTATTAATTTCCTATTATCACTGCAAAGCTGCTTTGAAACAATCTTGTTAAAAGCGCTATATAAATGAAGGCGACTTGACTTGACTTGAATAACAATAATATATACTGACAATGTTAAATGCATGTTTAAGTGTGTGAATAACAAATAAACGCCTGACTATTATTAATAACAAGGAAGAATTTACTCACCCTCAAGTAGTTCCAAACCTGTATTAGTTTCTTTCTTCTGCTGAACACAAAAGAAGATATTTTGAAGAATGTTGGTAACCAGACGGTTGACCGTATATATATATCTTCTTTTGTGTTCAACAGAAGAAAGAAAATCGTTCAGGTTTGGACCAACTTGAGGGAAAGTAAATGATGACAATTTTTTTTATTTTGTGTGAATAACAAATAAATGCATGATTTATAAATAACAATAATAAAAATTAAACTGCTTGCATACATTTTTTGCTATGGCTGCAAGTGTGATTGTGAGTCTTTAACATATGTGATGTTTTGTGTTATGACATTCATACATTTTAAATTGTGTTTTAATTGTCAAAACACTTTTGTTTACCACTGTAAATGTTAATTATGTACAGCTTCGACCTGTGAGACGTACAGACGTACCACTGTACAGCACAGAGGCCAGAACCACCACATCAGAACCAGACCCAACAACAGGAAAACAGCCAGTAATGAGATGAGCAGGATAGTCCCATCAAACTGCACTCAGAGAGATACAAACATACATCTTCATGAGTTATTTACTGGTATACACAAATAGTAAGGAGAATGAAGAACAGGGCAAATGGCTGCTCCAAGAGATGGAATTTGTTTTTTGTTTTTTTACTGCTGCTAATTTTAACTTACGTGACAAAACCAGACTCCTCTGATGAAAGAAAGCAGAGGAGACCTCATAAGAGAAAAAGAAAGGGTAAGAGAGAAGGGAAAAGGAACCAAACAAGATGTAGACAGCAAACAACAATGTCAAATAGTCTTTGAGAAGACATTCAGGGAGGTTGAATCATTGTCACGCCAATCAGCCATTCATGTTTTTACAGGCAGAAGTGGTTTTGTCAAAGGAAGACAGATGTACTTACACATTCAGCAGTAGTGATGTGCACTGAACTTGTGATGTAGGACAATCCCTCATTCATGCTAACCTGCAGATATATCACCCTGAAACACAACAAAAACACCTCAATCACACCTGCTGAAAAAGGCACATTCATTGCATTCCTATGATGGACATGTGTGAGCTTGTTATGTGGTTATTATTAAAGTCGTTAAGATCAGCATTTTCTTGTTTAAATGTGTAATCTGGAGCCAGGATTTAAAAAAAGAGTGGTTAATGTATGTTTCACACAGCTGCCTAAATGACTTCCAATGCATTCCTCTTGGATGGATACCAACTAAACACTCAATGACCAAGCAGGCTGAAATCATGTAGGGAACAGGAACTTGACTGATAAGTGCTATCTAAAGTAGATCAACTATGCATTTTTATATCCCGGAATACAAACAACAAGCCAAAGGGACTGGAAAAACTGATTAGGCAGGCTTTAAAATTGATCTCAATCATCCATGTTCATCTATGTTCATCTATCATCTATGTTCTCAAAGTCACAAATGAGATTCAATGGGAATCAAATTGAGACTTTTGCTTAAATCTTCTCCTTCTCAGGATTTTCTTCCGATGAAAGGCCCTTAATAATGTCACATGTGTTTGATCTAAAGTCTAAAGGCTGCATTTGTTTGATTAAATAAATAAAAATAGTAATACTGTAAAATATTATTACAATACTGTCATAGTTATCTGGACTCATTAATCTTTAGTTGAATGTCCCAAATGGCACACTTCATGTGCACTTTCGGTCTTGTGGACTTACAATGGCTGCCGTGTGCCCGTATCCATTAAGTCCGTGAGACCGCAGTGTGTCCCATTTGCCATTTTTAGATCTCAGAAGGGTGCTCACGAGCGCCCCCATGTGGTCGATTTGCACCCTTGATGCGCACTTTTGCCGAGCCCGCACTGATGCAGGGTCCGCAGCAGACTTCTTCCCGACAGTCAAAGCGGCATTATGTCACGAAAGTGCAGACTCAAAGGAAGACCGCGAGTGCTTAGAGTTCCATTTGGGACAGGGCCATTTCTCCAGTTCTCCAGCCCTCTGCTGGAGGTTGTCAGCCCTTCATCTCCTGTGATGCCAAGCACTCACGTCGAGCCTCAGGTTCTACAACCACCATCAGCGCCTGAGCGGATAAATCCAGTGGCTCCGCCTTAGAATGTCTCGGCCTGTCGGCTCCACCTTGGCTCCTTCCACCTTCAGCTCCACCAGACACCCTCGGCCTTACTTCTTCACCAGGTCCCCTCATCCCACCGGCTTCCCCTTGGTCAGTCGTCACTTCGTCCTGGTCTTGCGGACATTCCGCTACGCTCCATTCCTCCACCCTACGACTGCAGCAGGCTCCTCTTTCCCTTCGGGTATGGCTCGGTCCTCCATCACACCGGTATTGCCTCAGTCCTCGGGCATCGCCCAGGCCTCCTGTGTCAGCGATGGCACTCTTCTCCATCTGCGCCCTGGGATCCATCGGCTCCGCCTCCGTCGGTCCCCCAGTTGACGTCAGCCTCCACGCCACCTTGGCTCCTCCCTCGACTCAACCTTGGGCTGTCGTCTCTGGGCGTCTTTCGTCTTATTCGTATTTATTCCTAATGGCAAAGCTGTATTTTCAGCAGCATTACTCCAGTCTTCAGTATCACATGATCCTTTAGAAATCACTCATATGCTGATTTTGTGCTCAAACATTATTATGAATGTTGAAAACAGTTGTGCTGTTTAATTTCGAGGAAACCTTGATTCATTTTCAAGTTTATTTGATGTATAGAAAATTATATCATAAATGGTGTCCTTGTGAAATAATTTTTTTTTTTTTTAAAGACCACAAACTTTTTGAATGGAAGAGTAAATGTTTTACATAATGTTAATAATATATAGTGTCTTATTTTAAGATATTAAGTCTTATTTTAAGATTTATAATCATGTGATAAGAAAGAGATGAAAAAGAAGTGTTTGTCATGTGACTGACTGACAATCTATGAAGACTTGTCTATGGACATCAAAACTGACAATGCCACGTCCAGTTCCCCCTGACAACTTTCTCAAAAATGGAATTTCTCCCAATATCAGAGATGTTTGGCTCTACCATGGGCATTCACAGTGCTGGTACAGTGGAAAAAGTCTCAGCTTTCTTGATTTAGGCGACCCCTCTTCCTCTGTATTGGTGGGGGAGAAGACGGAGCTGAATATAAGTTACTACAGGGGTATTGCCCCAACTCCTCTCTGTCGATCCTGCACACCAATTCTAGTGCCACTCTGTTGGCAGGATGGGGGATGGGCTCAAAGGGGGCACAACAGGATAAAGGAGAGGGGGGTTTGTGTGGAGGGAGGTCCAGTGACAGATCCATCTCATTTTCCATCAATCAGGAAGCGGCTGGCTCTTTTTGAGCACGTCTTCAGGAGGCCACTCAGTCACCACGCGTTTAGGTGACAGCACTGACAGCTTCGTCTCAAAAGACGTGGATGCAGAGGAGTAGGAGAGGGCAGACTTTGCCCTAAAATTGCCTTTTTATACCCCTCAAAAACTCAAATGGCTTTTTACAATTGAATCAGTTTATACATTATTTGACTCAATGGTTGGTCTTATTACTGTGTTATTACTATTACTTATTACTCCCAACATCAAAGTTTGCATAACAGGATGGAAATATGTTTAATTTCAAGAAACGCTACATTGGCTCTAATTAGCCTAAATAACCCCACCCTTCCTTGTAACTGGATTATAATGGAATGTTTCATCTCTGTTTTTCCCTTATAAGAATACATACCACATCTGGCTGACTTTTGAGAGACCCAGACTCTACGAGATCTCTGAAACCAAATAATGGTATGCAGACGTCATTCGCGAAATAAACATCATCTTAACAATATGAATAATACAATATAAATATTAGATGAAAAACTTAAAAAATATAAGTTTAGGTTGGAGAACTATAATTAGAAAAATAAACTGAAATGAATATAAGTTAAAGCTGAAAAATATAAAAATAAAAGCTAATTCAAAATATCGTTTTGTCTGAAAAGAGAGAGTGAGTCTTTCGTGTGAAACGAAAGAAATAAAAATAGTGCTGGTTTCAGTATCCGGATGAGTGGACTGATAAACAGTACAGTGTTGCCATGGACGATTGTGAAAATTAAGAAATATTTGGCGGATGTTGGATGGTGCAATTGACCAATCAGAAATCAGTATTCTAGAGAATTGTAATAAATAAATAAAAAACAATGCATTACATAATCTTGGGCAATGTTGTTATTACTCCACAAATGTGCATTATTATAAAGTTTACAACAAATATGGCCAAGAACACATCAATCAGTCACAATAGTTTTGAATGAATGTAAAACGCTGAATATTGATATGTCAACATCAGCTGCCATATAGTGTGTGTAGTGATGTATTAGGCTGACCAAGATAAAAAAAAAAATCCCTGTTTTGCTTAAGGTGGCATGAGACGCTCCTTCATTGGCATCTCAAGGAATTTTCCTGACAAGAACAAGACAGATGAAATCCTCAAGGTGTCTAGAGCCGCCGGTACACATAATTATTTGGAGGGCTCGCAGGGAAATGAGCCGCCAGCAGCAGCTCATTTGTTGTAGAAGGCCTGAAAAGTAACCTGTAGTCAGTCTCCGGGGCTCGGCTCCGGCTGATGTGGATACGGTCGGCTCTGTGTTTTAACTGTCTGTTCTTTTCTTTCTCAGCTCAGAAAACCACCGGAGCTTTGGGCTAACATGCACACTCACTAGAAACTTCTCATGCAGGTCAAGCCCATGGTGACTAATCTCTCAGAGAGGCTAATTATACGCTCATTTTATGTATTATACCACATGCCTGTTGTCTCTATGTGTTAGGGTGCGTGGAGATTGACTGATAAGAATAATTCCAAATGACATTGACCCAAATTTTTCAAGGGTACAAATGCATTAAAAAATAAAGTGACAGGATGAAGAGCACCTACTTTCCAGCCTCATTTATGATTGGCGCAGGACAAAGAAGGAGCGTATCTTCAACACTGACAGGTCTTTCATCTGAAAGTTAATTGCAAGAAAAAGAAAAAGGTATATTTTGATGACACTTTTTTTATTGCTATAAAAGAAACAGGCATATACATAGAGTGCATAGTGTTGCATACATTATTTTTGTGTTTTGTTAAGTCTTAAAAAATGTGTCATTGGAAACTTTAAGGGAAAAGTAATGTAATATTACTTACTCAGTGTAACTGTGTCATTGACTCTGAAACTGCACAGAACCTGATTGATGTTTCTGGCATGCAAAAATCCATTTCCCCTCACAACCACTTGGAAAGAATCTTAAAAAAACACAAATAATAATAATAAACATTTAGCTAAGTCCCTTTACTACATAGTGAAATTCCTCTGCTTCTTTTCCAGAAAAAAAGGTAACCAAAAAGTAGACTAAATACTGTTTTTATGTACTATTTATACTGAAATATAGTATGAAAAAAATTCCTACACAAGGCGGTGCCTGTTTTTTAGATCTTTGTCTCATGAAGACCTTTAAAAAAAAAATGGCATACTGTGAAATTATAAAGTGTGCTCAGCCAGAGGGCAGGTTTTCTTATATTTTTTTTCCACCCTTAACCTTTCAGGAACACTCAACTCAACTGGGCAAATGCATATGCTCCAGTGGTGCTAATAATAAAAGTGAAGAGGTTCACAAATCTCTTGGAGTCGTGTAGCTGGGGGTGCTACGTTGGTGGCCGACAAAGCTGGCTGGCTGACCTTTGAGACCCCCCGGGCGATGCTGTAGACCCTCTGACGGCTGCTAAGCAGCATATGTTAGAGAGAAAAACACCCTCACTTAGAACCTGTCTCAGCGGGCGTCAAAGGATGCAGAGCGGATGTGACCTTACTCGTGGCGCTGAGGGAGATTTGAGTGGATTTGTACTGATTCATCTCTGAATAATGCTACACTTTTAGAAAATGCTCTGGTTGTAAACCTTTAACATTTAAGTGTGTAAAGTTCACAGGATGAAAAGCATTCTGTGCAGTGTGCCATAAGGAAAGATAGTGGTAAGGAAAGGTCAGGAGAATATCACTGCTGTGAGAAATAACACTAGTCTCAGTTCTCTTCTGACAGTTTTTACACCAGCATTTAAAGTATCAAATCCTATAGTAGATTTTTATTTTACCTCCAATAGACACCTAAAAAATCTTTTTAAAAAGCCTTGAAGTCAATTTAACTTGCTATTCTGCCCTCGCATGTACGACGTCTGATTTGTACAGCTAGACAGATAGTTAACAGCAATGAAGAGAAACTCCAGAAGTCTTGTTGAGGATTTATGTTCTATCTTTTGTTCTCTTTTCTTCCTCAGTTTTATTTCTCAAGTTTTTCCCCATTTAAGTCTGTAAGACTGAAAGAGTAAACAGAAAATAAACATTACAAAAGTGTAAAGTCTGTTGTCTTTTTTACACAATCAAATATAAAGTTACCCAGTAACTCAATATGGATAAACAGTAGGCTATTCTCTATGTCAACACTTTACACAATAAACTGCATATGTTCTTACTGCATAGAAATTAAACAAACATCCTCAGTAACACCAAACTATCTGCTAGACTGTTACATGAATAATCTATATGAATCAACAGATGTAAATAAATCAACTATTAATCTGAGGCGAAGCGCCGAGGCTCGTTGCTGAGCGGATAAATCAGTGAGTCAGAAAACAAAGGCTTCAATCTAGAGCATATGCAATAAAAATGATAAGAGTCACGAACGTAATAACACACATTACTTAATGTAAACATATACATCATACAGAAACCACAATTCTGACGAAAAATTACTTACAGACAAAGATTTGACCAAACTCTGTAATGACGCAGACTCGTGGGTGATTTCAGCGCTATTGCTCGGCGAACACTAGGTCCGTCACTAAAACGGGTCCGACTAGGAAACAAACTAAACGCCAAAGGGCGGAACACTCCTCGCCTGGTATATTATTATACCACTATCAAGATCTTAATAACTCGAAGATTAATCAACCAAACAAATATACAATCAATCACTAATTACATTTATGAACAGTATTATTACGTATCAGAATGTCCATCATTTTATCAGTTCTTAGACATAAGAAAAACAAGCTCTGAGATGGGTCTGATGTAAGTTTTTGTTGTTCCTTGCCTCACAACTTTAACTTCAACCTTGCGGACTTTGTTGTCTTTGCTAGGCAATGTCTTTACCACAAGTCCAATTGGCCAGTCGTTCCGTTTAGCCTGACTGTCTTTCATCAGAACTACATCATCTACTTGTATGTTTGGCTTGTCATCAGTCCACTTGTGACGTTTCTGGAGAGTCACCAGATACTCCTGTCTCCAACGTTTCCAGAAGCTCTCTGCCAGACACTGCACTTGTTTCCACTGATTTTTGTGAAGATCCTTATGATCAAAGTCACCTGGAGGCGCTGTCACTGGAGTTATCTTTTGAGTGAGAATCATTGCAGGTGTCAATATTGAAGGATTGTCAGGGTCAGTTGACACTGGAATCAATGGCCTGGCATTAAGAATGGCCATAACTTCTGCCATCAGAGTCGTCAACACTTCATGTGTGAGGTGTTTCGTATCAGACCGCAGCAACATCCCTTCCAGAATGCGACGCGCTACTCCTATCAGTCTTTCCCAACAACCTCCCATATGGGACGAATGGGGGGAGTTGAAAGTCCACGAGCATCCCTGCTTGTCAAGGAAACTTGTCAGTTCTGGATCACTGGTGTTGAATTTTAACTCTTTGCACGCTCCTATAAAGTTTGTGCCTCTGTCGGAGCGAAGCTGTTTGGATGACCCACGGATAGCAAAGAATCGGCGTAAGGCATTTATAAAACTTGAAGTGGACATGGATTCTAACACTTCAATGTGTGTTGCTCTTGTACTCATGCATGTGAATAACACTGCCCATCGCTTACTTTCAGCACTACCTCCACGAGTGCGCCGAGTGACAATGCTCCATGGTCCGAAGACATCCAGACCGACATGGGTAAAAGGGGGTTCTGAAGTGAGTCTGTCAGCTGGTAGTGGTGCCATTTTCTGCTCCATAAACCTCCCTCTCAGTTTTTTGCAGGTCACACAGTTATAGATGACACTTGACACCAGCCGCTTACTTCCCACTATCCACACTCCTGCTGACCGGACGGCACCTTCAGTCAAATGACGACCTTGATGGAAAACATCCTCATGGTAATGCCTCACTATTAGAGTTGCGATGTGATGAGTTTTGGGCAGTATGACAGGATGTCTCTCGTCTCTGGGTAAGTCAGCGTTGGTAAGGCGTCCTCCAATCCGAAGGAGTCCATCCTCGTCGATGAAGGGATTTAACTTTCTCAGTGGACTCTTTTTTGAGAGCTGAATCCCATCTCCCAAACATTTTAACTCTTCTCCATAGAACTCTTGCTGGACACAACGAATGACGACTGTTTTAGCTTGCCAACGTGCATCAACTGCGTCCACTTTTTGAGTCTTGGAGTATGTTCTTGTTACTTGAATAAGTTTTGTGATGGCTTGCAGTAGTCTCGTCCAGCTAGAAAAACGTTCAAAGCGTGCTGAGCTGAACTGACCTTCTGTAGCTTTGGTGTAGTTGACAGCAACTTGGGCTCGAACTTCAACATCAAGTTCTGGGTCAACAAGATCAAAGCTCTCGCTTTGTGGAGGCTCACTGCTGCTTTTCAAGAATTCAGGGCCTGAGAACCAGTTAGAGGCTCTGAGGATGTCTACAGACGTGGGTCTGGTGGCGTGATCTGCTGGATTCTGTTCAGTGGCAACATACTGCCATTGTTGTGAATGACTTGATTTCCTGATGCGATTGACTCGGTTGGCAACATACACATGAAATCTTCTGGAGGTGTTATGGATGTACCCGAGAACAATCCTGCTATCAGTGAAAAATCTCACGGCATGCATCTCAATGTCCATCTCACTGCAGATTGTGTCCGCCATTTCGGCTGCCAGGACAGCGGCACACAACTCTAAACGTGGAACTGTATGGGCTGGATGCGGCGCCAACTTCGCTTTGCCCATAATGAATCCTACGTGGCACTGTTTTTCATCATTGGTGACACGCAGGTAGGCTACTGCTGCGATAGCCTGAGTGGAAGCATCAGAGAATAAACAGAGTTCTCGACTTTGAGATGAGACAAGAGGGATAGGCACATACCTTCTCTTGATGCTTAGCTTCTCTAGTTTCAGAAGAGACTCTTTCCACAACTTCCAGGACACTTGTTTGTCTGATGGGAGAGGATCATCCCAATCATATTCTTTGGACGACAGTTCTCTGACGAGAGCTTTTCCTTGAACAGTAATGGGAGCCACGAAGCCCAGTGGATCATAGAGGCTCTGAACTGTTGACAAGATGCCTCTTTTTGTGAACGGTTTCTCTTCGTGGGATACTTGGAAACCGAAACTGTCACTCTCCAGATTCCATATCAGTCCAAGGCTCCGCTGAAGTGGGAGAGGATCTGCACTAAAGTCGAGGTCTTTTAAGTCTTTTGCAAGGTCCTCGGAGGCAAATGCTGTCATGACTTTGCTGCTATTGGAAGCGATTTTGTGGAGTTTTAAGTTCGATGCTGCTAACATTTTTTGAGTCCTCTGTAGAAGATCAATAGCTTCCTCTTCTGTCGGAACCGACGTCAATCCGTCGTCCACGTAGAAGTTCCTCATGACGAACTCCTTGCTGTCTGTGCCGTACTCATCCTGATGCTCTTGTGCAGCTCTCCTTAGACCATAGATGGCAACTGATGGTGAGGGGCTGTTGCCAAATATGTGCACCTTCATTCTGTATTCAGTGATGTTATTGCTTAAGTCGTTATCCTTGTACCAAAGGAACCGCAAATAATCACGATGATCCTCTCGAACAACAAACGCGTAGAACATCTGCTGAATATCAGCGGTGACTGCGATGTTCTCTTTCCTGAAGCGGATTAAGACACCCAGCAGGGCATTGTTTAAGTCTGGCCCACTGAGCAGCACGTCATTCAGCGACACACCGTCATGTTTGGCACTTGAATCAAAAACAACTCTTATTTGATTTGGTTTTTGAGGATGATAGACCCCGAACAGAGGCAAGTACCACCTTTCTTGATGTTCCTCGATCTCGGGTGCTAGTTCTGCGTGGTCATTCTCAAATACCTTTTTCATGAACTCCAGGAAGTGTTCTTTCATGTCTGTGCGTCTGTCTAGAGTTCGTCGGAGAGATACGAGTCGTCGCAGAGCCATCTCTCTGTTGTTTGGAAGACGACGACGGGGTTTGCAGAACGGCAGCGGTGCTACCCAACTGTTCGCCTGATCCACATAAACCTCTTTGTCCATGATGTCCAGGAATGTTTGATCGTCTACAGACAGAGCTACTTTTTCATCATCAGGGTGGCTGTCGAAGACTGTGGCTCCAAGTTTTTCTGACTCCTCACCTTGGAATGCGCAGTCCAGACTTCTTGGTTGGTGAGTGTTTTTTCTGTTAAGTGTCTCTTTCACTTGAATTTTGTTAGGACAGGGACTTAACATGGATGTCCGTCCATTAGGCAGTGTGTGTGTCTTGTACACTCTGACACTGGGTGGTTTGTGAGCCCGGTCTAGACAAACATCTCCTACGATAACCCACCCGAGATCAAGACGTTGAGCGTAGGGGTCTTCATGGTCTCCGTTATACTGCTGCCTCACTTTATGCACTCGCAAAATATCTCTTCCTAGCAGGATAAGGATCTGAGCATTTTCATTGAGTGGTGGTATCTTATCTGCTACATGTCTCAGATGGGGAAAACAGCGAGCAATTTCGGGTGTGGGAATTTCAGTTCGGTCGTCTGGCATCATTTCACACTCAATGAGAGTTGGAAGCTTGATTTGGATCTTTCCATCATATGATTCCACCACAAAGTTCGTTGCTCTCCTCCCTGAGGTTTCCATAACACCAGAGCAAGTTTTTAATGTATAGGGAGATGCTTTTTCATAGAGGCCAAAGTGGTTGAAGAACTCAGGGCGAGCAAGTGAGCGATTGCTCTGGTCATCTAACACTGCATAGGTCTGAATTACCTTTCCTGGACGATCTTCTGGGTAGACTTTAACCAAACATATTTTACAGCAGGATTTGGCGTTGGTGTTTCCCCCACAAACCTCTGTACATTTTGACGTTACTGCAGGGAGAGTTCCAGGAGGAGTCTCGTGAGTCTCTTCCTCCTCGCCTTGATCTGCTGGAACTTCTGAGAACCAGGGTGCTGGACCAGGATGTAAAGCTGATGTGTGAGTCTTGCTGCCACATTCTCGGCATACTATTTCTTTATCACAGTCTTTTGCTCTATGTTTGGTCGAACTACAGCACCTGAAGCAGATGTTCTTCTCCCTGAGGTAGGTTTTACGCTCCTCTATTGGCTTGCTGCGGAAGGTACGGCATTTTCTGAGTGCGTGAGGTTTGTTATGCAAGGGGCATAGTCGATCTGGATCTGTAGCTCCTTTTTCAACAGAACCGGTAGGAGCTGCTTTGGCTTCAGGAAACACGCCAGTCTTCCTCACAGACACTGGTACTTTGTTGTTGTATTTTGTGGGTCTCTCTGACTTTGTTGGACCTGAGTAGAGAGCTTGAGATATCATGAAGCTAGGGTCGTTTCTAGTTTTGGCTTCAGAACGAATGAATTGTGAAAAGAAGGCGAAAGGTGGATATGAGACATGATAGTTTTCTTTGTACTTTGACCCTTGGGAAATCCACTTTTCTTGGAGACTAAATGGGAGCTTTTCTAAAATGGGGTTCACTCCACGTGACGTATCAAGATAAGCTAGACCAGGGAGGTATCCTCCTTCTTTTGCATATTCGAGTTCAAGCAAAAGGTCTCCAAGCTCTCTTAATCTCACATTGTCTCTGTTCGAGATTCTAGGAAATTCCTCTATCCTCTTCAGGAGTGAATGTTCAACTGCCTCTGGGGTTCCATAGGTCTCCTCTAGTCTTTGCCAAACCATGTTTAGCCCTGCAGCTGAGTTGTGGCTGTGTATGGCTCGGATTCTTTTTGCTTGTTCCTTAGACGCTGGCCCGAGCCATTTAATCAGGAGGTCTAACTCTTCTCTTGGAGTTAAGGTGAGTTCCTCAATGACGCTTTCAAAGGAAGTTTTCCACGCCCAATAGCTTTCCGGGTGGTCATCGAACTCCATTAAACCAGATGTAACCACTTCTCTTCGCATTAGGTATTTTGCGACATCTGGCGTGGTTGCTGTATGCTTTACAGAGTTGTCAGAGTCCCACCTCTGCTGTGCAGGCTGTCTTGGGTAAGTTGCATCTACACATGGATCTAAATGTCTCTTTTTCTGTGTCTGCACGGAAGGAACATTTCCAGGAGTATGCTGTGTGGTGCTCACTGATGGTTGAGATTTCACATTTTTAGGAGCTATTTGTGGGTGAGTATCTTCATTGTCGATTCTGAGATTACTCATTTCTTGTTTGACTGTCTCTACTGCAGGTTGTGAAGATGTGTGCATAGGTATGGGTTCTGATGCACTACTGCTGTGTTGCAAAACGTACTCACTTGTCCGTTGCGCAGCATTGGATGGCGAGAGTGGTAAGTCAATGTCATGACGAGAATCTATATCTGCATTTTCCACAGCAGCCACAAACACTGCTTCTTCTGCGGTAGCTGTAGCTGCCTCCTTTTCTATCTTCAGAATGTGCATTTTTGCCTTTAATGTTGCTTCTTCGACCATCATCTCTGCTTCTTTCTGAGCGAATGAAACCTGCATACGGGCAGCTTCGGCTCTGGCTCGAGCTCTGATTGCAGCAGAGCTTGTTGTTGATGATTTTCTACTTGATTGGGCGATGGATCTAGTCACCAAGGACTGATACATTTCTTCGTTGTTACTCCGTTCATCCATCCTGGTTGCTTGGATGACGAAGGGTCAGCAACGCTGAATCAGTATTGAGTGTTGAACTGCTTCGTGTTGAACTTGGTGTATTACTGTCTTCTTACTATTCTGCCCTCGCATGTACGACGTCTGATTTGTACAGCTAGACAGATAGTTAACAGCAATGAAGAGAAACTCCAGAAGTCTTGTTGAGGATTTATGTTCTATCTTTTGTTCTCTTTTCTTCCTCAGTTTTATTTCTCAAGTTTTTCCCCATTTAAGTCTGTAAGACTGAAAGAGTAAACAGAAAATAAACATTACAAAAGTGTAAAGTCTGTTGTCTTTTTTACACAATCAAATATAAAGTTACCCAGTAACTCAATATGGATAAACAGTAGGCTATTCTCTATGTCAACACTTTACACAATAAACTGCATATGTTCTTACTGCATAGAAATTAAACAAACATCCTCAGTAACACCAAACTATCTGCTAGACTGTTACATGAATAATCTATATGAATCAACAGATGTAAATAAATCAACTATTAATCTGAGGCGAAGCGCCGAGGCTCGTTGCTGAGCGGATAAATCAGTGAGTCAGAAAACAAAGGCTTCAATCTAGAGCATATGCAATAAAAATGATAAGAGTCACGAACGTAATAACACACATTACTTAATGTAAACATATACATCATACAGAAACCACAATTCTGACGAAAAATTACTTACAGACAAAGATTTGACCAAACTCTGTAATGACGCAGACTCGTGGGTGATTTCAGCGCTATTGCTCGGCGAACACTAGGTCCGTCACTAAAACGGGTCCGACTAGGAAACAAACTAAACGCCAAAGGGCGGAACACTTGCCATTCACAACTCACTGCACTTTCGTAAAATGAGGATATTCAACAGATATGTTAAGAAATACGACTTTATTAATCAGGAATCGATTGGATTGTGTAAAGTGGCCATTACATATCAAGATGTAACCAACTCTGAATGAGAGTTTGCTAAAATAAAGCCTAAATAAGCTATTGGCTACCATTATTCAATAGCCTGAAGTGACTATTTCAGTAGTAAGCTAACCCATTTCAGAGAAAGAGTTATTGAATTTTCATTAAAGTTGTGATGTAGATCTTTTTCCGTATTGTGGCGTACATTTGAATGAAACGGATTAACAAAAAAATATATATATTTTGTCTTCTGTCCATCAGTAGCTGATTGGATTGAGGCAGGACAGGCTGAATGTGATTTTGAAGTTGATTGTAATAGAGTAGTGTGTTTTAAGCAGACTAAATGATACATCATCAGGGAGAAGTCTGTCGTTTCACCAAAAGATTGAAAATTATGAGGTAAATTAAACAAAACAAATTAAACATGCACAGATGAAACGTTCACAATAAGATCATGCAAATAGATGAAATAGATTGGATGAATTTTCATTTCATGCCGATTTAGGATTATAAAGACAATTTTATTCTTTGCAATATCATGCATCTAAGAATAGATCACAAGACCAGGAGTGTGCATTTACAATGTAAACTGAATTCATTTAAATATCATGTTGACTGTAAAGGTCCTTCATCCAGTATATCTACATGAGACCTGGCGATTAACGAAAAGGCTGGTCACGGGAAAATCTGAGTGAAAAGAATTCTCAGCATGTCTCTTGTCTCATCATGGATCTACCAAAACAAATTCCACTCCCATCCGTTCCAATTAACCTGTCATTTCCTCCCTAATTATACTAATCCCGTCTGCCATGCAGAAGCCCCTCTCCACCCCACCTCTGCGTCTAAATTTGCCCAGCTCCCTTGCTCATGCCTGCTTAATGTGACGTCCATACAACTGAAATGGCTAATTCCCTTTAATTTTGGAGGCCGGGCATCAACATCCATGTCCTTTTCTTCCCGCGTTACTGTCAGACATGGTGTGTCGGGTTCTGACAGGACAGCGCAGGGGTAAAAAGGTCAACACTGGCTTGGCAGCGGGCAGCGCTGGCAGCGAGATGGTGGGCAGGGGCTGGTACGCTGTCGGCTCACGCCCGTTGTGCTGCACGGGAGAGCTGACGCTTCCCATCCACACCTGAGAGCTTGATGGCTCGGGCTGTTTAGAGCAGAGGTGCCACGTCCGAGCACGGACACTTCAATCACTGCCCGAATGGGGGGTGGGGTGCGGCAGAATCACAAGGGTTAATCAAAGCAACGATTGCTGTCACGTTTGATGGCTGGGCCTCCTCTCAAAACAGCGAGTGATGGCCTGTTTGCAGGCTGCACGGGCTGGTCACTTCTCATCAGTTTGATCGCTGAGTCTGTCAGACACTGGAACTGCCTCCACAGCACACTAAACCAAAACAAACCACTAACCACGATCAAATGAGTCCCGTGCATCTAATGAATCTTCGGCTAAACTGTGATATTTCGAGGAATATAGCACACTTACGGCTAATAGCAATTTTCACAGTGCATTACTTCAAGGATTGATTTAATTACACAACAATATGTTTCATTAATTATGACAATCATTGTCATGCAATGTTTCCATTAAGGATTATGTTCATTAATCTATGTATTAGTCTATCTATGTGGTTTGGGGTCATCAACAAAATAAATAACAAAAGATATTTGATATAGAGATAATTCACCCAATGATTTACTCACTGTCATGTTGTTCTAAACCTGAATGTATTCATTTTTTTCTGTAGAACTCAAAAGAAGATATTTTTTTTAAAAAAAACAATCTCTCAGTATTTTCTGTCCATATAATGGAAGTCAATGGGGTCCAATGTTGTTTTGTCTCCACTGACTTTCATTGTGTAGACACATTTTTCAAAATATTTTTTTTTTATGGTCTGCAGAAAAAGAAATTCATACAGGTTTGTAACAACATTTGAACATTTTTTGAGAGAACTATCCCTTTAAATCTAATCTAATACAAATAATGGGTAACACTATACAATAAGGTCTCATTTGTTAACATTAGTTAATGTATAACTAACATGAACTAATCATGAGCAATACATTTGTAACTGTATTTGTTAATCTTTGTCAATGTTAGTTAATAAAAATCCAGCTGTTCATTGATTCATGCTAGTTCACAGTTCATTAACTAATGTTAACAAATACAACATTTGATTTCCATAATGTATTTAACATTATTTAGTCTAACATTAAGATCAATAAATGTTGTAGAAGTATTGTTCATTCTTAATTCAAGAATGTTAATGTTAACTAATGAAACCTTATTGTAGTGTTAATGACTAATGACTGACAAATAATGACTGAAAGAGATAATTTAGATTTAAATTAACTCAATTAAAATCTTATGCAAAGGTAACACTTTAAAATAAGGTCTCATTTGTTAACATTAACGAACTATGAAGTGCAATACATTTTTACAGCATTTATTAACCTTTATAATGTTAGTTAGATACAGTTGTTCATAGTGTTCATGTTAGTTCACAGTGCAGTACCTAATGTTAACAGACCCAAATTTATATTTTAAAAATGTATTAGTAGATGTAGAAATTAACATTAACTAAGATTAATAAATGCTGTACACATATGTTTCATTAGTTTATTTTACAAATGAAAGCTTATTGTAAGGTGTTGCCGACGAAACAGTGTGAGTGTGTGGTCAAACTGCAGGGGTATTGTTGTTTTAACCATCATCGTTTGCCAGTGGTCACTGCATGCCCTCTCTCTCTCTCTCTCTCTCCCTCCGTGTGCTTCAAGGTTTGATGTCCCACAACATGACAGAGAACTTATTGTTAGGAATGCTCAAGTGAAATAAGAGAGCTGTGTTTTTTGCCTGGCTGGTTCTTCCTGGCCTAGTTTGCCACATCGGATCTGTTGTCTAGCCGAAGTGCTGCCGAATAACTGCGGTGCAGTTCCGCTCCGCCTTTACCAGTGAAATGCCCATTTGTTTAATTGGCTGCTGCTCAGCAGACAGGCCTGCCACATTGAGCACTGGTGTGTAGGCCAGAGAGGATGGATGTGGCTTGACATGACCTTATTAGCATGCACTTACTGCGCGAGAGTGCACTTACAGCGCCGTCTCCTTGGTGATGCGAACAGGCGGATTAGCTCTGCCCAGACATGATCAATTTTCATTTTCTGGTGAGTGCAAGAGACCGCAACTCGTGAGCCATCATTACAACGCTTAGGGCTTTCACAAAATTAGCACAGCTTTTTGTGTGTTAATGTTTGTGCACTGTCCTCTCATATTCTTTTATTAACAGCCTGATTTAATGTAAAAACCAAGGTGTAAATCACATTTATTTGTAATTATTAAAAAAAAAAAAAATGAACATGGCAAGTGCAGAGGTGACTCTTACCACCAGCGCATACACTTGACGGCTCAGCTGCTAAAATTTCAATGCAGGATTTCTTGATGATCTACAAGAAGAATGACAAAAAAAAAAAAAACAGTGCTTGGGTGATTAATAGTCAGACAGACCTTAGCCATTTAAAGGAGCATTCACATTCTTCAACCAAATTCACTCCCAGATGCAAACTGACCTACTAACTGGTAATGCTGTAACATTACTCTCTGTGACGTCAGATCCAGACTCTGGATCACAAATCCAGTCACAAGTAGCACGGGTATATTTGTGGCAATAGCCAACAATACATTGTTATGGGTCAAAATTATCGATTTTTCTTTTATGCCAAAAATCATTAGGATATTAAGTAAAGATCATGTTCCATGAAGATATTTTGTAAATTTCCTTCCGTAAATATATAAAACTTTTATTTTTGTGAGTGAATGCAGCACAATCGCGAACATAAATGGACAACTTTAAAGGCATTTTTCTCAATGTGTCGATTTTTTTGCAACCTCAGATTCCAGATTTTCAAATAGTTGTATCTCAGCCAAATATTGTCCTATCCTAACAAACCATACATCAATGGAAAGCTTATTTATTTATACAATAAATAAATTTACCCATGTGACCCATGTGACTTGGGATATCTCCAAATTGCAACATTATATCTCGCAATGTGACTTTATATCTTGCAATGTTACTAAATTCTTGTGATGTGACTTCATAGGTAACACTTTATTTTGGTAGTCCACTTTATACATTGTACTAACTATAAGTAACTTTGCAACTACATGTCAACTAACTTTCATAAATTTGCAACTACATGTCAACTATCTCTCAGTAGTAGTAGACTGTTATGTTAGGGTTAGGGTTCATAGAATAAGTTGACAGTAGGTGTGTTCGACCTGAAGCGGCGCTGCACAGACCAATCGGTGTATGACATCAAATTACCGCGAGAGCGATTCGAAAGCATTCAGAGCTGCTCTGGCGGTACTTTGATGTCATACACCGACCGGCCTGCACAGTCGCTTCAAGTCGAACACACCTATTGTCTCACAACGTGACTTTATCTAGCAACTTGACTGTTTAACTCACAATGTGACTATATTTAACAGTGTGACTTTACATTAACAATGCAACTTTATTTCATATTTTAAATTTTTCACTTTACTTTTTTAATTCCACACTGAGGTGGCTTCCGTCCTGGTCCCTTATATTTCTTTTGACAAAAATATCTGACTCCAACTGAGTTAAACGGTTGGCATGGCATCCATGTTTGTTGATAACAGCCACGAAATGCCAACTCTTGCCATTTTAAAAGTGACTGCTGTATTCCGTACACACGCAAAGGGATAATTTAGGTGATTCACTCCCTCATGGACAGAGACAGAGAAATAGAGACACTTACAGAGTCTATCATTCCTTCAAGGGCCTGGAATCCTCCAATAACTGGGAACACATGCTCTATGGTGTCTGCAATTGTGGCCAGCTAAACAAGCAATACAATATAGTCAATACAGGTTAACTGAGACTACCCCAGAACGGAAAAGTTATTATGGTTCAAATCTGAGGCACAAAAGCAACTCATTGTACAATGTTGTTGTGTTACCTGTGTCTGATTAAAGTCTTTTACACCCACACAGTATACAATGGCTCCCAAAGACCGAGCTCTCTGCGCCTGCACATAGACGGGGAAAACACAGTCAGCTCTATTACTAAGCAAATGCCACTGTCAATTACACATCTGCCAGAGAACACGCCACATCCGTTACGACATCACTGGTTTGTGTACTTGCCTCTTGCTGTGCTGTGACAAACTGATAGTCGTTTAACTCCCCGTCCGTCAGTGCTATAATCACACTGGCTGTCCCTGTGAAATAAACATCATCTCATTGAGGCTTGATTTTCCCATAGTAAAAGTGTGAATGAATTGCATGGTAATTCAAGGTGACGCTTACCATAATTTCCATGATATATCTGCTGATTTGCCTGCAATTTGATGTTTACAGCATTAATGCAGGAATTTTAACCATAGTAGAGGATTTAAATTGATTCAGTTGTTTCAAAAAGAAAAATATACCTCTTCCAATCCAAGATTCATATATGTATCACCTCCTGGTATTTGTCTCCTCAACATATTTAAGCCTCTGGTAATATCATCTCTGAATTACAAATGTTGGAGAAATGTTATTACAATGCAGACAAAAATGTGTATTTGTGTGCAACATTAATGGTGTTTTGGACCATAGAGGACCTGGATGCGTGTTTGGTCATACCTATTCTCTGTGAGTCTCATAATCGTGGTTCCACGAGTTGAAAAGACAATGAAAGACATTCGTAACATTGGGCTGTAAATAAAGATTCACATATTATTCCTTAAAGGGATTACAGGACAATAGTGCATCAAAAACGAAAGCACTTTACCTTATAAATTTCTCCGCAAGATGCTCCACAAAAGAGTAAATTTCAATCCAGTGGTTTTGGACACTTCCTGATCTATAACAAAATCAAACATGTGTGTTGAAAAACAACATGCTTCAAAGAGTCAGAGGCTAATATCTCTTCTGTGCATTATAATGGCTACCTTAAACACAATTACATATCAATTACCACCTTTTCTTATACTATCTGAGAGTAGCAGGTCCTTAAGTACTCTATAAAATGCGCACATGCCACTAATTAATTAAAGGCCCCAAAGCGCTCCCAACAAGAGCTAATTGCCTTTGTGCCAGATGAATCTGCCTCCTGCTAGCAGAGAGCAACACCCCTTCCTCCTGAAGCCAGCCATTTGAATGGGAACAGATGGCAATGGTTGAGTGTAACAGGTTGAGGACCTAAAACAGAGCTGGCATCTACATCAGCATCCAAAAAGGCTCACAGCTCCATCTCTGATAGGGGTCAGGAAACATAAAACTGGACATGTGGAGCAATCAATGCTAATCTGACTTCAGTTCTAAACACACCTGCAGAATTAACACTTGGGCCACACTTATAATGTATGAATGGTACTGCATTAGATTAGAACATATGAAACCAAGTGCCATATATTTTAAGGAAACACAAAACAAGCACCAAAAGAAAGTTTCTCAAAAAGATGTTTGACAGCTTTTAAATGATAAAACAACAAAGCTTTGGGACACTTTCTGGCTGTCAAATGTTAGTGGAAAATGTCCATAGTTAATGGGATGAACTACACCTGCTGGTTACTCTGCTAGGACACGTAAACTGAATTGACTCCACTGGTATTGCATTCACTAAAAATCTGTTAAAAAGTGGCAGATGATACATATATTCGATATTTTGTTATCTAATGCAAAGACATTCAGACCTTTTTTAAGTGTGTACAAATACAGTTTAGGGCCACTGAAATAAATAATTACATTGAATACACAGTGGTGCAGCAGTCTAGAATAACAAGACTGTGCTGGTTTCCTTTGATGCAGTTTAATCTTGGTTTTATCTCTTTTCCTGTGAACTAAGGTCAATCTTCAGCAAACCACTGACTCTGAATGTTGTTATATTAGAAACATCAGCTCTGTTTGCAAAGTCTGTTTTTATTATTTATTATTATTATTAAAAAGGAGCCCTAAATTAAAAGGAGTCCTATATAGTGACTTAAAACTAATTCTCTCTGAAAAGCACTGCGGCTGTTTTCTTTCCAAAAACTCTCTGAACCTATGGCCTGATATTTACAATTAGTGTAGGGTCACTGAGTGGCATTTAAGGCCCCAAAACTTCAGCCAAAACCATTCAGCTGATTAAAAGTGTGGAAGTGTGGCAAAAGCTTGATGATGCATGCAATCCCATAGGTCTCTAAAGGCATTCAGAAAACTTTACAAACAGAAGCGCTAACTGTGAAGTGTAACTAATATGCATGTGCACTACAAACAGTGCAACAAAGGATTATCGTTGGAAGAACTGACTATGTTTTTATATTGATCTAAATTCTTGTTACCTGAACTCAGACTGGAATTCCTTCAGATTTCACACAGATGTCACTATATGAACAAAATTATTGTCTACAGACAATGCAATGTTGCTCTTGAGCCTTTAGTTCAGATTTGACTAAAATCTGATGGCCACAAAACGCTTCGTTTTATAACCGACATACAGAATGCTCCAGCATGTTTAAGCTTGTTTGAGTATTCACTCCAAGGTGCTATAGTATGAGAAGGGTGCCACATACCCCTCGCTTACACTCACTACGAGCTCATTACACACTTAAATATTAAGAACTGTTTGCATTATGCAAACATTTACATGTAAACAATTGGATGCAGTTGTAAGTTTTAATTTATCTTGACATGACATGATACTTTTTTACAACTGGGTATTTGTATTAGATATGTATAATAGTGCATGATCTTATATCATGAGGTATATTTCTTTGCCTTTTATGAGTGAGACGCCCCTGAGATAATGATGCACAAATGCGCATGTGAACAGCACCAGGTGAGAGAAAATCATGCTTGTTAAAGCGTCGCCTGAGGCAAAGAGTCCTGTCCTCCTGCTGCGTCTAAAGCCATTTGACAATAGAATTTTTTTTAGGAATCCATAATTAGGAAAACCATAAGCAACATTCCATGTTAATTTTGTGCAGGCAGTGAATGGTTCAGTGTTTTTATTTTGTTTGGAATTTTGTTCAAACTTCATGTCAGTTCCATGAGACATTGTTCTCTTATCCTGCCATGGTCTCCTTTGGGAATAGCTCCAGATCTCACCGGACGTTTCCTGCTAGTAGCTATTCCTACAAATTACTATCATTTTAAAAATATCAACAACTTGTTTGGACATCAAAACATTTGGATCAATTCAGCAGTTATTCGGCTGTCTAAACGAATGACTTTTGTTATAATAGCGGTCCACGCGCGTCTGAGGGCGTCGAGAGGCGTCGCGCAGCAGTGCGCGGTGAGAAGAGAATAAGATACCATTAAATATAAAGGCCACTTACTTGTCGAGGACAAAATACAAGTCGAAAGCACCTTGACAAGACCTCTTCTCTTCCTCAAAATAAGGCTCAGCTTTTCCAGTATGAAGACCAGGCATCAAAATCACTAAAATACCCACAAGAATCAGAGAACGTGCCATTTCATCAGTTGAATCTATCCAAAAGCACTGGGATAGAACTGCTTTTCATATTAATCCTGCAAAAAATGAAAACTGCTCTTTTCCATAAAATTTATTGAATGTCTTGTCACTGTGTTATTTTCGGCAATCATCTGAGTCCGCTTTCAAAACATAGAAAGCTCCTCCTCAAGGAGAAATGTTTGGAGGAGCGACCACAAGACCGGACAGCGAGCAGGCAACAGCAAATAAAACTTCCTCTTTCCGGGAGAGGGAGACTTCAGGCTTCAACGAAATTTCTTAAATAGGCCTACTATTTTGCTATTTATGTTTAGTGCTATATTTTGTTTAGTGATTATATATATATATATATATATATATATATATATATATATATATATATATATATAAATATATATCACTAAACATAGCACTAAACAATTAAAATAGTGTTTAAGAAATTTCGTTGAAGCCAGACTTCTCACATGCATAGGCCTACACACAGTTACATATAGGCCTAGCCTATATAATATGTATAGGCTATATAAATATAAAAATATATTTACTCACACATATTATGTAAACAAACTTTTATGTTAGATGTAATCGCGATTAATCGATTTGACAGCACTAATTCGGCTGTTATTCGAACCACTCAAGCATTAGGCTATGCGCAAAGTAAAAAAAAAAAAGTCAATTAATCTTTGAAAGTAGCCTACTAGCCTATATATTTTTTCAGATATAAAATAATCAGATAAGAAACCATTTATATTTTATATATAATCAATTAAATAAGCACTGTTAAAAATTATGGACCACAAGAAGAGACAGAAACGTTTCCATAATTGGAGAATCATCACAAAATCTAACAGTTGGATTTTGATAACTCAGAGACCCGTTTTAAATGGGCATACATAGGCTACTGAGCATACAGTCTTTTGTGGTAGGTAGCCTACTTATTACAATCTAACGGTCTCTGACTTCTGTCATTGATTACCCTCGCTTCTAATTAACACGCCTTCAAAGCTGGTGGAGCACCAATCAAAACGCCACCTGGGGGGTTTGGGGAGAAATGAGGCGCATCAGCTCCGCGTCCTCAGCGTGGATAAGTGCGTGACTGCACAGCGCGAGAGACAGTCCAGAGACTGTCAGGATCAGGAGACAGTCGTGATCGCGAGCTCTCGGTGGATCATTTCAAATCACGTCTCCTTGGCTTGTGCACCTGTTCCTGAACATCCTCAACCTTAGCGTGATTTAGGTAAGTTGCGATTTTACTGCATATCATTTTAAGATTTTACATTTTATACAAAAATGCCGGCTGATTATTTAAACGTCAATATAGGCTATACAGTCTAAAGACCATCAAACAAAAGAAAAAAGAAAAGAAAAACTGTAAAGTTCTGATTCAACAATCAATTTCGCATAATACACACACCGATTAATTCAGTCACAGTAGAACTGAATGAATGAATCCATGTCAATATATTTAATAATAATAAAAAATATTTATATGGCTGTAAGATTGTTCCATTAATTATATTTAAGCATGAAAACATAATTTACATGTCTTCCTCTTTTTAACTTCCCATTATTTTTATTCAGATTTTCAGGAATAAAACATGGAGCAGAGTTTTATGCCTCGCACCTTGTGGACTAATGACAGCAAATTTCTCCATCACCACGTCCCGGATTTCTTCACTAGTGTACAAGTTACACAGGATGTACCAGCCGGAACATCATTCGGACCATGTGTTCTCCATAATAACTTTTATGACACTATAGCATTCATTGCACTGAAATCCTTTGACAAACGGAATAAATCATATGTATTTAGGGTGAGTAATTTAGCATTCACTCACACATTACCAAAAGGTTTTTATTTTAGACTGCACTTTACAATAATTGCTCTTTTGTGCTGTGTTAGTAAATGAAACATGCGTATTCCAGATATTTAATTTGTATTACACTATGCAGCGCAAAAGGTCAAATGGTGACTTTTCTTGTAAAGAAAAAAAGTTTTCAGTTTTAGATCTCCTCGAATGGCAAATAGCCTATGTCCCTCTATCAACAGGTAGATCCTGAGGCGATGAAAGGCTCTCCATTTGTAGTTCCTTGGCTCCGGTTAGTACAGGCTGCAGTGAGCACAGAAGAACAGAATACTGAGGCCTACTTGAAAGGAGGACAGCTGCACTTTCGGACTATTCGAGATGTGAAACAAGGGGAGGAACTGCTTGTTTGGTACGACGAGGAGTTGTCTCATCTTTTGGGGTTTGGAGACATTAAGACAAAAGCCCTGACAGATGGTGAGTAGCAGCTTTTAAAAAAAAAAAAAACAACATTTTTTTCATTATTTATGGCATAAATGCATTAATGAATGTTCAAATCATGTTAAACCATTCAAAATGTCATGGAATGTTCATAGGTCAATGGTTGTATTTTTGACTTAAGAAATTAAGGAAAAAATACAAACACAAATATATTCTACACAAAAATAACTTGTACACCTCTTTCAACTTCTATTTTTTTTTAGGTCTTGAAGTAAAAATATATGTAAAAAGTAAAAAGTCATTAAAATGCAGACATTCTTGAAAAAAAAAATTCACATATAGTAGTTTGGCATAATATTCCATTATTTCTTTAAGCATTATATGTATTTTGTGAAATATTATTAATATTTGTCCACCAAAGCAATGGTCCTATAACCAAAATGCAGGAAGCCATTTTGTTTTCATGTGACAAGAAATCCACTCTTTATGAATGTTTGACGAGGTCAGGCACGTTTTGTTCAGATCAAATGGTTTAACTAAGGAAACTTATTATTCATAATTAAAAAAAAAAAAGATAGATAGATAGATAGGAGATAGATAGATAGATACATAGATAGATAGATAGATAGATAGATAGATAGATAGATAGATAGATAGATAGATAGATAGATTAAGGTTTTTAGAAATGGGCGAAAACAATATGGATAGCCTACAAATATCACATTTAAATTGCCAACTGTGTTTACGTAAAATTGCATGTTCTTGTTATCATCATGCTCTGACAGCGTTTGTTTCTCTTCATATGCAGACTACACATGTACGAAATGCGGCCAGGCCTTCAAGAACGAAAACCCTTTCCTTGCCCACTGTCGTTTTTTATGTGCGCAGGAAAAAGTAGATATTATCCGGCCAACCAACGAACAGAAACAAGAAGTCAAGCGACAACGCAAAGTCATAGATTTTCACAACATTGCAAGAGATCTGGAGCACAAAAGGAACGATTCTTCCGAAGACATGGCCATACCTCGAAAAAGAAAACAAGAGGCTTCCTTAAGCCCCAGGAACAGAAAAACAGTTTTACTGGAGAGAACCAACATCACTAATCACGCCAACGCCAACAAAGACTATCCGCCTTTTCAGGATTCGTCAGAATCTACTGACAACCTTTCGTCAAAAAGAAATAAAAACAGCGCATTTACCGAGGTTAGAAAACCATCAGAGCAGTCAAACCCTGAACAGTCATCACGAGATGTATTGGGACCTGACGTAGGCCTACAATCCGACTGCAGCGCGTTCTCGTTCGTTGTACCCAAGAGCGCGCACTCGGAACAGAAGAGCGCGTTCTGTGAACCCAGCAAACGCACCATCACGGAATTTCAGAACACTTCACCACCCGATTCGGATACTATCTCAGACTCTTTCAAATCAAAACCTTCTCTAGGATACAGAAATGTACTGGCTTCGCACCTGTTTCACGCTGACTTGCCAGGCACTCATGCAGGTGGAGTGATGTCCGCTCCTCTGGCTACAGGAGGATCCTTCTATTACGCACCCGAGCATTGGACCAGAGCTATAGGTGGCCAGCTGCAGTCTACATCTTCGTTGACACTTCTTCCCCCTACTTTCACTCCAATGGGTGTTTCAGTGCAGAACTGGTGCGCCAAATGCAACCTCTCATTCAGAATGACCTCTGACTTGGTGTTTCACATGAGGTCCCATCATAAGAAAGAGTTCGCCGCAGAGGCTCAGGTGAGGCGGAGGAGAGAGGAGAAACTCACCTGCCCCATCTGTCACGAGTACTTTCGAGAGCGTCACCACCTCTCACGTCACATGACATCACATAATTAAGAAGAAAAACTCTGGCGCACTTTAATATGTTATTATGCATTGACCATAAATTGTGCATACTCTATGATGGACCATAAATTGTGCATACTCTATGATGGACCATAAATTGTGCATACTCTATGATGGACATTTGTAGTTAGGCTGCTATTGGACAGAGGAGGTATATTGCTGTAGCAAATAGCAATACGTTACAGACGTGGTAAAAACTTGAACCTTTCAACCATTTATCAACAGTAAAGCGTCGTCATTTTCTCCACCGGTCATTGTCATTTTAGCCATGTAGTGTGAGCTTTGGCCGTGCAGTTCAAGGTAGGCCTACATCGCCACTAGGTGGCTATAAACTGCATAACTTTCTCTTTATAAATAGCTGTACCATTTAGTTGACTAATACTGTTGAATTGCCTGATCATTTTCAACCTAATAGTGCCTTACAAATGTCAGGATTAGGCTACATGTAAATGCTATTGAGAAGCGGAGTGAAATGCTCCAGCATTTTTAGGTTTGCTAACAGCTGACTAAAGTATTTTAAGTTTAGAGTAACATTGTTTTGAAAAGATATTTTATATTTGAAAAATCCATCCCATCAGAATGCCAAATCTTTATGTTACAATGTTCTTTTCAGATGTCTACTTTTTTAAAAAACATTTTTTATCAGCACAACGACAAGGAGGATGTATTTATTTAAATATTGTCTTGTTCTTTTTTTATTTTAATTTTATTTTTAGATAAGTACAGTCATTGTATTTCATTAAAGATTTTGAACATATTCCCTGTGTGTTTGCCTCTGATTTTAGCCATCTGGAAATATGGAACATATAAAGTACCATTTTCTTTGTGTGCACACACATTGATATTTATTATGTCATTTTAAATTCATTTCAAGAAGCAAGTATTTAGGACTAGGCAAGTAACTAATATGTGGTAAATGTCCTTACATTTAGCAGTCAATAATATCTCACACATGTGTTATATTGTTCTAGATTTGTGAATATGGTGGAACTGCATAAAGTAAACTCTTTTTTCCTTATAACGTCATAAACATGCTCATTTATTTTAAAAAAAAGTTTACACTAATTGAAGCACTCGTTTGACACACATGCACTAACACTGAGTGACCAGTAGAGTGCCCTGTCTAACAATTATTAAGTCCTTGAAGGTCTCATCATCACTCACAAAATTAGCTGTTATGTGGAAAATGTGAGGATGGCGTTGTGTTCAGGTTGATCTTCGCCATATGCACAATTCCGAAAAAGTTTAATTTTTAATCTCCCTTTAATTAGGCTATAGGCAGGGGATACTCAACAACTGAGAAAGTTCACCAAAAAGTCAACGTTTTGACCTCACTGCGAAGTTCAAAGGGACACCCGTCTGCATTTAGCTAGAAAATCAAACATTCTGCTCATTCAAGAAAGTAAATACAGAACTTCTGAAGACATATTGAATGAAAAGATGTGTATACACTGGCCTAGAATTGGTGCAATTAGAAGCCCAGCGGTCGCTCCTTCATACACAGAAAATCCTCTGTTCGCTCTAAAGAGCATCTTTCATCGCTGCCATTAATCGATCAGGCCTCATTTGGAAAACTAAATATTGACTTTGGTTTTCAGTAACTGTTGAGTATTTAGGCCTGTTAGAAAGATGCAGGGCAGGCCCATCACTTCTGCGCGTTGAAACTGTCACAGGCGTGCTGTTTGTCACAAGTTGTGCTATTGTGGAAACGTGTGAAAACGTTGACACGTGCCACATTGCTTTCATTTCCAAATACATCTGCTGATAGCCATCTACCTAAAAGCGATTCAGTTTTTACACATACACACAATGATTTTCATACCTGACCACATCCCATTTTAAACTCCTTGTAGTAGCTTAGTGAAATGAAAGGCGTACGGATCATCTTATTGCACATTCAATGACTGTAAACAATATAGCCTAGCGGTTCAGACTTCTAAATGCAGATCGATTCATTTTAAGAAAGTATCGATTATTTTTAGGAAAAGTAGCAATTAATTTTAAGGAAAAGTATTGATGCTATTTAGGGAAATTAGCAATTTAATTTAAGGAAAAGTAGCTATTCATTTTAGGAAAGGTATCGATTAATTTTAAGGAAAGTAGCAATTCATTTTGAAAAGGTAGCGATTCATCTTAAGAAAAATATTGATTCTTTTTGAAAAAGTATAGATTCATTTCAAGAAAAATATCGATTCTTTTTAGGAAAAGTATCAATTCATTTTAGGGAAAGTATCGATTAATTTTGAAAAAGTATCGATTCACTTTAGGAAAAGTCAGGGATTCATTTAGAAAAGTAGCGATTCATTTTGAAAAAGTAGCGATTCATTTTAAGAAAAGTAGCGGTTCATTGTAAGAAATGAACGATTCTTTTTGAAAAAGTATCGATTCATTTTAGTAAAAGTATCAATTCACTTTAAGGAAAAGTATTGATTCACTTTAAGGAAAAGTAGCGATTCATTTGAAGAAAAGTAGCGAATCATTTTAAGAAATGAATCAATTCTTTTTGAAAAAGTAGTGATTCATTTTAGTAAAAGTATCGATTCACTTTAAGGAAAGGTATTGATTCACTTTAAGGAAAAGTAGCGATTCATTTTTAGAAAAGTATCGATTCACTTTGAAAAAGTATCGATTCATTTTAAGAAAATTAGCGATTCATTTTAAGAAATGAAAAAATTCTTTTTGAAAAAGTATCGATTCATTTTAAGAAAAGTAGCAATTCACTTTATGAAAAGTAGCGATTCATTTTAAGAAATTAATTTATTCACTTTAAGAAAAATTATCTATTCACTTTGAGGAAAAGTTCTTCTTAAGAAAAGTAGCGATTCATTTAGAAAAAGTGTAGATTAATTTTAGCCAAGTATCGATTCACTTTAAGGAAAAGTATCGATTCACTTTAAGGAAAATTAGCGATTCTTTCTAAGAAAATTAGCGATTCATTTTAGAAAAAATAGCGATTAATTTTAAGAAAAGTATTGATTCAGTTTGAAAAAGTAGCGATTCATTTTAAGAAAAGTATCGATTAATTTTGAAAAAGTAGCGATTCATTTTAAGTAAAAAGAAGTTGCAAATGCCTAATTGAGGCTGTACAGTGAATGTCTGAATGGCATTTTAACATTTGTGACTACTTGTCTGCAGCTTCAATTTCAGAATACAGGTTTGTGACTATTATCTGTGAGTGCAAATCTCAACATTCAACAGGTTTTCACATTGGAGCTGTGAGTGTAAATTTTAGCATACAATTACAAATATTTATTGTACAAGTTCGCAAATTCACATCACATGCATTCTTAATATTATTGATCTGCCTGCATCGACACCATTATGTGAGAACTGAACTGAGCTGGACGATGACATAACTGTTATCTCCAGAGCTGCTCAATAGTTGAATGTACTCTTTTTAGAATTGATATACTTTATACAGTTATTGAACAGAACTGAATCAACACTGAATTCAGCTGAACAATGACACTATTTTCTTTTTAGAGCAGCTTTACAGCCAAATTGAACTCTGTTTGTATCATTGATCAGTTTATCCCTGTAAAGGTGCTATATAGTGCTATATTATATTATAGTGACTTGACATTTGCAAAAGGGAATTATTTAGTATTATAGAGAGTGAAAGAGAGTTTATTTGTGTGAAAGAGAATGATGTTTTTCTTTTAATAGAGTAAATTTAATTTACTTGTTATTTTGCGATTTAAAAAGTGTGTTGTTAATAAATGTTATTATCATAGTGTATTTGTTCATTTTTAATACATGTTTAAATTAAAGTGTATTTGTTCATTTTAAAACCCTTAATCTTTGTAAATGGTTGAATTTGTGTTTCAATGTCAGTTTCTGGGCCACATCTGGCCCGGGGTACCAGCCGACTCTCAGCCAGATCTGTTTTACAGTGCCTGGGCCAGACCTGGGCCATATCAATAAATTAGAGTCATTTTACAGGGTGTGAGCCACATCTGGGCCAGAGGAAAATGTTTGTATCTGTTTTCAGTGTGTGGGCCAGTTTTGGGCCGAGGACCCAGCCAGAACTGGGCCAGAATTGAAGCAAGGGTAAGGCTCTGAGGTGGGCCACACACATTTTGCTGGTGTCCTTTATACAACTGATTTAAATATTAAAGTGATCATTTCTAGAGGGGATTCACCGGATAGTAACCCTCATTGTGGCTTCAGTGGATGTTGGCATTACATTCTCACATTCTAGTGGGAGACAATTACATGTTGACACTGTCAAAACTAGCCTGAGAGGTGAAAACAACTTTTGATTACATTGGAGGCCATACATTTATCATCTCATTAGTTTGTTGCCACCGAATATATATGCTAATAAATTAGTCAAAGGTTGATAAATCTACTGGTCTTTAGCCACATGGTTTTAGAAGGGTTTGTAAGCTGGTAAGACTGGGAGACTAGTTTAAACTAGTTTCTATTTTCAGCAAAATATTTGTATTAATTATAATAATTTTATATATAATTACATTTTTCAACACACAAAATATTCATTTGTGACTGTTTTTGTATTCGTGTTTTTAGTGCTAAACAGCAGTAAAAGCAGCAAACACATTCACAACTCTTTAACCTATACAACTGACATCTTCAAGTGTCGTCTCTTCACACACTGACTGCACAGAGAAGACATTCAACGCACCTTGTTATGCAAAGGAAAGACATCAGACAGTAATTGGGTTCTGTTCTCTGAGAACACACTTCTCGTTTTCATTCATGGGCTAGTGGGATTAAAAGGGTTTACATCGAATTAGTGACATCATCTGTTGAAGTAAGAGCTGGAACTTCCTGCACTTTGTGACCTGATGCTCTTGAAGTGGGTTGAAGGTGGGAACTGTGGGTTAGAGATGTCTTTGATGTCTAGGTCAAAAAATAATGTACCAAGCAGGTTTCTGATGTCAAATCTAGTTGACATTCTTATACTTTTATTCATTTTCTTAGTTTAGTAAAGAATAGGAACACATTTAATGCAGAAAAAATGCATTTATGCAGCAGAAAATGGTGGTTTAACATATATTTTATTCTACTTATAAGGCTAGTTGTCATAATTTAAAACACACATTTACAAAAATACATTCTCTAAAATATAATATATTGAATCCAAATGAACAATTGTTTATACACACAGACACATTTGGCCCAAATACTCCTTACATATGGCACCACACCAAGATCGTCAAACATGTCTGAATAAGGAAAGAGGAACATTGTGTAACTTCTCTTAAAATAAAACAAATGCACAGGAAAAACTAGTCAACACTAGCTATCAATGACCTTAGTGATTAGCAACAGCACCATTTGGGAATACCCCCCCCCCCCCCCCTTTAAAATTTTGTTTCTTAGTTTTCTAACAGACCAGACTTTTGAATATATAAAAATAAGCTCAGATTACTTACTATGAGCATGTTACTTACATGCTAACTGTTTGATGTAAATGCTTGATGAAAAAGATTAAGAGTTCACATTTTCACATGTAGGCTACTTCATCATGTATGGTTTTAAATGTCCCAAATATCAAGTTACACTTACATTTTTAATATACACAAAGACGTTAACTTAACCTGCCACTACATCCAACATTCATCTCAATAACAAAATAATTATTTATTCTAATTTACTTTCCAATGTATTTCAGCAGCTCTGCCAAAAGAAAGGGTTTATGTTATATTCAGTATGCCTTATTCGTATATCCAGTAATCTACAAGTATTATTCCAACAGCCACTTATGTCATGGAGCTGAAAAGCCGACAATTTAAGCAATAAGTTTAAGAGTAAGTGCTCATGTTACTCAATGAAAAAGGTTTACGACAGATCCCTCATGAATAAACAGAGGAAATGAAAATAACGTAGATAAGCATTCATAAAATATGAAATGCAGTCCTTAAAAATGTATGCACTTTCTAAGAAGTGCAAACTAAAGACAATATGCCTCTTCAAGGTAAATTCGGTTTCAAAACCACAACAATGCCCATTTGTCTTTTTTTCCCTCTGAGCAGAAAGTCTATCTACAAGCGCACGTCTCCACGGACATGTTGGGGTAGATCTTCAATACGATGTTTTTGCTCTCATCCATAAACAGTACACTGAGTGGTTTCATCTTCTCTGGGACACAGCAGGGCTCTGGGATACCTGGAATTATCCCAACGGCCTTGACTATGCTCTGGATGGTTGCATGGTTGGAGGGGCGGACCACCTGAAAAGAGCAGAAAAGAGAGGATAATGAGGTATGGTAGCGTTTAGATATGCAACTTTTGTTTTGCTTTCTTTAATGGAGCAGAGGAAATTATGTCTTACAACACCCTTCTATTATTCAGAACAGAGGAACTTTAAAACTGGCTCTTTTCAAAAGAGAATGTGTCCAAAATGTGCTTAAAACCCCCATTAAGCGTACAACTATTTGACTGTAATTGCACATAAAGATGGTGTGCTTTAGTTGCGCTGGAACCGAAACATTTTCTGAAGGGATTCTTTGTTTAAAAATCTCTGGCTAGAGAGGCAGTATTAACCATAGTCATTTTTAAATATTTCAACATGTCTAAATGATTCACATTCGCATACGCTGATTCTCGCTGTGAGGTTCTCTGACCTTTGGAATGGGGAATTCACACGTTCCTGCGCAGTAGAAGGCATCGAAAGACTTGGGAGACAAGATCCATTCGTTCCAGCCGATGTCTGCAAAGTCCACCTTCAGGTACCTTCTGGAACAGCTGCGAGGTTCTTTCCACTGTCTCCTCCGGGCCTTCTTCATGGTTTTCTCATCAAACCGGAGAACCTGAGACTTGTCGAATCCATCAGCGTGCTCCTGGCCTTTCCTCCGATGTTCTTTTTTGAAGGGCTTTGGCTTGAGCGCAAAGTAAGCACTTTCCCACAAATCGTGCTGTTTGAAGCTGTTGTACTCCACCTCCGGGAGCTCGTTGTTCTCAATGGGATCAGAGAAGTCCGATTCCAGTTCCCGCTTCACACGTATGTCGAGCGAGGAGTCTGGAGATTGAGTTGGCTGCTGGTCTGCAATGAAAGGGTCATATCTCTGTAGGCTCACAGCCACACTGTTGGGCTCTGAAATGGCCAAGTCATTAGCATAAACCAGCAAGTATGGAAGACTGGAAGGTGATTGCTGATCATGATACCTTTGATACTGCTCTCCATAGTCAAACTCCACAGTGATCAAAAGGTGATTCTTATCTTGGGCCTCCTTTATAATGACAGACACATCCTTGCTCTGCCAGGTCCCACGTCTGTGAGGAACTACGGTGATGTTTCCGAGCAGCGATCCTGGGTCTGAGCTGAAGGAGGGAGCCCGGAAAAGAAGACGGACAGAGGGGAGCAGTTGGAAGTTCGGGATGCGACAAGAGGGGTTCTTGAAGCGCTTGCAGAACCAGGACCTCTGGCGTGGCCGTTTGTCAAAAAAGAAGTGAAACGTAGATGTGAGAATCACCTCGGACCCCTGAAGGGAAGTAAGATTCAGCCAGTATGAGGCCCTCTGCTCCACATTCTCTGCAAAGATACGAGAGAAACTGCTGAGTTACATATTAATTATGAATATGGGCTCAAACAACAGGCTTTTTGTTCTGTGTATGGGGTTGAAGAAAGCACAAGGAAGTGAGGAGACATGTTACTCCTAGAGCAGACATATGGAAATATTTATTTAGGTTCCCTTAAGAGTTAGAACCTGCAACAATGTCAGTCTTTTAATCGGCACTGATTAAATGCTTTAGCAGACTGCAGAAAAAAAGACTGTATTGTTTCGTGAGAGTGTGACAAATGTTATTTTAATGTTCCGGTTTAACAGCTGTTTTCAAACAACGTTTCATTAACAAGGAGAGTTCACAAAAAACGTGGCGGATCGTCTGCGGTGGTTCCGCAACACTTCCGATATCGCACGGTACATCTACAAATCATATCCTGTCATTATTTATCACTTGACTAGATTTAGGTAGTACAAACAAATGTGCTAGGGGTGTAACAAGACATTTGCATTGCACGAGACAAACCTCAACAGAGCGAAAACTTAGCCTACTGACAGAAATGATTGTCATTAGAAAGTCATTAAGTAGCGTAATTCTTGTCATTTTTAAGCGAACATAAAAATTAAGCCATTTAGAAGATATACAATTAAGCGAATCGTAATAATTGCAGATTTTTTAAAATATAAATAGCCTACCATGTTTGCTTTTACACAGTGGCAGCATGCCGTTTGCATCATACATTTCGTTTTTTTCCCATAGGCTACTTACCAGGTTTTGCTTTAAAACTTCTTACTGTATTTCCCTCTTTGAGTCGGTTAGGTTGAATGTTGCACTTCTCATACAGTTTAAACATATGCTGCGAGAGTGCGTCTGTGGCATCGAGCGCGTCCGTCGTGCTGTCGCGCGCCCTTCTCCAAACACCTTCAGATGCGCCAGGTTCGGATCCAACCCAAAGCAGTAACAGGTGCGTCAAAAAGACACATTTAAAAGTCATGTTGCAAAGAAAGAAAAAAGTTTCCAGACGATTGAATTCCGTGTAGATGAAGGGGAAAAACGCGTTAGCACATATTAAAACATACTAAAGGATTCCAGTATGACGTTTTCCAATGATGCGGTTTGGATAGAAGCTTTTCTCGCCTTTTAATGCAGTGCAGAGAGGAAGTGGTTTCAGAAGTTCTATCAGTCTCGTGGATAACCTGTGATACATCACTTATTTCTTCTGACCGCCACAATCCACGGGAGCAGGCATAAGCGGAGTGAGGTGCTGACGTATCCGCCCACCAGCCAACGGGAGCTGCTGCTACATTACACCCGATCCAGCGGGAGGCCAACAAGAGGACAATCCAGAAAACATGCACATTCACAGGTTTTTTTTTTTTTTGGAAATGCTTTTTTCTTTTCACAACATTCCCTCAAATAAGCTTTTTTTTATTTATTCAAAATTAGTTTTAAAGTTGATTATTTTTTATTTTATAAAACCAGACTGCTGCTGTCATGCATTTTGTAAAAGCTTGATGATAAATACCAGGGTTCACATTTTTCATAAAGGCATTATGTATTTATTTTGCGTTGAATGACCCAAATATAAAGTTACTTTGATTTTACACACTCATCATAACAATAAAACATCTTTGTTCTAATTTACTTTCTAAAGTAATTCAATAGTTCAGTGTTGCATTCAATATACCATAAAACCTTTGTTGTATACATAATCTGCAACCATAAAATATGAGTCCAACAGCCATTTATGTCTTGGTGATGACAACAAAGTTGACAACAAAGCTCATGTCACTCATCTAGTACCATAAAAAAAAAAAAAAAAAAAATTTTTTTTTTTTTTTTTTTACAAAAGATTCCGCATGGAAATGAGGGAAAGAAAACTGATTGTTGAATTATGCAGTCTAAAAAACAGATAAGATCATTTTTCCTTCTTGATCAAATAAGCATTTATTTTCTAAGTAAATATAAAACGTGCAAATGCATTCATTTTAAAGTCTACTTAGAAAGGGTTTTTGAAAATTTGTGAGTGCCTTTGCTTGATTTCATTATAGTGATTTCATTCAGTACATGAAGCACACTGGGGGAACAGCCCTGTCACCTCTGTGTTTTGTGTGGAGTGTCTGCAGTGCCGTGCCAACAATGCTGGTTCTGTGAAAGCCCGGAGCTCCAGTGGAGAGACCATAACAAGCCCGGCCGTTTGGGTCATTGCGTGCCATTAAACACCTCCTGTGGCCCCTGGGGACCCTACTGGAGACCCCCTTTTTTACTTCACACTTGAATGTGTCTTAAATCTGCATTAAAAATCTGACGTTCCTGCCCACTAGGACACTGTTACTGAGTGATTCACGGAATAAATCGAGTAGGAGGAGATACCTCTGCTCTGCTTTGTTTCCACCCCTCTTTTTATTGTCCGACTGTGGGAAGGCGAAGCCATTAAGCTTCAGAATCCTATACCGCTTTTAAAAATGAATAAAAAACAGAACAAGGGAGGAAGAATTCAAATTAACTCTGGTTCACAGAGACCTTTGATTCTTCAATATGACTGCATCACTTGCTCTCTATAGCACCTGGGAGAAACTATTCTGTCTCAGATCCTGCTGGGTCTGGATACTGAGAATGATTTTTTAATTAACAAGCTAACTACGGAACGATGCTAATAAAGCACAAGGTCTTGTGTAAAGGCTTGTCTCTCCAGGACAAATTCCCTTAATATGTTTGTCCCTTATTTCGAAACAGCTAGTAGTCCTGTGGTCTTGTGAAGCACGTATTATTTTTCTCGCCTCCTCCCTTCCCTCCCATTCATGAGCTTTATATGGGGCTAGTTGCAAACCAAACACATCATTCATTGGTTGGAAGGGGTAAAAAAAAAGAAAGAAGAATTCTGTGAATGAGAGTGATAAAACTTTGATGCAGAAGTTTTACTGGAAATTCTTATTATTTCATTGCTTAAATCCCAATTAGATTTTAATGCAGGACTTTAAAAGTAATTTACAGGCATGGTTCAATAAGCAGTGGTTAATTGGTAGGAAATGCCTGTGCAATAGAGGACGCAAAAAAATGTCTGTAATGAATTATAATTCTCTTTATTGATTAATCTAACCATATTTATCTATATTTTTCCTGCTGTTCTCCTATGATCGAATTCATCCATAACTAACTTTACTTTAAAACATCATGTTTGTGTTTCATTATTTATTTTTATTGACGAAATTGTTTGGAAAGAAAGCGCAACTAAAGGTATGTTTGTGTTGCAACCTTATTGTATCATGATATATACCATTTTTAATCGCTTGTCATAAAAATTGATTGTGGGGAACCCTTCATAACTCAATGGATTTGCTATTTAATATGGGTGGCAAAAACAAATAGTGTTGCTAAACTCAATTGCCTGTACTTAAACTGTTTATGTGGTTTGCTTCATAAATGGCAGATGGGTCTTTGATTTCCTGAGGCAAATGAGGGAAGAATAAACTGTCAAAAATAGCATTAATTACAATTTTATTGTAGTGACAAATACTAGATTATCATGAAATTAGCATTTTTAATGGAATGGAAATGGAAATTTTGATAGTTTAATCTTTCACTCCCCTAAAGGATCACTGTTTGTCTATGTTTCTGGTAGTAATAAATTTATGCTAAATACAATTTAAATAAAGATTCTATACTGTAAAATGAAAGTAGTACAATGAACATTTTCTCAACAACGATTATTTATTACTATTTGACATACATGTAAAAGCTCTTCACTTTGCCACTTATAAAATGAATGGAGGGAGTAATTTCTTTTTGTCTATTTTTAGTCCTTCAGTAAAAGGAAATGGCTGCTGATATTAGAAGGATCAGGTCTTTTGGCACCAAGACAAATACATTTGAAGTAGCCATCTGTCAGCATCAGGATTTCTGAAAGGGGCAGAAAGAAAGTAGTTCCCCGCTCTCTGTTGTTTCTATTCCCCCGTTTGTGTTGGCTATGTGTGGCTCACAACTCAAGTGAAATGACAATTATCCCTGCAGTGCCTCGAGTGATCAATCACTTCTCAAAATTCTGGTGCTCTTGGATCTGCACAATATCAATGTGCCAATCTCGCCAAATGGACCTAATGGCAGAGTGCGTTCTCTCCTGGCTTCAGTTGCTTTCAGCATACTTACAGAATAACGGAGTTGAAATGTTTTAAAAGCACTGTTTGTTAGACTGAGTCTCTCTCTTGAAGGGCAAAGCACTTACAAAGAGACATGGAAAAGATTATTGGCAACTATAACCTTTTTTGGTTAATAAATCTCTGCATTTATGAGAATGATCATGTAATAATGTGATAAAATGCTATTATTGCAATAAACAAATATTGTATAATCTAATTGTCTATCTATCTATCTATCTATCTATCTATCTATCTATCTATCTATCTATCTATCTATCTATCTATCTATCTATCTATCTATATTTTTGTTAAACCAAACAGAGCACCGTTTTGTAAAAAATAAATAAATAAAAGGAATATTATCTTTTTCCCCCAAAAAATAGGAATATGATGAATAGAACAGAACAGACTGATCTGAATCTGTCCATGGTCCTGGTACGCATCCCATGCACATGGCAGATTCCCTCCTGTCTGTCCAGTTCTGGATGGTGGCCCTGCATAAGGCATGAGATCACTTGGCTTTGGGAAGAGATGCAATGCTTCCATTGTTCTGGTCCAGAAGCAATAAAACTCCCTCATGCTGTCCCGTTTGCAAAAGCCCACTGCTGTTGCTTTACAGCTAACATGATTTCACTCCTGACTGCTGTGAATCAGTAGGTCTCCTGGACCATTCTGGCTTTGATCTTTAACTCTCTGTCAATCAAAATTAGTTATCCTTCAATACCGACTCCTCCTCACTCCATACAGTCCTGTCTAAGAACAAGCACAGCTTTGTCTATGCTCTATGTCTTCATGAAAACAGCCACATGCTGAGTTTGAGTTGCTTCACACGAGTGCCACATGTCACCTCTGAGCCCACTGTTCCTTTGCTGCTGTACGAGCTGCATTTCTATCATATAATTAAGCTGTGATCTGAAGACAAGCAGTTATCTAGCTTTTATATTAGGTGTAAAATGGATATGGGACATGACAATAAAGCCCATCCACATGATTTTTCTAGACCTCCATCACAACTGACAACATAAATCGCATTGTCAGTTCATTCAACGGCCAGATTCGTAACTCCCGTTGCCAGCTATTTCCAGTATTGCAACTATATTTCCTATGAAAGCAATAATAATATCCGACAACATTATTTGTTGTTTAGCTCAAATCAAACTCTCTCTCTCTCTCTCTCTCTCTCTCTCTCTCTCTCTCTCTCTCTCTCTCTCTCTCTCTCTCTCTCTCTCTCTCTCTCTCTCTCTCTCTCTCTCTCTCTCTCACACACACACACACACACACACACACACATTCTTGTACATCTATCTATATGAGGACATTCATTGACACAATGCAATCTCTAGCCACTACCCTAACCTGCATCCGAACCCTTACCCTAAACCTACCCTTAACCTAATTATATCCCTAAAACCAAGTCTTGACCCTCTAACAGGCCTTTAAATGAGTCTCAGAAAGTGAGGACCGGCCAAAATGTCCTCACTTTACTCTCTTTGTCCTCACTCCAATGGTCTAAAACTCAAACTGGTCCTCACAAAGATAGTTGTACAGGCAGTCAGGCACACACACACACACACACACACACACACACACAATCAGGCTGGTTAAGCTAATACACAAATGCATATGAATGACTGACTCTTGCAGACTTTAACTTCCTAGATGCCATTTTGAGTCTCCTTAGTAAGGAAATTGCCTTTTTTAATTTTGAAGCAAGACTATAGACACTATATTCAGTGTTACACTTTTTTCCACCATTGAGTGGCTCGTCTCTGCCTTTTACAATCCCTTTACAACTACCATAAGCATATTTATACTTCAAAGCTTCATATCTCTGAACATTTTCTCAGTTACTCTTACCGGTTTGAAAAATATTATTGTACATTAATAAAGTTAAACATATTTAGTGAAATATCTATCCTTCAGATTTGTTTGAAAAGAACATACTATAAACATGTATCTTCAGCTCATTGCAGCATATTAAGATATTACTTAATTATTACTGTTTTTTTTTCTTTTCTTTCTTTTTTTTTTTTGCTTACCTTAATCTGCATCCAAACAAAACAGTGAATTGGAAGTTTTAGAATTACTTGATTTCTTGGAGTGACTGTTTCCAAAAGTGCCTTGCCAACTGCCAGCAACTGTCATCGTTCTGCTGTTCTACTCACCTATTCATCTTTCTGTCAACATCAAGTTTTTTTCATCGCTTTTATCATTCTTTCTTAACGGTGAGTGTATGAAGTCTAAGCATTGTATGTGTATGTAAGACGCAAGAGAGTGAGTCACAAACAGATCGCTAAAATCTTTCAGTCAAAATGACATTCGATACAGCCTTTTAAGAGAAAGCTCATATATTTCACAGTGTTTCTTGTTGGAGAGCAAGTGCAACCCGAGGTTTACTTTACAAGCCAATCAGAGCATAAAAATATGGCATAAATCATGGCTGACATACATATTTTAAAAGCTCCAAGGAAAGAAAAAAAAAGCTTTAATACTGAATTTGAGCCTCCTAAAATGCCATTGTAGACTTAACATAATGGTTAGTCTTAAACGTTATTACACTGCTTTTTATATTATTCATTCATTGATTTATTTGGTTGAGAAGGGGATATCTTCATTGTGCTTGTTGAAAGAAACATCACACGCACACATTTTTTCTATGTCAAGATGATGTATTGGATATTGTGAAGCCATTATTTATACTTAATCCCTTTTCTACGCATGTCTTATTGTTTAACCAGAAGATATAACTCAATTTAGCATAATGAACAAAGTTTCACATGACATCATGCTGCATTCTCCATATGCAATCATGTTCAGAAGCTCCACAACTGTCTACATCACGGCTAAATACTGCATATGGCAACATACCAATCCCAAATCCACCGACCATTGAAATACTCAATTTCGAAACAATCCAAAACATTCAGACACAATATACCACAAAAGATATCTGCTTGTACTCGCCGCACGAAGCATCTTAACTTACTAAGCAGCCTGACCTCGAGTGTCTAGACACATTCAGTACGTTTCTTTACCTGTGTGCATTTCTGTGGGGCCTTTTGAAACACTTGCCAATAAAAATATATAGACTAGCAGGGTTACAGAGCCAGGGGAGAGAGGGTAATGCTACCTCAGGGTATTCAGATTCATTGAGTTTGTAAAATATAGTCTGTAGCAGGAAGAGTGAGCCAGAGCAGCAGATAAATCTAATTAATACTATCTTGGGGATAAATGCAAGACTTCGGATCATTTTACCAGCCCTGCTGTTTATTATTTATGCCTGCATAAAAACCAATGCCAATTCCTTTTCATTTTTTATTGTATATATGATTCTGAGTCCCAGGATCAGCTAGACCTTATTTTTAATGCTTTAAACACTATGCGGTTGATGGCTCTAACAGAGAGAGAACATGATGTGGCCGTTTAAAGCCTCCTTGAATGTAGGGGACTTAATGTCATATGAATGATATCACTCAGATCCTTTAATGCTCTGATGGCCTCTACGCAGAATAAAATAACCAGGTAAATGCAGATTTGTTTGTTTGCAATAAGGGTGCTGGCAGCCATAGTGAGCCAGAGGCCACAATTCACTCATACAGTTGCACACTGATCAAACACTTGATGGTAATCCCAGGAATTTCTACAGAACACCGTTGAGCATGAACTATGGGGTTGGTTAAATTGCAAAAACGTAATGGTGAAAATTGGACTTAAATTACACCTGATATTCCCACATGGGATGGGAATTTAGTGACGGAGATTTTTGGAATGAATAAAAAAATTAATTAATTAAATAAATAAATAAAATAAAAGCAGATGCTGATCAGTACAACAAATTATGTTGAAACAATGCCATTGAGAATTTGGATCTTGAGAGTTTGGAATTTGAATGGAGTGTAAATGTTGGATGAAAACTTCCATTAACGTTTTGCTTGGAACCACCTCCACACTTTTCCACTTGAAAGCTGACAAAAGAGGCAAATATTATTCCAAAATATTCTATTATTGAAAAAATACTCCTCAGCAATTCCCGGCATTATGGATTTTCCTTGTCAGTGCAAGTTACAAAAATAAAAAAAATGAAGGTTTATGTGAACTGAAATTACAAAATTATTTGTCCTTTGAAAGAATCTTGAAGAATCTCTAAAACCAAATAATATTGTTGGTGGTAAAAATATTATTCCATGAAAGCCATCCATGACCGACAGCGTGAAGCCAAAGAACTGTATTTACAAACCATTAAAGTTACAAATACAAAAAGTTTATTCTTCTCATTGCTTTCTATGTATTTTATAATCCTTGTCAAGCCATTGTTAAATCACAACAGTTAAGGATTTCTTTTGATTGTGATTTCTTCCTGGCAGCCACCCACGGGGTTTAAGACTTTGCCGTGAAGGTGAAGGTCATGGGCCTCTGGGACTTGTTCAGGAAATGACAGCACACCGCTTAGACTTTAATGAATATAACTCCGTCTTTGTAAATACAACACCAAGTCTGTAACTTTGGAAGGTTTTTCTTCCAGGAAACCAATTTCAGAGCATAGATTTGAGGGAAACTGATCCATTTTCACGTGGCAGAAAGATTGCGTGGCGAAAAAATTAGGCTCCCTTCGAAACATGAAGAGAATTTGATGAGAAGTCCTTTCCTTTCTCATTGTTGGGAAATGTAAGACTCAGAGACACTGAGAGATGACTTAAATGCTATCCAGAAGAAAAAGAAAATAGCCATCACAATGATTCATGGAAATCAATGACAGTGACAGCTACATAGAGTGTCTATTGTGAGATGAAAAGGGAAGGCAAGTGCCTGTGGCTCAGGAAAGTGGATAGACATAAATTGAGCAGGAATACTCCATCAATTGTTTTGTTGAACAGCCTCTTGTGCCAAGTGGATTACTTTAGCACACTTCAGAATGACTCTTTCATTAAGAAATGATTGTGGGAACCATCTTAAAGCAGTCTCTAAGGACTAGTGCACAGACAGAGCAATTCATATTTCATAGCCTCTTTGGACTTCACTGACAGAGGTGAAGCATAATTAAAGTGAAGCATTGCAGTGTCGTAACCTAATTAAAAACCAAATAACAACAAGGAGATCTGCTGAATAATTTTCCACCCCATCAGCCAGGCAATTTGGGCAAATCTGGTCGTTGTGAGAGCAATTGAACTTGGTTTAGTCTTTCCCTATACTTTAACACAAGAGGCCACTTATCTCTCTCTCTCTCTCTCTCTCTCTCTCTCTCTCTCTCTCTCTCTCTCCACAAACACACACACACACACACACACACACACACACACACACACACACACACACACACACACACACACACACACACACACACACACACACACACACACACACACACACACACAAAGAAATTCCCTTGACCATCTACATGAACTATAGCACCAGTGCAGTTCATGATGAATTTGTCGAGGAAAAAGAGTGAAAAATCATGCAAAAAAGTATTTATTGAGACTAATTCTGTGGTGGAAGAAAAATATTTGATTAGCTTTGCAGTGAGCAGTCAGTAGTGTTGGTCTAGTCCACGATGATACGGAGAGAAACAGCAGGCCTTTGTCTGCAGACAGAATGGCGCTCTCTATGGGGTCACTGCAGGATTCCAAACATCACAGACGGGGCAAAACTATACACTGGAATTCCTCTCCCTCTATGAATGTTTTATTAGCCATGTGAACAGGTCAGAAAGTCACCCCCCGCCATACAATCATCGGCCGTGGCGCAGGGGCACGTCCGATCCCAGCTTACTGGCTGCTGCCTGGATCAACTTGAATGCGGTTAGCATGATCAAGACAGTATCAGCTTTACAGCTAAAACAACACCAAGCTGGAGTTCTGGAAAAGTAATGGAACGCACATGTTAGAGTAAAAATATCCTAGCAATAAGGCAATGTCGCAAATTGTAAATTGGAAGAGATCTTTTTTGTTTGGACTTTGGCTGTTTGAAAAGTTTCACTCTGGTTGCATAGATTTTGAAAAACACCAAATGTTGCTGTGAATCTTTATGTTGGTATCCTAATATGAAGTTTATGCATTAACCAGCATTCAATTATGCATAGATCTTCAGTGATATTTCAGTTTACCACTCTTATTCAAAAGGTCTTACCATGGACCACCATGCAAGATTTCCCAGGCCCAGAATTAATGTTGGCTGGATATTTTATTGAGGTGTTACATTGGGAGCATTTCCAGAATACATGTTCAACACCTACCTCAGTAAACACATCCACACACATCCACTGTATTCTAATACTACACCAACCATTCAAACATTATCCACAACAGCATACAGCACAGAACACTGAGCGGATCTGAGAATGTCACATGTTACGCAATTTAACATATTTAATCATTTAACTTTCTGGAGTTACACCAGTAGGTGGTGACAATTTACTGTCTCTAATCGAGGGGGTCTTTGTATCATTCAGAGAATCGTTCAATAACAATTAATTCAATCAGCAAAGAAACTGTTGATTATGAGTGAGTCATTGAATTATTTACTCAACCGATTCAATAAAAAAACAATTATTCAATTAGGAACAAAACACAGCTACAGTTTGTTGCTTTGAGATGCGAAATATTTGATTCTGTTTGGATTCATTAGGAACTAATTTCAACAGCATAGCAAAAATAAAGAAAGTAATTGGCAAAACTGCAAGTGCAATACATGGAATACATGTCATTTGAGCAGTGCCATTTCTTATGCTGTTGTCTTGAGTAACTGGAAACAAGAGATAACCAGTGTAAATGGAAAGGATCACAAATTGACTAAGACAACTGAAGATGCTGTTAATGTGGGAACCTTTAGATTAATAATTTACACACCCCATTCTTGAAAATCAAATCCAGTATAGCACTACAACAACCTACAGTAGTAATGAATGAAATGAAATGACAATTGCTAAAGCTATCTAAAACCCACCCTAAAATATAAACAATTACATGCTTACCGTAGTGATTCTGGTTAAGAAAAAACACAGGTTAAAAGATGGATTTATCATACTTGCTCAACATTTACATTTTTTTTATATATATATATATATATATATATATATATATATATATATATAGCCTTTGATCTGAATTTAGGTCTGAATATTCAGAACAATAACAGTCTTCTCGTAGACAAGACAAGACAGGCTACAATGCTTGTAATCCTGTGGGCTTTTTCTCTCAGGCGAACACGGGTTGTAAATAATCAGAGACAGCTACACTAGTCCTCCCTCAGAGGTGACTGAGTGAATATTATGATTGATAATGCCTTACATAATGTAAAGCTAACTAGGTGAAAGGCCAATGTAATTTAGTACTCACACTTAAAGGTGAGTGAGGCCATCAAGCTCCATGTACACTGCTTTGACCTGCAAAGCCCTGCCTCCTAAAATCTGTTAAGCTGTCTGCGTTTACAGCATTACTGATGGTGTAAACAATCTCACGTGTCAAATGGGTTTTCTTAAATCAACTGGAACATGAGGAGTGGGAATGTAGTGTGGAACGACACATAGAAACTATGATTTTGTCATGTTTCTTATGGGTTGCGCATGTAAATGTATGATGGGATAAAAAATAGCCTAGTTTTAGTGTAGTTTTTAATTTAATAAAGATTAATTGTTTTGTTTTTAAGAAAAAATATATGTGTTATACAGAGATATATGTGTAAAAACACACACACACACACGCAGCGCGCGCACACACATTCACTTGAATTCAAATGAACAAACCTTATTTCATCTTTTGGTGAATAGATTTGTGACTGAGATTAATCAGAATATTTAAAGCGTAATGTTAAAATTAAATATATAGGTATAAATGTAGTCAAATAGCAGGCAAAAAGTAAAAAATATATAATATAATACATTATATAAACATCATATAATATATTTCTTTATTTCCTGTTTTGAATTCATTGAGGAATGTCTATATAATGTTTCAAAGACAATACTTGTCATGTTTTTCATCTTAATTTAATTTAGCATGACTCTGGCACAAATGGTTAGTGAAAATAAGCTTTACCCTGAGCTGAGTTGGCTTTTTGTTCTTGTGGATGTGTACAGTTGATTGGCTTCCTTATAACACCCCCAGCCCTTCTGTCTTCCAGTTCTTCTTAGTCATAATACCTTTTTAGTTCTCTTCATGATCCAACTTTTTTTTTTTTTTCCCACAAAACATTGCGGGGTGTCATGTGTGTTGTTGCTGCAGGTCAGTGGGCTGGAGCAGATAGAGTCATTATTTGGTTAGTGCTCACACCAGCTGGCATTCTCCGCCTGTGAATGAACAGGCCTTTGTGGACAGTCAAGAACCCGCTGGGCATGCTGAAAACACATCCACGACATGAGAAGCAGAGAGAGGGAAGGCCTCTGCAAAAACAGAGACGACCAAGGTCTCTGCCAGTACAATCATGGCAGTCCTCATGTTCTGTCAGAGTCTTACCCAAGAGACGGCCCTTGGGACATCGCAAGGACTCCTTCACACTCGTTGTGGGCTCCTCCACTTGAGAACGAGAGCCAAACGTCTGAAAAGGTATCCTTGCAGCAGGTTTTGAAAGACTTGATGTAAAAAAGGCCTCACTTCCAAGCAAAGCAAAGTGAGAGTGTAAATGTAGAACTAAAAAGAGTTTCATATATTATTGAAAGATAAAAGAGTGCTTGTCAGCGGAGCCTGCGAACCAGAGACATGTCTGTCAGCACAGAGCTTCTTGGGATGTAAGAACAACACTTAGCAGCGCAGCAGTGTCTCTGAGACAAGTGGCAGAACAAGATTGATGAGTCTTGTCATCCTTGCTGGGATTTGTGCATCAAGTTAATAGCGTGGTGCCATTAACTGAGGAATAATTGCTATCAGATGTGGGAATGACAGCAGGCTTTGCGGCAGGTGTGATGTTGCCTGCAGGTCTAATGCTATTTACCTGTGAGATCAAAGCTGGCTCATCGCTTACCTCACAAGCAAGGTCTCCTGTAACCCATGACCTCATCCTGCTGTGTCCAGTGATACAGTCATGGGATATCCTCTCATGTCTTTGTGATGCTTTGCAAACAATTGGCAGAGATGCTTCAAATGTTTCTAAGATATTTCATCTTCACGTACTAATCCCTAAAAAGAAAATCATCTGTCTAAATGAAGAATTATAGTCCTATTCTCACATTCAGGTTTGGTTTTTCATGTTTGTGGATGGTATTTGTTTTCTTTCAGTGTGATCTTTTTAACAAGTAATTTACACAATACACAATATCGTTCAGAAAGTTGGGGTCAGTAGTATGATTTTTTGGTTACACTTTATTTTAAGGTGTCCGTGTTACAGTGTAATTATACATTTAAGTACTGAGTAATAATAATTAACTATATGTACTTATAGGGTTATGATTAGGATTAGGGTGTGGTTTAGGTTAGTTGCATGTAATTAAGCACAAAAGTAGAAAAAAGAAACTAAAGTAGTGTTACTTTTTGACTTTTTTTGCTTTTTTCTTTACTTTTGTTCAGCAAGGATGCATTAAATTGATTAAAATGGTCAGTAAAAGATATTTAAAATGATACAAAATTGACAAATTCAAATAAATGCGGTTCTTTTGAACTTTCTAGAAGCAAAACAACATTCAACATTGATAATAAGAAATGTTTCTTGAGCACCAAATCAGCATTTTAGAATGATTTCTAAAGGATCATGACTTGAGTAATGATGCTGAAAATTTAGCTTTGCCGACACATGAATAAAATTACATTATAAACTATATTAAAATAGAAAAGAGTTCTAAAGAATAATCATATTTCACAATATTTTACTGTATTTTTGATCAAGTAAATGCAGCCTTGGTGAGCATACAAGACTTCTTTCAAAAACATTTAAAAAGCCTTACCAACCCCACAGTTTTGAAACGTAGTGTATGTGTGCTCAGTTTCGTACACAATTGCACGTTTTCTGAACTTTTGAATCCTGATTTTCACGGCACTCACATGTAACTGAATAAACACTGAAGATCACATACTTTCACAGTTTCCAGTTTGTTCCTGTTTAATTTCCCGGAGGAGCTCTTTGTTAGTCTATACCAGATAAACAACATTTCAAGGTATTTTTAAATTGCTGGAAAAACCATTTAACGCCACAGGGAGTCTGGTACTGTAAAGACATTAAAAATAAATACATAAACCTGAAATTGGAGATAAAGTCATCAAGCACAGTAAAAAAAAAAAAAAAGTGCCAAAGAAATCCACGAGTGGGATTTAAGGTTTATTCAGTCACTGCTCTGCTCTGGTGTTGCGTTTTAACCACTAAAAGCACAGCTCCTAAAAAAACAGGACTTACATGTAAATCCTGAACTGTGTGCTTTCTATTCATTGCAGCAACACACTGACACAATGGGTGAGGTAACACATGCTGAGAGGGCCAAAAAGCAAATAAATAGAATGAAAGTTGTTATTTTTTTGCACCATTTTCATTGTGATCATATGCATTTAGTATTCAACAGTCTATTAGTATCTGGTTTGTTTAATATGCTTCAAACTCCATTAGAATTTGAATTCCCTTGTGTTATTTTACTGTTTAAGTCATAGTATTTATCATGTAAAAAAAAAACAAAAAAAAACATTTATCTTGTTCTTCCAGGGCTACTTCTGTCTGAGGTTCTTTAAATGGCTCTGAAAGTGCATCTGAAAGCTTTCAGATGTGAAAACAGATTTCCCAAATTCCCAATTGAGCATGAGTAATTTACTACATGCACTTAAAAGTTGTCACCCATACTTGTACAAACAAGGGTAGCCCATTGCACACTTTCTGCAAGTGAGGCATATGGAAAAACCCAGTATTTCCCAGAGACTATAGTGTGCCCAGTACACTTCAAACAGGGGCGGAAGTTTTGCACCATGGCTCAAATCAATGGGGCTTTTCTCCAGGTAAGTGCAAGCCCTCTGGCTTTGGCCAGGGTAAATGTCAGGCTTCGGGACAGTGAGTTTATCTTGGACCAGTCTGGTATTTTTACACCTTTCATAAAAACTCATGTCTGACCACTCTGCCATTAGGCTTCCATCACTGGACAGGTGGAGTTTTTTCTTTTCTTTTTCTTTTTTTTCCTCAGAGATGGTGGTCAGTCTTTTGTTTGATTCTATACTGTACATGTGCCTTATAAAATTGCTTAAACACAATTAAGAGTGTTAGGGGCAAACACAGCTTGTAATGATTATGGGAATCATAAGAAATTTACCAATTTCTTTTCCAATTTCTCTTAAGAATTTTGGTTCCTTAATGGTTCCATATTATTTTGATGAAGACATATTTGGAAAGAAAAATGAAGTAAAGTGACAATTTTAAAAAGAAAATAATTTTATTAAAACAATTAAAGCAATGTAAAAACATATGTTCTCATAACTTAATTATACATTTTTACAGTGGTCGCACTATAAAATCTGTATCTTTTTAGAACATGCTCTTTAATAATCAGCTGTCTACTTTGGTCGCCCTGTATGGTTTTGATTCACTAAAAGAACCGAGAGTCATTCGTTCAAAAATCTGGCTACACTCATAGCGCTATATGTTTTTAATTCACTAAAATAGTGAATTGTTTTATGTTTCTTCACTTTATTTGTCATGTTGTAGACATAGTAGAGGTGGAATAACATTGCAGGGTATATTGTCATAGTCATTTAATACAGGTTTCCATCACTGAAAATGTGGAGTTCCTTTCTCAGAGATGGTGGTGAGTCTTTGTTTGGCTCAACTGTAGAGCAAGATCATGATATAATAAAATATTTTAAAATATGTTTTGTATAAAATTGCTATACCAAAAGAGCTTCTTATCCTATTAATACTTCTTGTCTCCCCAAGCGATGTTTTTGAAAACAAAGCAGAACAAGTGCGGCTTCACGTAATGGCTGTTGTTGCTTGTTTTGCTAACCCACTAAGATGGTTAAGGTCTCTGAAATGGCAGACTTTGCTTTAGGGTTGAATAAGACGTAGCAAGGCTGATGTGGTCGGTTACAATGCCTGTCGTTTCTCCCCGCTGTGCCACCCATGAGCTAAAATTGCTAATGGCCCTGCCATGTATAAATACCATTCTCTAGCTAATTAGTCACAGTCACCCGCTGAGGGCTGCGGTTGCAGCTCAGACTGTAGGTGAGGCCAAAGGCCCACGTTTTAAATTCTCTCCTGCAAACAATACATGTCAGAAAGCTTTATCATGATCATTCTTCTGCGGTGTTAGAGAAGTTGGTTGGAGCTGAAAATAGGGAAGCATAAGTTCATAAAATTGGAAAGTGTACAACTCAAGCTATTATAAGGCGAGAAATAAGGCCTCATTTGAAGAATAAATGCGGAGGAAGGACATTTTCTTTCTCGAAATGTGTAAAGCATAAGTAAAAAAAGTTCATTGAATTATATCAGTTGTCACATTTTTGTTTGTGGGTCAAGGCAATCACGAGTTCTGTAGTTTGCTGCAATATCCTGCAACATTCATCTTTTACACATTGCGATCTCATTGCATATATTCATGAACCTAAGAGAAGCAAATGCATAATTCTTTGTTTTTTTCTTTCTTTAAAAAAATTCTAATATCTTTTAAAGCAATGGATGAAGAAAGCGAAGTCATTCAATTAATTCAGGAAAGTGGCATAATAGTCATAACTTCATCAGTGTTGCACCGTCAGTTGGATCTGCATTAGTTGCAGCAAATGCAAACACATTAGTCCCTGGCATAGTGTACAGAATATGGCAATGCAAATGGAAAGTGAGAAGATTGTCAATGTTTTACAAAGAGAATAGTAGATGGCCTGGATCTTGCCTCTGGCATTTGTGCCCTCTCCCGCTTCTGCTATTAAAACATGATGGGTGGAGGAGGGAAACTTAATATTTCAACTCCGGCTAACAATTTGTGAGCTTCACACTTCACAACAAAGGCGACTGAAAGTTCTTTGTTGGATGGCATTAATCATGGCATTGAACCTCAGTGTTAACAGCAGTAAAAGGCAGCCATAAAAAACAGGGGTGCTTTCATTTAGTTTTTCGTTAAGATCTGTGGTCTCTGGGATTATTTTCTTTCGGTGATATTTCATGTCATCCCTGTTGTTTGCAGCGGCTCGGTTTTCAACGCCGATTGTGATTTTCTTTACTTTTGATACCTTGCCAATGTACTATCAACAAAAACTTATTTTGTGATTTAGTAGCCAGTCCAGTCCAGTATCAAAACTTTACCATTAAGAAACAAGAATCAGCCATTTGAAATTTATTTTACAGGAGGATTTTTTTTTTTAAATATTATTTTTATGTATTTTTCCATGTATAAAAATGTAAAAGTCAATTTAATCAGTTCATTATTACAAATTGTCAACAGGAGGATTTTTTTTTAAATATTATTTTTATGTATTTTTCCATGTATAAAAATGTAAAACAGTCAATTTAATCAGTTCATTATTACAAATTGTCAATAATCATAATATAATTTGAATTTGTGGGGGATTTATTTAAATTTAATTAATGGATTTTTTTTTTTTTTCAGGGCACTTTTTTTTTTTCTGTGGAATTTTTGACCCGTGCCCCCTTTAATTTCTTACCCTGCTCCAGAAAATGTAACCAAACCATTTTTTTCTTCTTATGGGGCATAGAGACAAATCAGTTCTGACAGTCCAACTGATTTGAGAGAAAAAAGAGCCAAGCTTTGAATGTCTTCCTCTCAAATGGAAGGGGAGCCTCTCATGAAATGCCTGTTGTTTTTAGAAGCTTGGAAAAAGTAACAGACTGGCCTCAGACGCAGGGGGATTCCATATGTGAAAACACGTCACCTGGGCTTCCCTCGTCATCTTTTTCCTCTCTTTTGCTTAATTCTCTAATTTGTGCTGTTTTTGGACAAAGAAAAGGCAGCAGATTTTTACCAAGTTGTTATGAATCAATCAAGTTGTTACTGAGGTAAATTGCTGGCAAAATGTAGAATACACAACATTCTAACCCGTTTGAAGTGCCTTTTCTTAGCTCTCCTTCCAAGTTGAGTTTGCTCAGATCAGAGGGGCTGATATGCCTGATTATTGACCAATATTTGGATGAAACCCGAGCTTTGGACTGGGGGCGACAGCTCTTCCTTTTGATTGGGTGAGTGATGAATTACAAGGAAGTGCAGTAACTGGAGCCGAATCTGCCACACGATGAGAGGCAACTGTGTGTGTTATATGTAGGGACAGACAAGCTCCCGTTTCCCATTGTCTCTGTCTGAGACTTCCATCAAACAGAGGGTTAATGTTACAAAAGTCTGAAACACTTGAGCAGTGTGTGTGTCTGCTAGTGGCCATCACTTATTATTAATGAAGTGTCAACAGTGAAAGATGTGTGAGAAACATGCCATGTTCCACATCCGTCATAGTCTATATGTAATAAACTCCAGACACCTCATGCACTTCCTCTTCCTCCGCACACATAACACCACCCACTTAGAGAACTCTTGTTTATTTTAGTGTTGCTTATGGTATAAACAATAAAATTGAAGTAGTTTTAATATGGGCAAAAACATACAAAAGACAAAACCAATCAATCAGCTTGAGTTTCCAAAAGCACAACGTTCATGCTGTATATGAAAGCTGTGCAGCTTTCTAATTTAAGTAGATATTTTATGGAAAATGGTTTTAAGTCATTTCCTATCCACACTTCATTACACTCGAGAGTTGTCCATGGAAAACAGTACTGCAATATTTTAAAGATGTTATTTCTTCAAGCTCCTTAAAGTAAATCCTTAGGTCATTCTAATATGCATTTGCAAGTACAAATCTCTTTCTGCAGCTCAGAAATTAATGCATAAAAGAGAGAAAATATTCCTGCTCTGGAAAAAAAGATCTTATCAAACTCACACTGCTGCCTAAGTGCCAATGAGTCCTCTTGCGCCACCTACAGGTGCACATTAGTTACCTTTATTTATCTATCCTTTTATTGTTTTGTTTTAATTAGGGCTGTCAAAAGATTAATCGCGATTAATCGCATCCAAAATAAAAGTTTGTGTTTACATAATATATGTGTGTGTACTGTGTATAATTATTTTGTATATATAAATACACACACATGCATGTATATATTTAAGAAATATTTGCATACATATACTGTATATATATTTATATAGTCTATATTATATATAAATATAATTTTTTTTATATATATATAAATAACACATTTTTCTTAAATATATACATGCATGTGTGTGTATTTATATATACAAATTTAATTATACACAGTACACACACATATATTATTAAAAACAAACTTTTATTTTGGATGCGATTAATCGCGATTAATCTTTTGACAGCCCTAGTTTTAATTCATAATTTTTTTGTATATTATTCTACTCTGTCACCAAAAAGGATGAAAAAAGCATCATAAAAGTAGTCCATGCCGCTAAATCTTCTGAAGTCATATAGCTTATTTCGTTAATCTTTATTCTGCTAAATCTCAAATAAAGAAGTGATTTTGTTAGTGAAGCTGCTCAAATGACCCATGGCAGACCACATCTAATAAAGTCACTCACAGTCCATTGTGCCAGAATTAGAGCCTAAAACTGTCACCACTCGTGACAGAAACTGCTCAGGATCATTTGATTTCTGATCTTTGTCTCTCTATATGTCACAGAGATTTAAAAAATGAAGAGTAAATGCCTGGCCCCTTTTGATACTGTAACTATTTTTTGCCTTTGTCTTCACTGATCCAATTAGCTGAAACAGGCTCTTTAATGACCGGGGAGATCCATCGCACACTTTGTGGCCATCACTTTTAATGCCTCAAATCAAATCAAATGGCAAATGAAGGCAGCAAGGAAAGGCAGCGCTCTCCCGTTCTTCGGGCGGAAAACAAATGACCCGAATTAAGGGTCTCATCAGTCCTGTCTCCCGGATCAGAGCTCCTCTGCCTGTCAAAGTCACATTTTAATCGCCAAGGTAATTTGAATTCACATTAATGAAAACAAATGGCTCCCTGAGCTCCTGGTGCTCAGTGTAATAAATTATTATTGCTCCCAACAATCACATCTCCTTGCATTTTTCAATTACACGCCCCCTGTTGAGTTGCTCAAGGATAGCCCACTTTGATGAAGATAAACGATCTTCCCGGGACGTCGGAGTGTCTGCTACCTCTTTGTAATAGTTTTCTAATTTAGGCACATCTTGCATGATGTGAGACATGATTTATCTGTCTATATCTCTGGCTTGACATCACAGTAATGTAATTGAAAGCAGGTGCTAATTACACCTTTGATTGGGCAGGAACATTAACAAACAGAGGACGGCGGCTTTATCAGGAAACCTATTTTCCACACAGCGATTTAACAGTAATTAACATCATGTCGGCAAGTTTTATTTATAAAAGTCAAAGTGTGGGATTTACTTTTTGCGGATGGAGTCTTTAGATTAATCAAGCCACTGCTGTTTCAAAGTGTCGTTGATGCCCTCTCCATCTGGCATTGTGGTTAATTGGCATCCCAGATTGCCCTACAAGCCAAGTAATCTGTTGTCCAATGTCACCATCCCCCTGTCTGTCACCGCGAGTGGCTTAGGTTTCCTGATCCAAGCTGCTCTCGGTCACTGACGCAAACCGGATCCCTGGGTGTATGGTGCACTGTAAAACAACTTTCAGATTTATCACCTTTGAAATAATATTTCTCATTCTTTATCTACAATAAAAATGATCGACTGGGCCAATATAAACAATAGCGAAAGGAAAAAACATACAGAGTCCTGTGAATTGTTTAAACACGCCTACATCACACACTTGTGTCGGTGATTTATAATCCAAATACACGCAACACAGTGTACCTCTCAGGATCTCTGGAGAGCCGTATTAGTCCTGTCATCTATTCAACAAAGAACCTGAAGTTCTGCAGGCTCGGATTGCAAGGGAACATCATTAAGATGTAATTGCTGAATGGTTAACATTGCAGGGCACTGGATTTAACTGCACTTTGAATAAAGGTGTTCATTCTAACAGAGCAGCTTTTGGGAACACGTTGCCAACCCACAGTGGTGTTAATGACAGGCACTCATTCAATGTCTCTCACTCCCTGGAAGAACTTACGATAATTGTTCTGGTCCCGTGGAAAAGCGAGTTTTTGAAGATGGGCCGAGACAGGGCCAGCCAGTGGGTCTAAAACCAGATGGTTTCTACCACTTAAGCTCACAAGCAGTTTTTGTCCACACAAAAATACCATATATGTTGTAATTTTAAAAGTGTTCATTTTTTATAATAGAAAAATTAAATATCAACTGTCCTTCTTGTCTCCCTGTAGCACTGTCTCAGGCATCTTACATTACAGGCGTTGAAGTTTATTTATCTGGCCACATCTGCAGTCCTCATGTCTCCTGCAAAAGGACCATGGCATGTTCAGGCAAGTGATCAGGGACCATGGGCATCTTTCTTTTGTTGTTTTTCAGAGTTAAAGGTCTCTTTAGTGTCCTAAGTTATTGGATTTGTAATTTGTATGTAATTTTTTTTGCCTGTACTATAGCATAAAAATACCATAATATGTTTGAAGATATTTAGGAAACAGCACATTTAGGTAAGTTCACATATTTGTTTTTCTGAAAAACAATGCTACAGCCAGTTATTTTACTTTGAAATGTACGTTCCGTAACGGAATGTCTGTTTTTGTTTTGGTCTGTGCGATTCCACCCCACTGCCAGTTTACCCAATAGTATTTCGACACCAAGGGTTGCCAGTTGGCGGGAAACAGCATATTGCAGCCATGGAATAACAAACAGACTGGGTCAGAGATCGCAGATTTTACCCGACCTAAAAAGCCTTGGCAACCATCTAAAAATCTCTTTAAACGGGGGCATATGAAAATGCATATATATAAACCCATCAATCCAAATCTCCTCGCCTTCCATTGTCAGTTGTGCTCGCTCTTGTTGCGTGTCCTCAATCTGGCAACCCGTGTGAGCGTCGAGTTTGAGGAGGAGGGGGCCAGGTAGGGGGCCAACTTAACCCAGTAGGGCCATCTTACCCCTCTTTTAATATTTTAGATTTTGTACTATAACAGCTAAATTTGCAAATGTTTCTGTTTATTTCCTATAATAACACATTGGCTGATGCATCATCTTCATGCTATTGCTAAACCTATATCTAAATATGTTACAATTTAAAAGTAAATCCACATTTTTCTTAAGGCACCCCCATCCCCATATATAACTGTCAATTCTCAGTGTCAATCAACAATATCTGTCAATCACGGAACAGACAGGTCAGGTTAACAGGGGGTCAGTTTGCTCTGTATCCTGCTCACTCAAAATGAAACACCATAACCACAGCTGCAACGGCATTCACTTTTCACAAGCTTGGCCTCTTCTCCGCTGGCAAGCTTAATGCTGAAAAATAACACCAAAAGCTCTTCCATTCAACATACAGACAGACGGTTATGTCTTCAGAGCATTCTCATTGAGTGACATGAAAAGGTCTAATCATCACAGAGGTCCTCCAGTGAGCACTTTTCAGAAACATTTTGGTTATTCCATTGACTTTACATGTCCTTGGAGAACCACTGAACCCTTTAATATGATGTAGATAAGGGTTGGCTTGCAGATGTACAATTCGTTCTACCTCCCAAGTCATCATGCTTGTAATGACTATTCTTCCATATTAGACTCTTGGCACAGCACAATATAAGGGGATTGATTTACCCATCTGAGGTCTAAAAAGTTTTCAGTATTTATAAGGGTAGGTTTGTACATTTAGGAGTACCTCTGTTGGGACTGTTTTTAGAAAGCCTGGAGCAACAAAACAGTGTTGACAAAAAGGGTTATGCAAATGTTAAAGACATGTTCAAATATTTAATCATGAATCAATTTCAATCATTTATTAATATTGTTCATATATTAGTATATCCCTGTTTATTTCCTTTGTCTGTTATTGTTTGCTGTCAATGTATACGCAATATGGTTCTATTACAGTCATAAAGTCAGAATAACGGACCCTCAATTGAGTAAATTTAAATGAAAAGAGGGACTCGCCAGCAGTGCATCTCCTCCTCCCCGAACAGAGGAATTTGCTGGAGTATTTGGGCTGGGTACTCCAGCAAGTGTTTTTCATCACAGGCTGCGACCCAGACCCCAGCTAACCATCACCCTGCTACACAGAGCGTATGCTGGAGCCCATCGCAGATGGAGGGATTAAGCCTGCCATGATACATAAACCTGAGCGAGAGAAGAGGGCTGAGCCAGTCAGACCCCCAGAGCCTGAGTTCTACTGTCCAGCACAAAGTCTCCTGTGCCCACACCGGTCATATTCAGTCACAAAGTTCCCGCCCAGCCTCCCTCTTCCACCTTCTCGTTCAAACTCAGCCAGTCCGTCAGCCCTGCCTCCACTGGTTCCCTTCAGCTCCTCGGCTCTTCTTCTTATGCCATTCCATTGTGTGGATCCACCTCGAGCCCTCAGTTCTCCAGCATCACCCAGGCATGAGGATCCCCCAGCTCTGCCTCCAGCCACTGATCCCGTCACTACATTTTGACCTGTCGGCTCTGCCTTGGCTCCTTCCTCCCTCGGCTCCACCAGATACCATCGTCCTTGCAGCTCTACTGGGCACTGTCGTCCCTCCGGCTCTGCCTTGGTCAGATGTCACCCTGCATGCTCCGTCTCTCCGCCTTTCCTCTGGTTCCACCTCTGTCCTCAGTCCTACTGGCTTCGCCTCAGTCCTCAGGCACCCTGGCTCCAACTCGGATGCTCATTGCTGCGGCTCCACCAGATACCATCGTCCTTGCGGCTCCACTGCGTACTGTCGTCCCTCCGGCTCTGCCTTGGTCAGATGTCACCCTGTCTGCTCCGTCTCTCCACCCCACCCCGTCGCTCCACCTTTCCTCTGGCTCCACCTCGGTCCTCAGTCCTACCGGCTGCTCCTCAGTCCTCAGGCACCCTGGCTCCACCTCGGATGCTTGTTGCTGCGGCTCCACCAGATACCATCGTCCTTGCGGCTCCACTGGGCACTGTCGTCCCTCTGGCTCTGCCTTGGTGAGATGTCACCTTGCCTGCTCCGTCTCTCCACCCCACCCCGTCACTCCACCTTTCCTCTGGCTCCACCTCTGTCCTTAGTCCTACTGGCTCCGCCTCAGTCCTCAAGCACTCTGGCTCCACTTCGGACACTCGTTGCTGCGGCTCCACCTCCGCCTCCAGGACCATCATGTCACCCAGTCCCATCTGCTCTCTGTCAACACCCAGGGCTTCACTACCATCAGCTTCGTCTCCATCAGTCATCCCCCAGGTGTTGTAAGCCAAGTCTCCACCATGGCTCTTCCCTCCGTCGACTCTGCCTTGGGCTTTCATCCTGGCTGCCTTCTGGGTCCCCGCCTGGGTCCTCCTGCTGCTGGCTCCCCCCACATTCATCGCCACGCTGGTCTCTCCCTCTGTCATCTCCCCTGGTTTACTGCCCTCCGCCTGCTCTGTGTCCTCCTCCAGAGCCCCCTCCCTCCTCAGACTGTTTACGGTGCGAGGACACGCCTTACCATGGGATTTGCTAGGTTTTTACAGTGATACCATATTGAAACATATTCCGAATCTAATCATTTAAAACAATAAGATGCAGCCAAACACCTATATAGGTGTTAGTCTATCAATGTCATTACCATCTATACAAAAGGGGAAACTTAGGAATCATTTTATAGTGTACTGTAAACATAGACCATGTTACATACTGCAGTGAATTAAAAACAACAGAGAACTGTCAGTCTTGTTTATTAAAGACACTTTACAAAAGAAAACATTGTATAACTTGTTGTTAGTGTTTTTTAGGTTGTTGTTTTATGAGTGATAACGTGTGTTTGTTGGGTTAAAACCTTTGCCAGTGTTCTGGAAGAACAAGTTGATTTGAGACATTTATGAAGTGTTTTGTTTTAGTGCATTTTGAATGTACAATTAACTGCTGTGCCAAGATGAAAATTGCTTAGGAGTGTGTGAAGAGTTTTGATAAAATGACCTAAGTATTGAGAAATGTGTCAAAGTGATTGTAGAAAAAAAAGTAGAGGCTCTGTTCTTTCTTTTGATATGATGCGTAATTAAAGTTTTGTGCAATTGATCAAAAAAAAAAAAAGCTGCTAGGGAAAGAGTTAAAGTACAATTAATAGTATATTTCAAGTATAAAAATTAATACTAAATGGGAACAGATTAGTATACTTAAAGTGCAAAAATAATGTATAATTAGTAAACTATAAGTATGATGTTAAGTTCACTTAAAGAAAACTTACATGTATACTTGCAGTATACTAAACTAGTACAGTAGTATAGAGCAGTGGTTCCCAAACTAAGGTACGCTTACCCCTGGGGGTATGTGAGGTGACAGAGGGGGAACGCAAACAAAATGTTTTGCCTTTCAAGTCAAATACATGACATCCAATCAAATTACCTCATCTTTTGCAGTCAAAACTGACTGCATCCACACAAGCAGCGTGCATATGATAGGTGGTGTGCAGAGTATACTGCCTTAGCAAATCACGCTACATTACTGCCGTTCTCCACAATGTGTTTTTGTAAAAGTGAGGTTTTAGCACTTACTGGCATGCAGAACATATAGCCTCTAGTATACTTCAAAGTGTACTTTCATAAACTAAAAAATTGTGCTATAAATATTTAACTAGTAAACTATCAGTATATGTTTTCATAGTATAGTCGCAGTACAAACCAAAAACGTAGTTGTACTCAAAGTTCACTACTGTTACACTTAAAGTATAATTAAAAGTATACTTTTATACTCTAAAAAGTGGGCCAATTTAGTCCCAAGTATTGAAATTGTGATGGACTAGCCATCTGTCCAGGGTGCTTTCCCCTGCCTCAGGCCTAAGAAACTGGGATAGGCTCCAGCTCTTTGACCTTACATCATCAATACACGACAAGGAACAATGCGAACAAGAGGGCTATATATATATATACACATGGACTGAACCTGAAATCTCCCCCTATGCCCTCAAATAGGGCGCTATTTGAGGGGACAGCCTTTTGTAGTGGTGTCCGAAACCATAGTGGATGTTATTGAGTGCACTCATTCAATCCCACAATGTACCGCACTGAGTGTACAACCGATGTATGCCTCAACGTCTGTCCGAATTCACTCACTCATTTTTCATTCACTCCTTCAAGTGAACAGTATTAGTGGACTAACGTAGGGAATAGTGAATGAGGGTTTAGGAGCCGATTTCGGATTCAGCCATGGACTAATCAATAAACAAGGAACACCTGAGAACAATCAAACAATGAACCAATGAGAAAACAGGACACGTACAGAACAACAAATGAAAACATGACACATAAGAACTAAGTACGCAAACTTCGGACTTGCGTCCTTGGTAGTTCGGACTTGCCAAGTTCAACTCAGGAGAACGAACTTACGAGGACGGGAGGACACAAGTCTGGTAATTCTGCAAATGGAACAGCAGCGTTTCTTGATAGCATCACTCAGTTTGCTCTGGCTACTCCGGTTATCTCGTTATGTATATTTTAGGCAACAATAAAACGAAATATGTTATAAAACACCACTCTGCCTCTTTTCATTTTCATTTGAAAAAAATCTTAAACATAGTAATGGCCACACAAATGTGATTTAGGCAATGCGTACATTGATTATCTTCATTGCATATATTTATAAAAACATGAAATATAAAAACACAACCCTGCATCTTTTTGTTTTCAATTAAAAAAATATTAAACATTATAATATTGATAATTAAAACTGACATTAAACAAAAAGAGACAGGGTTGTGTCATTTTATTTTATTATACATGTACATACAGTGAGGAGAATGTACATGTATAATAAAATAAATATATAAAATAAAATTACACAACCCTGTCTCTTTTTGTTAAATATAAGTTTTAATGATCAATAATAGCCATTATAAAAAGTATAAGTAGCCTAAAGGGTATAAGAAGATATACAATAAGAAATAAAGCAAACGATTCAATCAAAAATAAGTCAGCTCTTTAGTAGGCTACAACGTTAAAGTTAAATAGCCTAAATATATAAAATTATGAAACTTCCCTTTGCCCTCAGCCAAAAAGATTTGCCAGTGAACAAATTATAGATTAATGAGACCAAAGATCGACCGTTAGATATACACAAGACGAATTATATCTCAGGTTTAACCACTAGACTAGAGACATCCGAGCCAGTGGCAAACATCAGAAGGACTAGCCGAGGAAAGGCTATTCTCGGCGGGGTAACGCTGAGGTGGTAATCGCCTGGATCTCACAACTCTCAATTTTCAAATAGGCGCTATTAAAATATTCCCGGTCGACTTACATTTGTTAAGTTATCTGCTTTACAAAAAGCTTTAAACATTACAGTCCTCATGATAAGTTTCGTTAACTTTACATTAAGTAAATCCACTTAAAAAGCTAATTACTCCTGGACAGAAATGCCATAGAAATATACAGAGCGACTGCAAAAACGGAAGTTAAAAGACAATATTCCAAAGATGGCGGCGCCCTTGTTTCTCTGGCGCATAAGGGTAGGGTTGCACCAGCCGTTCGTAAGTTCTTTCTTAAATTGGAACGTAAAGTCCACACTAGAGGCTTAGTAACTACTAGCTAGTTTGTAACTAACTCTGAACTTTATTCCGTTGCACCATTTGTTCGTAAGGCAGAACGTAGCTAGTAGGTCGTAAGCTCTCCATAAAGTAATGCGTAGTCGCATAATATGACGTTTAGCCTCGATGATCCAATAGCAGCCTTCAAATACATGAGCAGAAGTTGTGTTGAAATGCTGTGAATTTCAGTTTATCCTTCATTCTTTTGCCTCACGTTACTAACGGTAAAAATATGTTTCCATTAAATACGATACTTGATCATGAATAGCATAAGTGTTTTTGTAAATAACATTCAGAAACTGTATTTGAAATTAAATGAATAAGGATCAATAAATAAATATTGATACAAAAAACATAAGAAATTACGTTTATTGATTATGACTGATATTTGACATGCACATGGACCGATGCACACAGCGGCGCGCTGTTCAGGACGGGTTCGTGTTAAAGAGCCGCTAACAAAGTAATCTATTCACATAATGTTCTCTCTCTTAAAATGTAAGCGAGTGTAAATGTCAGCATTATCATATATGTCTAAAGAATTGAAGTCTGTCAGGTAAAAGAAGAGCTTATTGATGCAGTTCAGTCTGTCTGATATTTTATTCCATCCGTTACTCCTGATCGGAGGCTGCCGTAAATATTTAGTTTATACGTAGAGTTACGCTTCAACTAAGTTTAATGGTGCAACGCAAAAATATTTAGAAGTGCGTAAGTCGTAACTTAGTGTCCATTTACGTCAAAACTAGGCTAAGTTATAACTTACGCACAGCTGGTGCAACCGGCCCAAGGTCTATAGGTGTGAACTTTGAATTGGAACAGTACTTGGGCAGCGACTGATGACGTTTCACAAGTCCACAAGAACACATAGTAGCTGTGTCCCAAAGTGAAGGCTGCGTCCTTCGAAGGCCGTATTTGAAGGCCGGATGGCCGTATTTGAAGGCCGATTGCGTCACCGCGGCGAGACAAAACGTCACAGCGGCGCGACGAAGGACGTCCCAATTCAAAGGCTGCATCCTTGGAAGGTCGCATTTGAAGGCCGATTGCGTCACCGCGGCTCGATGAAGGCTGTCCCAATTCCTGCGAAGGCCGTATTCGAAGGACGGTTGCGTCATCGCGCCGCGACGAAGGCTACCCTGATTCAAAAGCGACGCCAAATGCGCCCTTCGTTTCCCCGTGAAAAGAAGGATACATAAATGGACACTTAGCGGCCTATTCTACCCCATAAGTCATTGCGCGCCGTTGACGACAGGCCGGCGGCCGAGACTAGAGATCGGTGGTGGACAGCAAATTCACATTTAAATGTAAGTATTATGTTTTCATTTACTCAAATAGCTAGCGAAACCACAGTTAAAGTTTATTATAAACTTCATCTTAACTCCTTCGTCATCATTGCATGGCTTCATTTGTCAGGTAGTTTTAGGCAAAACTTGTGGTAATAAAGTTAACGACCTATTTGTAATATTTGCACTAGTCTATCTCACTTGTGTATTATAAGAAATATCACTCACCCTATAAAGCCTAAAACAACCAACCCCCAAATTTGGTTTTTACTGTTGGTCTAAATTGGTATTGATGTGTCATAATTTGCAGTGTTAACAATGCACTTAAGATTGCACCCCTGTGTTAAGTACACTTTTCTGCTTTTTTAGAACAGTTCAGTGAAAAATGGGTCTGGGGAATCTAACTCCCATACAGGCACAAAATAATATATATATATTATTTTGTGCCTGTATGGGAGTTACATTCCCCAGACCCATTTTTATATGGGTATATAGTTTTATATATATAAGAAAATTAATACACACATCTTTGCTGAAATCTATTGTGCTGTTGTATTGTGCTGTTGTTGTTAACAAGCCGTGGTTAATTTGCTCTGCCTTAGATTGCACGTGTCCTGGGACAGGTGAGGGTGTGAGTGGGAAACCCACTGCTGAAACTTGGCCCTGGTTTGTCCTCATGGATGAGGTGTTGGGACAGAGGCATTGCACCAACCCCGCTGTCCTCATGGCCTCAATCCCTGAGGACACACCAGGGCCGAGTTCAGCAGTGTGTGACAAGAAGAGGAGGAGCCAGAGGCAGCACCAGCACCACCAGCACCAGCACCCGCACCAGCACCCGCACCAGCACCATGAAGAAGGCGAGACGGAGAGGACGAGTTTTTGGACTTGATTAGAGAAGACATGGGACTGCAGAGGCGAGGAGAGCACTGGAGAGTAGGGAGAGGATGGACAGGCTGTTTTCTCTTCTTGAAAGAATGATTGAGAAATATATTCTTGTTTAACTTTTTTTTCACATATATTTTTTAAAAGGAAAAAAAAATCTGTACATTTATTTTTATGCAACTTTAAATGTGTAAATAAAAGAGAATTCATTGCTCTGGACATTGTTTATTTTTGTAATGATAGTCATAATTTCTACATGAAACAAATTCTTCTATACCTTTTTTCCCCCAACTATTTACAACATACGTTAAACACATCAAATTCAACATAAACATTTAAATTTACAGTACATAAAATAAGAAAAATGATGTAGACTTTTATTCAGCTGAGTGGGAGACCCTGGTGCTGCTGGACCGAGATGGGCTCCACAATAGAGACCCTGGTAAGGCTTCTGCTGGTGGGACATCATCTGGGATGGTCTCCAGAGTGTTTGACTGCATATTTTCACTATCCACTAAGTTGTCTACCAACAGGTTTGCTGGGCTGACTCATGGAATAAATATTGAGATACTTTATTACACTAAAGTACTTTTAATAACCACTAATACCAAATTGGCGAAAAACTACAAGTCATATATTTTAAACCTTAGTTAAGCAATATTTTTTCATTATCTTGCATACTCTAATGTACTTAAGGCATCAAGAGTAAAAGTAAAGGAATTCTGCATTTCTATTACTGCATGTTGCATTTTACTTCAGAATATTTTCAAGGTTGATACATTTAAACTATATACTTTTGTGTAGTTTAATGTAAAACAATGCATCATATTGTAAAATAACAGTTTTATAGTGTTGCTGTCCCGTGTGGGAAAATTACTTCGAGTATTAACGAAGTATGTAGTTCCTTACATGCCACCACTGGTTATTTTGAAAATTAAAGTAACAAAATGTAGGCCTATTGTCACAATATTAACAAATTGTTGCTAACTACAGCTCCGTCCCATTTCAAAGGGCGCACCTGAAGCGCTCGGACCGGTCTAGCCTACGGAGGATTGTTCTTGTCGCCTAGCAACAGTGACTGACAGCTGCCGATGACGAGCGGGAGTAACATTCGCACTCGACTGTTTATATTCAAATGGGTTTTATATTCAAATGGGGTTAAAAATATGTGTAAATATATTTACCATGGTCCATTTATGTGCATAATAAAAAGAATACACTAGCCTACAAAATCGCATCAAGGTAAGATATAAATAAACATTTGAATCTTTGGCTAAGCCGAAAGTATGACCTGAAACATCCTTAATACCATTTCCTCCAGTAAAATATAAAACATAAAAATGACAATAGCCAGTTCTGGCTCCATAGCATATCAAATGAATTGTCAGGATGGCAGCATACTCTCGCACCGTTGCTTGACGCCTGGAGCGGTAATCGGGAACACCTGGCTGCGCAATTAGGAAATCCTACGGAGGCTACATGGTGCGTCCTTCGGAGGAGGAATAGGCTGCATCCTTGAAGTCTTCAGTCCTTCGAAGGATGCAGCCTTCACATTGGGACACAGCTACAGACAAGGGGAAGCATAAGACATGATCACATGACTAGGAAACAGGAACCAAACTACATGAAGCATGAACATAAAACAAAACCCCAAACCAAATGTGACAGTAACTCATTGGCGCAACAAGAGCACTTAGATCCATCATGTAAATGTGCCAGATATTTCACACATTTTTGTCATGTTGTTTAAATAAGTTTCATATAAGAAATGTGTTAGGATCCGAAATGAGATGGTTGCAGAGAAATAGGCCCACACACACGCATAACCCATATTTTAAAAACTTTTTATATATATACAGTATATATATAACGTATATTTATTTGCCACTGTTATGTTAACAAGACATTTATTTTGTAAGAACAGCTGATGGATAGCGTGCTGCGTCATGAGAACATCCCAGGTGAAGATAATGAGGAAATTGCTCCCTTCCAAGTGCGTTCCAAACGGCTACACGCACGCACTCCAAAGTCCCCACTGGGCCTCTCCCCTTCGAAGGGAGTAGGCAGGGCATAGGGATGCGCAATTCCGTTAGAAATTTGTTGTCGCAAACTCTAGGGGCAATGGGCGGCTTCTAAACCGTGAATTTTTACGGGCGTGATATTTAAATGACGATTGTTTTCAGCCGGCACATTTATCAACGTCCGATCATTCGTACGATGGGATTGGATGCATACGAATGAATCACACGTGAACCCTGTCGTAAAATGATTTCTGCGCTCGTTTCTACGTTAGATTAATACATGAGGCCCACCAGTAGGCTAAGCTAAAAGCAGGGCTTTTCTTTCTAGAACTTAACAAAAACTCTCTCTGAGATTCTAAAGGCAACAATCTGAAAAGCAAGGTGAGTTTTTGGAACAGAAACCTACTAAATAAAAATGTTTAAAGGATCGTGTTCGCTGTCTTTAAAATACATTGAGAATCCATAGTGGGCAGTATATGAGTGCAGACATTTAACTTTAGCTGCTTATTTTTTTTTTAGGTTCATGATGGCAATGCTGAGAAGTCTAATGCTGCTTTTCTTCATCTTCACCATGGGGAATGCAGACGGTAACGAACACATTTCATTGTAAAAACTCTTGCAAGTTTAAAAGCATTTTGGAAATGTACAATATTCCACTTTCTAATATTTGCATGATTAATGATGGATTTATAGTGTCAAAATACACATAATTTAGGCACATAATCACACAAACATAAAATAATAAAAACATTCTATGTTGTGAATATTACAAATGGCCTATAACATTATGTACTGGATGCATAGTTGATTTTGTTGAAGAATGCCCCTATGGATGGACAAATTTTCGACTCCGGTGCTACAAGTACTTCTCTCAGTCGGTTAACTGGATCACAGCAGAGGTAATGTATTAGTTACAACAAGGTGATTTGGACAACACTTAACATCAGGTGTTCTTTAACAGCATCTGAATAAATAGTTTGGTATTGTGTACTTGTGTTTATGTACTGCACGGGTCCCACATTTGAAAGGGGTTCCATCTCTATCAAATACATACAAACTGATACTGAGCAAATAATTAATCAGAACATACTTTGTTTGCAAATGACTAAAACATTGTTTAAAAAGTCACTTATGCTTTCTGCTAAAAATATTAGATTTTGTATTGACGCAACATCTCTCTTCAGAAAAACTGTCAAAGTCTTGGTGCGAATCTCGCATCTGTGCATGATGAATGGGAAAATGAATTCCTACTGGATCTGTTGCCTTCTTCCACAATATCTTGGGTCGGTGCTAATGATGCTGTACAAGTAAGTTAAATTGTGCTTTAAACAGAAAAGGCAAAGTTTCTAATGAAGATGGTTTGTCTTCAAAGCTGAACTTAGTTAGCTTCTTCCTTAAGTCTAACTACAGTAGTGCGCTTTGTATTCATTTTCTTCACTTATTAGGCCGGAGAGTGGTTGTGGAGTGATGGAACTGTGTATGACTATACCAACTGGTGCTCTGGAGAACCTAACAATTTTGGTGGTCCTGAGGACTGTTTGGAGATCAACTGGACCAGTGAGTGCACTGTCTTCAATTATAATTTCATATCATACGGTAACATGAAGTGACTCACTTGGATTTCACAAAGTGCCTTAATTTGAACATTTTTCTAAGATTCTAATACCACTGTAATGATCAAATAACTTATTTCATTATTCCACCCTACAGCTAACCATTGCTGGAACGATGCGTCCTGTACACGTACAAATAGCTATATTTGTGTTTCGGACAAGACCCTATTTGGTCATCCTACTCCAGTTTGATTGTACTACATTTTCTTATCGTTGCAAAAATGTTATTCTGAAATCAAATCTCTTATGAACTTTTTTACTGAAACCCACCTCAAGTTAATAAATGCATTGAAGCAAATCATGTGCGTTGTGGACCATCAAATGAATGTATATTCAAAAAAATAAATGTATTGTATGGCAAGGTTTGAGGATATGGTTAATGGCATTTAATGATTTCATCAGGGAAGGGGTTTAAGCAAGCTGTACACAGTTGCTTCATCTTTGACAAACACTAGAATACATTGTTTCCTACAATGGATTGTAAGCAAATTTGGATTTTATCCAGGGCTTTTTGTTTTCTGTCTCAAATATCCCGTTACTAGTTTGGTGTGAGAAACCTCAGCAAATAAATCGGTGATTGTCTGAACAAATTAAAGTGACTCAAACAGTTTAAGACCATTTTCTAAACCTGTTTGACTGATTGGATCAATAGTGATTAATTCACTAGTCTGGCACTTTGTTAGTTCTTCTAAACCGCTGATAGAAAATCCGCAGGGCATGTTGGTTCCAAAAATGCATTCGGGAGTAAACAACCTCAGAGTATGTTCATCGTTAACACACCAGACATTCTCAACCGATTCACAATTGAAAATGATACTAACCCTGCATCTCAATTTCCATGCTATCCATCCTAAACAGTTTGTGAGATTAAAATAAGTGTGTCCCAAAGCATAGTATGTTAAAAATAATATGCCAGAAGTCCCTGGATGGTCTACTATTTTCGAAGTATGGATCCATACTCACTATAACGGTTAATATTGCCCACAACCCATTGTGCTTTGGAGGAGGATCCAGTTCAGAACTAAGCATGAGTAAAAAGTTTTCAGAAAACTACGAAACATGGCGGATGTGTGTGACCAACGGTTTAGATAAAGTGGTTTGAGTGACTAATAATCAACATTTAAGCCGATCAAAAATATTTATGTAGCCTAATGTTATCCGTGTTATATTTCATCTGCAACAACGTGAACTTTTATAAACATCCGTTTGGGCATTAACTTAAATGTATCGTTATGCATAAATTTGAGTCGTCTCCGCATGAAATACGCGTGACAGTATTTCAACGTGCTACTGCATTTCTTTCTGATACTGAAATTATTTAAATGCGGAGGATTTTATCTTTGGCAAGATGATTGACAAGATGATTGACAGGTCAGTTTACGTGACAGCATGCGTGTAACTATGCGACATAGCAAATGTTAAAAACGCTATTTTATGACGTGATGTATGTGACGTGAGTATGCTTGTCTACTCTTCTGCAACACGCTCAAAATTGAATTGAGACGCAGCATAAGAAAAAAAAGAAAAGAAAAAAAAACGAGCCATACTACTTTTGTTAATTGCTGATTTACATATGGCCACCTATTTGGTTGTTGTGCAATCATTTTACAATCTTTTTGTTTAACAATCTTTAATCACTGCGAATAAGAACTATGTTTGTTTGATTCTAATTATATAATAAAAAAGACTGATTAAAATAAATAACAGTCTGTGCTTGCAAAGACAACATGGACGTATGTTTATTTTTTGTTCAGTCATTTTGCTTCCACATTGCTTGAAAGGTATATGTCTTTTATTATAGAAATACATTATAGCATCGAAAAGTCCTGTTGCAAAATAAAAAAAAACACGTCTGAATGCAGATCAAGGACGTGTGAGATGAGAAATATATAGCTATATTAGATATAAAATTAACATTAAGTTGAGGTTATCCGCTTACTTACGGGTAGGCCTATGTCACATTACCTGCTTTCTGGAATACCCCCCAGAATTTTTTTTTATCTCGTGTCAGAATAAAGTAATCTCCAACATCAGAGAAGGCTTTATCTGTAATATTTGACTCGGGCACCACAGTGTAGCTGTAACAGAAATCCAGTGAAAACGAGTTGCAGTAAAGGTGAACTAAACAAGACATTGACTAAAGTAAACTTGACTGAGAACATAGGCTAGCATAGACATAAATATAAACTTGACTTAAAGCTACACTGTGTGATAATTTCCCCCATCTAGCGGTGAAATTGTATATGACTACCCAGTGAATATTAGTTTCTGTTCCTTTCAATTTCGAGGGTGTTTTAACTCCTACTGTGGCCGTATTATTCCAAGATTAACATGGCTTCCAGTTCGACTTCGTCCAATTGCGCCTTTAAAACTATCACCTGTGATCCGTCGCAGCACAGATTTATGTTACAAGGTAAACAATACTTTTTCACCATTGACGTGAGGAAAAGTAACGCAAGTTATACGTCGTTCTGGCGTTATGCACAACCATGCTATGGTTAGACAAGCAACTATAAAACTTCGAATTTACACAAATAGGCTGGATTACCTGCCGAGAAGAAAGCAGGCAACTTCGGCGTCCGTTTTAAAATCTTTGCTCCTCATGAGCTCTTTCCATCTGGGAAAAGTTACTCCAATATTGACTTTGGTCTTGCGTTGACGTTTTAATTCTCTCTTTCGCTTCCTTGGCGACTCTGCTACATGTCCTCGAAAATAGGCGTGATCCTCTATCAGCAATCTTTCACATCTGCCGGCAGTCGCGAGTAATCTTCCCCTCGCATTCGTCTCTGTGTCACTGAGTGTAAAGCGCGAAAGGCGAAGCTTGAATTTACAGGTATGTCCCTCTTTGACTAATAGTTTCAAGATGGAGGGGCAACATGGCGACCGGCATTCAAACCCATCACCCATATGTACTTTCAATGGCAGATTATAAACTTACGAGAATACTTTATTACTTGAAAGAAGTAAATATACATTAATGAGCACATATATTTTTGAAAGAACTAAGTGTTTTTTGCTAAGAATCAACTAAAAAAATTACACAGTGTAGCTTTAAGAACACTGGACTCAATAACAGTGGTTAGAAGGTCGTATAAGGAATAGAGAGAGAGTATTAATATAGTACAGTTACGTATACTACTACATTAATATTAGTATACTTACAACATAAAGATACTTATAATATACTTTACTTATTAGTATACTTAATACAATGAACTTGAAGCATACTTTATTTTTTTTGTAAGGAAAACCCCACCAGTAAGTCTTTTTCAGGCCTGTAATGAATGGTTGTTCTGTCTGTGACACTACGCAGTCGCCAAAGAGAAGCCAGGGAAGTGTAAAGGACAATGTAAAAAACAAACGCACAAGCACCAGCTGCACTACATCGGCCCAGATGGGCAGATCCCCAGCATGCTCCTTTTCAGCAATCTTACTTTCGACTTATTGCAAACTGAATCCACAGACCTTTTGATTCCCTGATAGTTCACTTCACTTTCCACGGGACAGGAGCTGAATTGTCAGCGCACGTAAAGTTCAATCAGATTTACTTTCCAAAAATAACTCGTAGGCCTCTTTTTTTTGCACTTAAATACTTTTAAATGTGTTGTACCATGTGCAATTTCCTTACTTTTCATAGTAATAAAATATTTTTTAAGCTAAAATCTATACTTCATCTTGTAGCACTCAAGAAACCTGGTCATATTTTACAGGCCACATTGGAAGCGAGACCTTCCTGCTGTTAATCAGATACATGACTACATGGGGGATACAGCAGGTGGAACACTATTACTTACCCAACAGCATGCTAGTCAACACCTGCCCTGTTCTTCTAACCATCCGTAGTCTTCTGCTTTTCCCATCATTTCCTTTTTGTGACTATAAGAAGTCCATAAGTGAAGCTCCAGCTGTGTGTATACAAGGCATCTTCTGTCTGCATACAAGTCTCTGGTTGCTCTCAAAGATCCATTGGCTCCCTTTTATGAACTGATCCTTTGCTCTCCATAATTCACTGCAGATTCACAATATTCTCTGCTTTTGTGGGTGAGACATCTAATTGCAAACAGAACTGACCATATTAGCACATGAACTAAAAATGATTTATATAAATGTACACTTACAGTGTTAACATATAACAAAGTACCATGCTATTCATAAGTCACCATAGCCTTTTACTCATCAGTAAGTTTGCACTAAAATGTATTTTAATTTTAAGACCAAATTTTGAACTGATCGAAACCACATATTCCCCGTAAAACTACATTCTCCCGTCTGTGTTAGAAACAAGTATACTGTAGGCCTGTTTTAGTTTAGCTTAATTTTTGAAGCGAAATGAAAACAGTAAGAAACCCTACAAAATAAGTATTAATTATTTCTCAGTATAACAATTAAGTAAAATGATATACAAAAAGCAATCTGCATAGCTGTATGCACAGCTGGCCAATTAGAAATCCGAAAACTATCGCGTACACGAAGATCTTTCTGAATGCTCTCAGAAGAGAGTGTGCACGAAAAGAGAGGGCGTTACGATTTTTTTTTCTACAAACATACAATTATTAAAGGGGTGGTTGATTATGATTTCACTTTTTTAACTCTAGTTAATGTGTAATGTTGCAGTTTGAGCATAAACAACATCTGCAAAGTTACGAAGCTCAAAGCAAAGGGAGATATTTTCTTTTACAGAAATTGCTTTTTAAGGACTAAACGGCTGGTAGGGACTACAATGAGCTTCTTCACGGGTTAGTGACATCACTAATCCTAAAAATAAAATGTACATAAACCCCTCCCCTGGGAACACGATTTATAGATTATCATGACAGAATATGCTAATCAATGAGAAGAAGATGGTTAACTCCACATCAGCAACATAAATTCATCAACTAACCATCCGGAAATGTCCTGTTGAATTCTACATGTTGTCACTTCTTCTTGAGTCTCTCCATTAGCTTAAAGGAGACATATCATGCTTTTAAATTGTTCCTTTTTACATATAAATCATACATTTGTGGTCTATATAAAGCGGAACTGCAATGCTTGGGTCTGAATTCCTCATTATTATAGCTCCACGGGCCCCTTTTTTACCCCTTTTCTGAGGTGCTTCTAAAAGCAACTCGTTTTGGTGCGGTCTCTTTAAATAAAATTGAGACACTTCATAACCCGCCCCCTCTCCAGGTTGCAGAGGTTCAACTCCACCCCGTTCGGCCATTTTTGTAGTCTGATAGCAGAGATAGGATTATCTAGCGGCACAGAAACATTTTATTCACACGTTATTAACAAAATGTCAACAACGGAAGACTTGTCCAGCCAGCCTTAGATGTTCGAGCCAGAGTTGGAGCCGGAGCGAAATGAAAATGAAGACGACGAACCTGCAGAACAACGTCTTCATATGGATGTATCGCAATGGTGTGTTACTGTATTTACACATGAAACTTTGGTCTTCCGACCTTTTACCACCGTGTCGATTTATTTTGATTAATATGTGCGAGGGAGAGAGAGCAAGACAGCGTCTAGTTTGGAGACGGTGATGTCTTGTTTACACTTTCGCCGGGCTCCGAGAGAGAGTGCGAGCGCGCGCGACCGGGTCTCTCTCTCTCTCTGCTCGTTCTTTCAGTTAAACTTGTGTCACAAGCGCGGCAGTTCATCTACATTAGACGGTGTAATGAAGCGTGTGGGTTACTACATCCAACAACCGATCATTTTAACTTACCCTCTCGTAACTTCTGCATCCTTTAGCTTGGACTACAAAATTGCAGCGAGAAATAATAATGGCGGATCGCTCGAAGTGTTGGGCCGGAAGTCAATGTCCTTATTTGGCAGTTCCGCTGCAAATACTGTGACGTGATAGTTCAAAAAACGTCATAGATAACAGAAAAATCGGAACAGGTTGAAAAATATGACCAAAACAGAATATACAGATATCAACGAAGCACCTGAAGAGAATAATTTCATCTTTTCTGTACTTCTAAACACTCCAAATATACAACAAAATGCATTTAAGGGCTAAAAAAGTGCATTTAGCATGATATGTCCCCTTTAATGTCCGACTCCAGTTTAAACATAAAAGGCTAAATAGTTTCTGAAATTTTCAGTGGTGTCTGTGTGAGGTAATCGGAGCTGCTAACACACACACACACACACACACACACACACACACACACACACACACACACACACACACACACACACACACACACACACACACACACACACACTCTTGAAGCTCCGCCTTCTGTGCTAGAAGCAGCAGCTCATTTGCATTTAAAGCAACACACACAAAAAAGACTTGCTTTTGCTCACCCTCAAAAAGTGACAATTTTAACATGCTATAAAAAATATATGTGGGTTATTTTAAGCTAAAATTTCACATACACACTCTGGGGACATCAGAAACCTATTTTACATCTTGTGAAAAGGGCATTATAGGACCCCTTTAATGAATTAGGCGCAATGAGTGTTTTTGAAGTCTGAAGTGTTTTGTTTCTGAATGCTGCAAAACAGACTCTTTTTATCTGAGCTTGTTTGGTGCTTTAATTTATAAATCAACTGAAGAATCTATTTGTATTAGCAACAGTAGCCTACCAATGTAATTTTGTGGAACCGAGGACGTTGACTTGTTAGTGCTGTATTACATTATATGCTATTTTTACATTCGTTACCAAAAAAATAATGTCTGCACTGCACTGTGAACCCAAGAGTTGGTGGATTTACAAGGTGGCTGTGAGATCATTTCCACACTCTTATAAATCACTGGCTCTCTCCAAATACCAATTCCAAATGACTTTACCACAACAATACACCCACCAGTGCTGTCTTCTTGAACTTTTCAGCTCAGTGACAAAAGCAGCGGCTCTGGAAGTGTTATAAAACTGAAAGATGAGCTTGGTTGGGTCTTATATTAATTCCTAAAGTATGTTCAAATTTCCGCACATGTGGTTTCAGTTGCATGATCAATGATTGGAGTATGTCAGAACCACATCCTCTGCCATTTTCCTTCTCCAAATGCACTAAATCAGTCCTTGCTAAAGCAATTGCTTTATGTCAGCGCGTTGATGTTGTCAAAAAATGTATTTTCATAGAATAGCTATTTTATTGTCACTCTGTAAATGGGTGTATGTAAATAAAGATGATGAGAAGATTGCCAATAACTACAAAACATTACAATTAATGTCAGGGATTCCATTCCACCAACACATTATGTTTACTATGAGGCAACAGTGGCGTTGTTGGTCTTTACTAATTGAAAACATTTGGAGAACACGTTGAAGAAAACAGAAGCAATAATGAAATCCAGATGGCTTCTTATTATTGCTAAAACATGCCTAAAATCACACCAGCAAGGGAAAGAGTGTTTCATTTCCAACACATTAAGGTAGCTTCTCAACAAAGAGCGATTGTTAAATTAATGATAATAGTAATTAATGATAATCCCTAATTAATGATAATCCCTCCTGATGTGAAATTATCATTGTTGTTTAGCACAACAAAAAGTTGAAGACAATTTAAGCAACGGCTGCTATAATTCACAATATCAACAAGGCCTGGAACAGAAGAACTCGCCAATCGTGTTTTCACACAAATGTTTGGCTTTGAAGGCTTTCCTCCTCTTCCACAAGGTCAAAAGGCTTTCCATGCTGTCACAAGAGCCCATGTGAGAGCCGAGGTGGTGTTTACTCTGCAGTAAAAGCAGAGTGGGAACACTCTGCCCCGTGTGCCATGGCGTTGGCTGTAAAGATTCTGTTTTTGTTTCTCCTGAAATTTATCATCCACAGTGTGGCTGCAATGACAACTGGAATCCTCAGGATGTGTACAGATCAAGTGCAGGAAGAAAGGCTTCTGAGCTGTGCTGAAATAATATATATGATTCAGTGTGCTACTAGGATCAGATTCAGTGCTGTAGATCTTTGTTATTGAATTGGTGGTGAATATGAATATTAGCGATGGAAAACATAAAATAATTTAACTGTTCTGATTCCTCTTAACGAGTCCAGTTTCTTAACAGTTCCATTAAAGAAGTAAGAAACTAAGAAATATATATTTGGAAAAAAGAAATGCCATTTCACTGCCAAATTTTAATAATAATTCAACTTAAAACTGTTTTTTATTTTTATCATTAATGTTTTTTTAATTTTAGAGGCACCTTAAACAACAATACTTCAGTAAAAAAAAAAAAAGTAACATTTCACTGGATTTATTTTTATAAAATACTAGACGAAACTCATGTGCATCTTCAACTACACACTGAAACTCCAGTAACGACAGTGATTTTAAGTCACAGTTAGTTGTAAACTCTATGTGTTGGATTCACTAAAAGAACCAGCTCATAAGAGTCATTCATTATTTTCAAACACATGAAATACAATGATATACTGTTTTTATTTGTAAAAATGGGTACAGTAAGAGTAATAGGCCTACATTTCTGATACATATCATAACTATAGCTCATAATTGAGCTTTCCATCAAAGTACAAGGTTAATAATTTATAGTGAAATACAGTAATATAGTAGTTTGATCATGTTTCACAAAGCCTGTGGAAAATTAATGCAAATAAATATACGACTATAGATCAAATGGGACGATTTACCCCTTTTAAAAGCTCTGATGTGCTCATAGTCTATAATAAACTCAGTTTAAGACATTAGTGTGCTGCAAATTATTGTGCTGTTGCTTTGCATCAAGCTCAACAGTGTGAAGTACAACAGTATCACAGAATATTGGTCCATTGCCATTTCCAACCCATTCACACATTTGTTGCTTAATATTGTGAGTCTCATGTCTTACGATGGTTTACTGCAAGCGTTCTTTCTCCATTACAAGTGTAAGCAGATACTTGCTATGCTGTCCAAAGTCAAATACTGGTTTCCAAGCGATTATGCCTGCTGGCAGACCCTCAGAAGCTATACAAGAAGGCTGTGGTTTGTAATCTCTTAGAATCAGTCCTATTTCTTTGGGTTAATTCCTCCTTCTCTAAGAGGTAAAACAGCTTTTTATTTTAGAAGAGTGCAGATAAAGAAAGATGAGCGGTAAACTGCCCACATGTAGAGAAATTAAAAGGCACTTTGCTAAAAGTATCTGTCCATCAGCTGGTTCTTCTGAGAGTGTAAAAATCATTTTGAATGAAGATGACCTCTCTCGCAGCTACTAAAATCAGACACTGCAATACTGACAAATCAGAACAATGCAATTCTGTAAGAAAATCTGAAAATTTGACATACTTCAGTTTGGATCAGTATTTAAAACATACATTTTGTATAATGGTTTGAGGCTGAATAGTAAATTCTTTAAAATGTGAAAAATAAGTTAAGTGAATTAAATAATTAATGAATTGATTAATTCAATTAATTGAATTTAATTAATAAATATTGTGCATAACTTTTGTATTAAAGAAACAAAAACATGTTCAAGGCAAAATGACTAGGAGTCCAGAAAGGCTATGAAATCAGTGTTTTTAAGCCAAAATGGTACAAAAATATATATCAGATCACACAAGGACTTTGCACAGTTGGGTTAGTTCACCCAAAAATGAAAATTCTGTCAGTAATTACTCACCCTCATGTTGTTCCAACCCCGTAAGACTTTCGTTCATCTTCGGAACACAAATTAAGATATTTTTGATGAAATCGAAACGTAGTCTCACTATTGGGCGACACTGGTCATGTGTGTGATGCTGGCCCAGAAGCGCTGCGCTGTTACACTACATGAACTCACTCAGAGGCCTGACTCACTCACTCAAAATGAATAGTTGAATAAAGTCGTTATTTTGCGTAAGTATTCTCATCGCTTGATAAACTTAAGGTTGAGCCACTGTAGTCACTTTGACTATTTTAACAATGTCTTTACTAACTTTTCTGGGATGGCAGATATCGATTACATAGAAGCCTATGAAGGAGTGAGCCAGCTATCAGATTTCATCAAAAATATCTTCCGAAGATGAACGAAAGTCTTACGGGGTTGGAACAACATGAGGGTGAGTAATTACTGACAGAATTTTCATTTTTGGTTGAACTAACCATGTAATGAAAATATCAACCATATTTCCTATGGTATATTCAATATTCGATTAATAGAACTAGTGGTTGTACTATATCAGACACACACGATCAATACATCACCATGTCTGCCACTCCAAGACACATATATTGTTGCCTTTTTGAGACACTTGTAAGATTTTAAGGACTGTAAGGATGCGTTAATGAACAGGTTTCGGTTTGCCAGTGGTGCCCATGAAGAAGTGAGATGCTTTGTAACACCTCCAGCCAGACTTTGTAACAAAAGAGGTATTGTTCCTGAAATCAGAGAGAAGAATGGCAAAACCTCTCCAGTAAGTTCATGCAACTATACTATACATTCAGAAGAAGGGTAATGCACACAGAATAAACACAGAAGATAAATATTGTATTCTCCCCAACCCCATTTTGATGCTAATTAAAAGCTGATTAAATAAATGAAAGCCAACTAAGATCAACTCATGATTGACGTTTTTCTTTTTCTTCTTTTTTTTTTTTGAGAGACCATGTGCCCTAGAGCATTATATATTCACCTGAAGGAAACATTCTTACTGGATGTCCTGATTTACCCACCTTGGTCTGAATCATGCCGTGCCGCTGGAGTCTCATTTCCTTTACTATGTCACTCACATTAATCTACGGGAGCAAAACAGAAGTACATAGATTTAGTTGCTCATAATCAATGTTACATAATTCTGAGGAAAAAAAATGCTAAATATGACATTCTGGAAGACTTGACATTCTGGAAGACTTTGAATTACTTTTTTTAATTTCTAGGTTCTCTCACAATTCTGATATTTTTCTCACAATTCAAAGTTTATATTTCAAAATTCTGAGGGAAAAAAGACAGAATTGTGAGTTTATATCTAGCAATTATTACCTTAGTCACAATTGTGAGTCATAAAGTCCAAATTGTGAGATATAAACTCACAATTGAGAGGAAAAAAGTCAGAATTGTGAGATAAAAAGACGCAATTACTTTTTATTTTTAATTCCGTGCGTGGAAACAATCTTCCATAGAATTTAAATGAATGATAATTTTCATATTTAGATGATCTATTGTTTTAAGCTTAGTGTTAATGCTATACTTGTGCAAAATACCTACACTTAGGTCTTTCTCAATGAGACTGAGGATGACATCAGTGCAGATGAGGACTCCAGCTCGGCCAATGCCTGCACTGCAGTGGACTGTGATCGGCCCTTTAGAGTGTATAGCCCTCATGTAGCGAATGAAGCACACCAGCTGCTCGGAGGAGTGAGGAGTGCCATGGTCTGGCCATGTGGTGAACTTTAGATGCTTCACAAAGTGAACGCCTCCACTCTGGAAAGGTACACAGGTCAATAATGAGTGGCATTAAAATATATACACATGTTTTTGCTGGAAAAAAGCAGTTGAAAATGAAAGGACGTTTCTTTTTGTTGCAAAGTATACATTTCATTATTCTTAATACCTTATACAATTTTGGATCTCACATAAATTTATCTTGTTTTAAGGATGTTGAAGGCATAGCCTGACTGTGATTTTTAAAATGGTGGATATTACACTGAAAAGGTTCCAATAAGAACATTATTTTTTTTGGATGAGATGCAATATTTCCATCAGGTACATGCTCCTAACCTCTTTTTCCACCATCTTGATGACCTTAATGTGGAAATAGCCAAGCATCTGGTAGTTATCCAGGAAGAGCTGGTAACGGCTGGTTTCTTTGGGAACATCAAGTTTTTCGGGCCAGTACTTGTGGCATTTTACCCGGCCACGTTCCACCTCCTGGGTCATCATGGCGATAACATCAGACTTGTTCTCCCACACCATCTGCCAGAAGTTATCCTGAGTGCCAGGCAAAGGGCCCTGAGCGGAGATGTAGAAGAGCTCCTCTGTGCCCACCTTCATACAAATGTAGCTGGCATTGATGTAGCCATCGTTCTCTCCGACAGGAACACGCGTCTTATCGTCTGATTGTTCAAACAGTAGAGAGAAACAGGGATTGTAGATTAGTTCATTTTAATACGCAGAAACACATTTGAAAAACCAAGCAATTACTTCTGCTGTAATGATAAATGTATTTGCCTCAGCCCAAAATCTTAGTACATTTGAGCTTGAACAGGCATGCATGTTATTTGGCAATAATATAAGATAAGAAAACAACAGTTAAACTTTCTATGACTGCTCAATTCCCACCGGGTAACTAAACCATCTAGTGCTTATTATGAAAACCAGAAGGTGCAGTATACAATTCTTCTGTTTTAAGATTCAGTCAGAATCCAGAAAACAAACAAAACTCTTGTGTATTTACTATCAAATGTATGTTTCCCAAACCACAAACAAATTTTTATTTGAAAAGCAGGTTGGAGATTTATACGAAGCATTCCAGTAATGAGGTGATTGCTGTTGTTGGCTCTGGTAGCAAACAGTGTTATTAATCTACAAACCAAGAATGCAGTGTTGTTGGTTTCCCCATAGAGGAGAAGGAACAAATTGTGTCCAGGTACAGCAAATAGCTCCAAATAAATGAAACAAGCTCTCAAGGTCATGGCGGCTGGAAAGCCAAAAGGAGTGAACACGGGGGAGCAGGGTGAGAAGAATGTTCTAGAGTATTCTAGTGGTGGTTTGTTGGTCAATGCAGCACACTACTTGAGACTTTACTTTAAAATAGCAACATTTATACTCTGAAATTGAATCAGTTAGACGAATACAGATTTTTTGTAACTATATAAGTCCCATTTTGCTTGATTTTCTGTTTATTTAAGTTAAAATAATGACATTACTTTATAAATCATTACCTTAATTGAATGCCTCATACAGATTAAATATAAAAATGTAGTTCTTTTTTTTTTTTTACTAAGAAAAGCTGACATATACACTACACTATTGAAAAGATTGTGGTCAGTAAGTTTTTTTTTGTTGTTGTTGTTGAAAGAAATTAGTACTTTTATTCAAAAACGATGCATTTAATTAAACAGTATCTGTATTTTATCTGAGTATTTTTACTTTTACTTCACTTCATTCCAACGCATAATATCCAACTGCATTTCATTAAAACATGTTGTGTCCCATTATTTTGAACTGAAGAAATGGTCACCCGGTCCAAGACGCAACAGCCATGTCCAATTCGTTATTTTCAATTGAACTGTTAAATCTGTTTGCAAATTACACTGAAATATTCATTCATGAATTGGACCGATCCGATTGCATCTGTTCTCGATTCAACAGCTCATTGATTCAAATCACCGGTTAACAACTCACTGGATTCACAAGTCTGACTCAAAATGAGCCAAGAATGGGAGATCCTTAGAGCTTGTAAGACATGTTCCAGGATCAACATATTTTGTTGATCCTGGAACAACATTCCTGTCTGAAAATTTAGTCCTAACCTTATCCCTAACCAAATAACCCATAATTTATCCCTAAATTCAGAGGAAAATGATAGGTGAATATGAATGGTGTAGAAGGTTGTTAGCCTAAACTTGACATAATCTGTAAACGGTAACACTTTACAATAATAGTACATGAATAATCATGTACTAATACCTGAATTAATAATTACTTTACTATGAACTAATGATGAGTTAAGACATGTATTAATGAGGTACTAACCTTAATTACGACATGAGTATCATGAATTCCTACATGAATATACCATCTTAACTACGCGTTAGTACATGCTTGTTAATTAATGTATTAATTAACATTTCGAGGTAAAGTAAATCAAACATGCTCTAGATCAGAAGAAAGATGTACTAAAAGGGCACAATGTTAAATTGTTCATAAATTTAACACCATCAATTGTCACATACATCAGTGAATGACACAAGATGTCTTGAAATATTTATATTAAACCTACTCATTGAACACACATTCCGTTTTAAGTGATTCCACTGCTGCCTTCAAGTGTAAAATACCTACTACACTAGCATATTCATTAAACAGATGCAATTTTCAAAATTAAAATCAGTGTTAGCACAGATGATGGTTATTTTCTGGATTTGTTTACTGTCTTTATATCATAATGCAGTCGGATGTTAGTCTTGTTTGCTGGCTCTTCTTTGGGGCCACTATTGCCCCTTCAAAATTTGTCCACTTTTTTCCTACCGTTCAGTTCCTTCTCCATCTAAATTCAGGCACAGCACCTCTGCTCTTCCACTTCTTTACAAACCACCGACAAGCACCAAATGATATCTGATTTAGAAGAGCTGAATATGTATAAAACATGTGTAATTGATACATTTTTGAAGATTTACTCTTGGAGGGCCAAGACAAGAAATTACATGATACATTAACAAATCATGAATTCATGTTACTTTCCAAGTAATTAATGATGAGTTAGTAATGATGTGCCCCCCCAAGTAAAGTCATGACATTATGATACATTAACAAGTCATGAATTCATGTTACTTTTACTTCATGGCGGGGCACATTATTACTAACTCATCATTAATTACTTGGAAAGTAACATGAATTCATGACTTGTTAATGTATCATAATGTCATGACTTTACTTGGGGGGGCACATCATTACTAACTCATCATTAATTACTTGGAAAATCCAAGAGTAAATCTTCAAAAATGTATCAATTACACATGTTTTATACATATTCAGCTCTTCTAAATCAGATATCATTTGGTGCTTGTCGGTGGTTTGTAAAGAAGTGGAAGAGCAGAGGTGCTGTGCCTGAATTTAGATGGAGAAGGAACTGAACGGTAGGAAAAAAGTGGACAAATTTTGAAGGGGCAATAGTGGCCCCAAAGAAGAGCCAGCAAACAAGACTAACATCCGACTGCATTATGATATAAAGACAGTAAACAAATCCAGAAAATAACCATCATCTGTGCTAACACTGATTTTAATTTTGAAAATTGCATCTGTTTAATGAATATGCTAGTGTAGTAGGTATTTTACACTTGAAGGCAGCAGTGGAATCACTTAAAACGGAATGTGTGTTCAATGAGTAGGTTTAATATAAATATTTCAAGACATCTTGTGTCATTCACTGATGTATGTGACAATTGATGGTGTTAAATTTATGAACAATTTAACATTGTGCCCTTTTAGTACATCTTTCTTCTGATCTAGAGCATGTTTGATTTACTTTACCTCGAAATGTTAATTAATACATTAATTAACAAGCATGTACTAACGCGTAGTTAAGATGGTATATTCATGTAGGAATTCATGATACTCATGTCGTAATTAAGGTTAGTACCTCATTAATACATGTCTTAACTCATCATTAGTTCATAGTAAAGTAATTATTAATTCAGGAATTAGTACATGATTATTCATGTACTATTATTGTAAAGTGTTACCCTGTAAACTTGTCCCTTAAATCTGATAGGTTGATTGGAATTGTGTTCCAGGATCAACAAATATGTCATCCCTCTCGAGGGATGAAGTTACTAAGTTACTAATGAGTTAAGTTACTAATGCAAAATAAGTTACTAATTTTAGGATTTATTATTGTACATAAAAATCATATTTAGGTCATGAATGTCACTTGTTTGAAAGCTAAATCTGCTGTAAAAGGGTGAGCTGTTTAAACCCATTGAATGTGGACATATCCATATTTGTGTATTACCGTCTAAATTCACAATATTACTATTTTTACAGTATTTTAAATTAAAATAAATAAATAATTCTAATTGACCCCAAACTTTTGAACAGTAAAGTATGTATATATATATATATATATATATATATATATATATATATATATATATATATATATATATATATATATATATATATATATATATATATATATATACTAATATAGGCTACTATAATATAATATAATATAGCCCTGATCTTGAACATCATCCTCCCATATTTCACCTGCTATGAGTTCATCAGTCAGGTTCTGGTGAGATTTTAATTTTTAAGTAATTGTGCTCAAAGTTTCTGTTACAACAATAAGAAAAAAATAGTTTAGGTAGGTCCTATTTGTTAGTAGCCTGTTAAGATGCAGAAGAGATTGCTGTTGTAACTCTCTAAAAGCAAGCTGCTTGCAAAAACATGTTCAACAGCTCAGAAAGGAAAGGGGCTGAAAAGTGAAACTGAGAGGGAAAGAGATGAACAAGGGGGGCATATGTAAGGGGAAGCGTATGTCACTGGAAGTAGGTAAATTCGTGTGGAGCGGCCTCCACAATGGGTGGCATCAGGCTTCCTGGAGAAGGTTGTGGCCCTTGAACTGCCTCCAGCAATAACAGTGGTTAAGTCCCAGGGGCCTCACACTTTTCAATCCTGGGCGCTTTATTCGGGGAACAGAAGCCCAGTGAGCTGCAGTGATAATAAACAAACACTCCGGGCCAGGCTAGGGCCAGTCTGCCCCCTGCCAGCACATGAAGCGCCTTATTGTGCCTATTCTGTACAGAGACCTGCTCTCTTCAATACAACTACAGCCCATTCTCTGCATACTCGTTCTGACACTGCACATGAATGGATGTTTCCCATTAACAGTGAAAGCAGATCTATGATTCACACATCTCCTGTTTGACTTTACGTTTGCAGCGTTCTGTTATGTTTTAAACTAAGGGCAAACAACGTCTCACGCAGCCTCTGACCTCCTTACACTTCACACCAGCAAAAACTGAATCCGTACAAACAGGATAAGCGTGGCCGCAGTGTGAAAACGGCACCGCATGGGTGAGGAGGTCCGGAAAGCCGCAAAAAGGTGACGGATAGAGTGTGAAATACTGAGTCAAACGGACGTCTACACCGGCAACGTAATCTAATATCGCATTGGTAGGACACCCGGGAGTAAATAACCAGGGATTGGTTACATTTCACTTAATTGGCGTGTCATGTGTTCCACTGTTTACAGGTAAATGTATACAAGGGTCATTCCTCTCCCCACATTCGATGTCTACATTTAAACATTTGTTCTTTGCTCTGGAAATTTACTGTGTATATTTACAGTGTATTTTTGCAAATTTATAGAAAAAGCTGAAATTTTTTTTACAAATCATTTAATTGTAATAATAAATTAATACTAATAATATTATGTAATAAAAAATAAAACAATTTATGTGTAATAAACTACTATTGTAAAACAGTATGAGTTCATAGTGGACAACATGGTTATTATTTTATTTACAGTGATTTTTACCATCAGAAATGACCAAGCCTACATTGATTTAACTGTAAAAACGGCATACAGCTTTTTATCATAAGGAATTCAAGGAATTACTGTTAGTGCACAGTTTCCTGGCAATGTTGTACAGTGTGTGGTCCATGTGGTTTCAGAATGGTGTGAAAATGTACCCCCAAAAACTTCTTTTATGAGAAGTGAGGCTCACAAACTGTAAAACGGCAATAAAAATCCTAACTAAGGAGGGTTTGTGGAGGATTATGGGAGAAACAGAGGAACTTACAGGGCAGGATATCCCTGTATCTGTTCTTCTCCCGGTTTTCGGGTGCTTTTCCAACCAGGCAGTTGTCTGAGGGTTTCAAATGCTCTAAAGCCTGGTAAAAAAAAAAAAAAAAAAAAGCCATACAAGTTCTCTCACTTACACACTTGAATGAATCATCCTTTAAATTTGTGGTAAAATAGAAAAAAATGTTTTAGACATTATATTAGTATAAAAAATAAAGAAACAACAGATTTATATGAAAAACATTACAATAAAACAAATGTGATTGGATGTTCTGCTTGTATCAATCAATGATATTTAGTCTTGTGAAGATATAGTTGTTTGTTTCGATGTAAACAACAGGAACTTACCATAAACTCTTTGATCAGATCTTGCTTTTCCAACTGTTCAAGGGCTTGGATGAGGGCTTTGACCTTGGAGCCAGAGTACTGCCCATTCTTAGAAGGAGATATGACTGCAAGACTGGCAAGCTCCTCTTCTGACACGATTGGTCGACCTTAATGTAATAAAGTTCTTTTTAGATGCTTGGATCTACACAAGCCAATCAGATCTCAGCATTTCCCAACTAATTATAGTCTGAAACTGTAGTTTCATAAAATGATTTATGAAAACATAAATATTACATCATACTAAAATAATGAATATATTGAGTAGAATTACTGAGATGGTGAATAAATATGAAGATGTCTGATTTACCTGTTTGAGTAATAGCCTCTGCTGCCGATGGCTGAGAAGCATTGTCATCATCATCACCATCCTCTTCTTCATCACTGCTCCAGTCGTCTGACTCGCTATGCTCTGCTTTCATGGCAGATTTTTCTAGATGCTGCTTCTGGGGGTCTATCCTGAAGGGGGTACGGGGCAGGAATGAGCAGAGACCTTGACCACATTGCTACGTTCCGGGGCCTGTTATCATGCAAGGCTGATTTTCCTGCGATTTTTCCACCTAAAATGTAAAAAAGCTGCTAATTGCAAGTGCTGCGTACTATAACAAGTGTGGCTTGTAGGCCAGCCTAACTAGAAGCCAAAGCTGTGATTATTGGGCCTGTATTTTATTAATGACTCTTTAGTGCCTCCCTGTGGCGATTCCATTTGAGAGCTATGTTAAAAAACAAACAAACAAAACAAAAACTGCAATGAAATTCAGTCCTTATGATCTGGTTTATGTTGAGTCATAACACGTTGCACATTTACGGGTAAATGGACAAACAGTTTTTGCGGATGCTTTTTACGAAGTTTCAGTTAGGCTAATTCAAACTTTCAGGTCTCATTCTGTACAAAACTCAGCACTCTGAGTGGCACATGTGATATAGCAACTGCATTAACAAAAATGTGAGAAAAAATACAGGAATTCAGTGACACTCACCTTTCTTGTAGCATGTCAGTAACTCCCAGAGACGGACAACACCTCTGACAGGTAGGTGTACAGTTTCGACTTTCCTACAGGCAAGAGATCGAAAGAAAAAGGAGAAAGAGAAAGAGAGAAAGAGGAGACAGGTGATGAGTTAACTCAGTTCGGGCCACCCTTACTGTCATCTGAGTTTCAGTGTTTTCCTCTGAGAGAAATTGGAGGCGGTGCTAATTCATTTTATGGCGAACCTTGCTAGGTGCAATTTATTAGATTAGGTTTTAGTCTTCTAATCTGTTCTGAGATGGAACTGAAAGTCATCATCTCAGTATTTACTTGCATACTTCTATATTTACTTGACAGTAAAGGGGAAAAAAAGTTTGTATACCTGCTCACATTCCCCTCTAAGTCCAGGACAATCTGAGGTCTGGAAAGACACATGATCTGCATGTGCTTCTGTTTGTGCTCTAATATCTGCAAATGAAGCATTACAGCAGGAGGAGACCATTAAAACATTAGTAAGAATATCTCGGTTTCTAACAAGTGTCAGTGCTAGTAGTTAAACAACAATATATCTGTTCAACGGGCAGTGTTGATATACAGATATCTGGAAAGGTTGGCAAATATAATGGCAATAAAATATAAAATATAAGCTGTCAAAATTGTGATTTAAAATGTAATAAATAACATGATACCAGTATTCAAATTGATCATATATTAATATTTTAATTATTATGAATTAAAGTATCACATTTTAAAAATAATCATATTTAACCACAGTAAATTAAAACACAGTGAAGTAAGTTAAATTGACACTCTATGATATACATAATATAATTTAATGATAACAAATGAGATGTTCACAGAATTGCTGAAATTATCGAACATGCAGTTCGATAATCAAAAATACAGTAAACAGTAATCGTGTGAAATATAAGTACAATTTACATAACGGTTTTCTATTTTAATATATTTTAAAATGTAATTTATTCCATTACTTCAGTCTTCAGTGTCACATGATCCTTCAGAAATCATTCTAGTATGATGATTTGCTCCTCAAAAAACATTCTTATTATTATGTTGAAAACAGTTGTGATGCTTAATATTTTTGTGGGAACTATAATTCTTTGATGAATTGAACGTTCAAAAGAACAGAATTTTATCTTTTGTAACATTATAAATGTCTTTACTGTTACTTTTCATAAATTTAATGCATCCTTGCTGAATAAAAGTATAAATTTTTTTTTTTTTTTAAATCATCCTGATATTTTACATGATTATATACTCAATATTTAGTTAAAATTGTCAAAAAAGGACCTAATGACAAAATTCAAACTAAAAAATGTAATATCCATTGAGAATGCTATTGGCATTAATTGGCCTATACTGTATATTGTTCTATCAGAATTCAATACAAAATTATAGGTTATAGTTTTATCAATTGAACATGAATATATAAGTGATGCTGCCAGTTTGACATAATAGATGACCAAGTACAGTACAGACACAGAGCGGGGCTTGCGTATCAGGCTTGCTGACCTGCAGAATTGAGTGTGCTGAATTCCAGAGAGGCCTCAGCAGGGGAGCTGGAACCAGAGCAGGTTAACATTGGCAGGATGTCCCTACATATGGTTAACTGAACCGTGCCCTCTGCCTTCCGCAAAATATCCACAACTTTACCGTGGTTCAGTCCTGACACAATGATACCATTCACCTGCAAAACATACACAGATGTGGTACACCTCCAACACAGTTTATCAAAGAAAAAAGGAAATGATTTGCTCATACCTCCAAAAGGATGTCACCCACTCTTAGACGACCATCCTGCTCGGCCGCACCCCCACAGCAAATATCCTTCACTCTCAGTGTGCTCCCATTGACCCCGCCTACCAGAGCAAAGCCCAGCCCACTTCTCTCAGGCTTGGTGAACTCTACCTGGAGGATACAGCTCTACAAAAAAAGAGAGGAACAAGGACAGAATAAAGTTGAACCAGACGGTAGTCATTGACTTCCATAGTTCTTTTCCCCTACCATGGAAGTCAATGGCTAGCATCTGGTTACCAACATTTTTCAAAATATCTTCTTTTGTTTTCAACAGAATAAAGAAATTCATAGAGGTTTGGAACAACTTGAGGGTGAGTAAATGATGACAGAATTTTCATTTTTGGGTGAACCATCCCTTCAACATGGCACACAAATCCGATTTGGCTTTTTAAATCCAATCATTAGGACTAAAACTGTCCACACTGTCATTTTTCAAGTGATGGAATTGAGCCATTTGCTTAGATCACTTGCAGTGAAACTTGCGATCAAAAGATTGGAGTTGAATTAAAGCGATGTTTTTGAAAAAAAAAAAATCTACTTTAATACATTTTAAAATGTAATTTACATTGTATGCTGTAGTCATATAAGCAATAGAGGCATTTAATGTGTTGAAGCATTTACTGTGTTCAACATTGCTGACATATTTACTGTGTTGTGTATAGTAAATGATTAAATATCACCTTTTGCTATATGAAGAATTGCATTTGCTATATTATGAAGTATTGTTCTTAGACAGGTCCAAACGGACAAGTCTTGCCTGAACAAGCATCTACATGTACACCCATTTTCTAGAAAAGGTTTAAATGATTGCTGTTTGAATATTGTAATATTATTAATGATGAACTATATAACTAGCTGATGATGATGATTACAAAGATATTTAGAGGTGAATGACATAGAGAGATTACAAAGCAAGAGTCATGTTACATCAGCCTAAAACAAGGCCGAGGGAAAATTACCTCCTGCTCCGATGGGACGGACATCCTCTTCCTTAATTTCACATCACTGTCAGCGACAGGTTTAACTGTACCAGAAACAAGAGAGGGATTTTGTGTCAGAAAAATTCTAGAACTAAAACTTAAAGAAATTTTAGATGCATCTCTAACTGAGCAGGATCATTCACACTGATTGGTACATCAAACTCATTAAACAAATGCCAAAGTTAATCAGAAATAAAGACAAAATCAACCCATAGTGCACAGCAATTTCAACCAATTCCCAAACTCACAAACGTCCCCCTCCTCTGCTGCCATTTCAGGGTGAGATGCGTTGATGACCTGCTCTGTGCTACGGTAGGTAAACTGTGCTAGCCTTTTTAAGCTCTTTCGGACCTCCTGGCTAGCAGTCTCCTAGCAACCCGGATGCCCACTAGATCAGCTGGCCTTTATTCGTCAGACACAAGAAAGCGCACTTTGATCGGCCAGAGGAGGCCATGTCCCTCGCTAATAATTAATCCTTCCCCCCGCTGCCCTCTGAGCAAGACATGCCATGTCTGTCAGCACAGATCTAATGCCACAACTCCCAGACAACAGAGACACAGGAAACCAAAGGCTTTACCATCCGTAGCAGCTGCCTCCACGTCAGGTGACACAGGCTCTTCGAGGCGAGGGCAGACTTTTTTCTCCTTCTTCCATTCAAAAAAACCTGAAGAGGAGAAAAGGGATAACTTGGTAAGGGATAAACAGATGTTTTTTGTTTTAAATATGCTACTCCAGAAATCAGAGTTTGCTTCATATTACATTTGTGAGAAAATCTACATCACATTTTACAACAACAACCTAGCATCGTGGCAACAAGTTTAGCGCCAATAACATTTTCTTGAGAAAATGTAGTTATTTGTTCATTTTTTGTATATAACACATAGTATGAATAGCTTTTAATCAAATACTTTTTGTATTAATTCTGGTGCCCATATGGGTAAATAGAGTGAAAGTTCAAAATGACATCAAAATTAAGCGAATCAAATGGGCTGACACAGTGTAAAGCACTCTAATAAGAGTTGACACTTCGCTCAAAATGTGGCAGTGTCCAGTGAAGCGTGCAGTGAAGGCCTGGGCTGCTCTGGACCTCCACTGGAGCAGCTCTCCACCTCATATCTGTCACTTCAGACTAGACTGAAACACGTCGATCACGACTGCCCTCTGCAGCCCAGCCGGAGCCTTCACACGCCCAGAGCGAAAGAAAACACACCCCACTGACAGCCAGAGCAGTTACTACGCCCCATGGGAAGGTTAAAGTGTCTATGTAGTCTACTGTAACTCCATAGATGACTAAATAATACCAACAAACACACTCTCAAAGTGAAGAAATAAACATTAAACTTAATTACATCCTCATATTCTGTATAGATAATGATTCGAACAATTATTGCTGTAATTCAAGAAGATCAGCTCAAATGTACCATTCCATGCATCCATTGGTATCACTGGTTGATCATCTCTGAAACAAAGAAAAAAACATTTAATTAAAAAAAATGAAAAACGTACACAAACCTTACATTTTTAAGAACAATCAACTTGGATGTTTAAGTCATTTCAACTTAAATTACATTAAACTAACTTAAAAAATGAGTTGAATCTTGTATAACTTTAATAAAAAAAATCTTTTTACAGTGTACACTTCATATAATTAATGTTTTCAATCAATCTCACCTCATGGCTTTGAATCTGACTTTGCGTGGGGCGCTTTCACACACTTTCACCGCATCCTCCACTGTCATTCCAAGGGTGCACTTCCCACATATGTAAACAATCTTGTCATTGGGCTGGATGCTGCCCTCTTCACTAGCAGGGGAGTTTGGCACCACCTCCTGAACATAAATTCCCTGCCACTTGCTGCCAATGCCCCCGGTTAGCTTAATACCTGCACAGACAAATGCAAAAGTATCATAATTTTGAATTGAATACAAAAAGTTAGAAGGTTACTGTTTCTAAAACTATCACTTCACTATCACTGATTTTATGATATGATGTTACCCTAGTTTCCCCTACTATCAAGTATTTCCTCACCCAGTTGTCCAGATGGAGTCTTGGGAATGACAATGTCCTGGAGGGTGTCAGGAGGTGGTGGAGGCAGTAAATTTTGCACAGCTCTCCCCAGCACCATGTGCAGTCTTTTGGAGGAGCACCTGAGGATGCCAATTGCCACGTCATCCGCCACGTTGGTCACATTGTGACCGTTCACCTGACAAATATAAGTTGATAATGCCAATTCAGTCTTAACACAGGAGCTGGAACTGTGCAATTGTGCACCACTGACAATCAAATCAAATCTTCAGAAAGAGATGGTCACAACTGTGATTGTGTTTCTAATTGTGAGAAAAGCTGTACCATGACAAGCCTGTCTCCTGCCCTCAGTCTGCCATCTGCTTTGGCCGGATTATCCAGGACATCCTGGACATAATAGCAATTGTCCAGTTTACTCCTGGTTATTGTAAAACCGAAGCTGCCACACCACGATTTGGTCAGTGAGACAGTCAGTTCAAACTCCTTCAACACGTCCTAAAACAAGACAGAACATATGAGAAGGTGAACAACATGGCTATGCTACTCCACTAGCTAGACCAGCATTAAATTATGATGATGATGATACAATAATAAACTTTATTTTATATACTGTTGTGCTTTATTTTATATAGCACACTTCTCAAGGTGCTTGCATAGAAAACAGAAAAACAAAAGTAAATATGAAAAAAAAAAAAAAAACTATTCCAAAAATGTCTGAGGATTTAAATAAATTAAATATAAGTAGAAATTCAGAGTTTTGGAGCTTTATAACCAGCACTGAAATGCCGAGCTAAGGACTTCATCAATTCATAGTTTTCACGTGACATGACACCCGGATAGGAATGCCAAATTGGAGGGCAAAACAAGGCTAATGCATTAAGACAGTGATATTAATAGACCAATTTCAATATATATCTTACATTCAATAAATACATATACAGTATATACCTTACCATATATTCTGGGTTCATCTGTATATAGTATGCATAATCAATAAGTGTTTTTCACATTAAGCACTTTAGAATGTCCCGCTGTTTTTAGTGATTGAAATACAGCAGCAAGTGCTGCAAATGGGTCACAAGTGTCCAAAACTTTGTTTACGTTTTGTTGACATACTTATATTTTTCCTCTTTTGAGAGGTGATCTAAATATTCATGGAAAATTGACAGGCCTGTGCTGCAGTTCTATGGATGTTTTGCCCTCCAAGTCTCAGCGCCAGCCATGTGACTGAAAACTATGAATGGGCAAATGCAATCAGACTTCACCCTTCTGGGATCTTCGTCATCATCTTCATCTTCATCATCGTCCCAGCCGTTGTTGTTGCTGACTGAGGGGACGCTGAGCTGGGCAGGAGGTTCTGCTGTGGACGCTGCTTGAGTTGCTTGCTGGTAGGATGGAGGAGTGCTAAGCAATTCTAGAGAGAGAGCTGGTGGAGCGGGTGGTTCACTGGAGAAAGCACTGGTGCTTCTGGTTGGGGGAGAGGGTGCCATGGTGGTGATGGTCAAATATTCTTCATCAGCTATAACAGTCAGCCCATTAGCTGTGAAACTTTTCATGCTCTCTTCCACACCTTCAGTTGTGTGACTGTGAACAGATAACAGGAAGTTAATGTTTGTTTGAGCCAAAATATTTAAATCATATTTTAGCTTTTTGATTAACATTGGTTTGAATTAAGCAATGAAGAAACATCCCCAGTTTGTCGTAACTATAAACCACATGTGACAGTTGATTTTTATTTATTTGTACTAGGTAGCCCCACCCAAATCTCATTGGTCACAAAGCCCACTACATATAGCTGCATATTAAACATTAAATATGATCTATGTTGCAATGTGTAGCATTTTTGTGTTCAGTGTTGACAGACAAATTGCTTTTCACTGGAAATATTATCAAGTCCCATCTGGCCACATTCCCAGCATAGTTGAATTATGATTTTTTTTTAAAGAAATGTATACTTCAATCCAACAAGGATACATTTAATTGACAAAAAGTGACAGTAAAGACATTTATAATGACTGTATAAATGCTGTTCTTTTTTGATTGATCAAAAAAATATCTCATTGTTCCCACAAAAATATTAAGCAGCGCAGCAGTTTTTATAGATAATTGAGACATTTAACACTGAAACATTAAGAAATGTTTCTTAAGCACTAAATTAGCATATTAGAATGATTTCTGAATGATCATGTGAAACTGAAAATAATCAGCTTGGCCTTCACAGGAATAATTAAATTTCATATTAAAATAAAAAAATGGATACTTTAAATTTTAATAACATTTAACAAAATTACAGTTTTGACTGTATTTTTGATCAAATAAATGCAGACTTGATGAGCAGAAGAGACTTTTTAAAAAAAAACGTACTAACCCCAAACTTTTGAACAGTAGCTCTCAAGAAAATTTGATTCAACACATTTACATTTAATATTAGCATCATATTGATAATTTTATACATCATATCACATAGAAATTAACAGGCCTTTTACCTGGTACAAGCTGAGACATGGTTGCTTTTTGAGACGACATCATGTTTCGACTCTTGCTGATGGGCTGTAAATGCTGTTTCAGGGGCTGCTGGAGTTGGTGCTGTGTTGGCTGTTGTCACTTTAACAGTGCTTGGTGTTGGGGGTGGAGTTTTGTTCTCATGCTCCTCCCTCACTATGGCATGAGGTTTTAATTCTCCAGCTTCTCTTGAGGATGGACGTGAAGGTAGGGGTGGAGGGGCAGATATAGTCGTATCCACCATCTCACTGTCTTGGCTCTGTTGGGTCAAGGGGATCTCCTGGGTTTGCTCAGGGGTAACTTCTTTATTTAGACCCATCTCTATTGCCCGCTTCTTGAGGAGTTCACTGAAGTCTGGGGCAAAAGACCTCGCCTGCATGTCTAGAGACCTGGATCTCAGTGCACGGGTTGGAAATGTGTCAGGACCCTGTCAAAAAGGGATGTGAGTTTGAAAAATAACACGTCAAATTTTGAGTTGTTCCCAACAATGCAGAAATAGGATGTTACCAGATAGGTGTCAATATCTCCGTGTTCCTCCTGTGAGGGTCTGCAGATTGACAGCCTGATCTCAGATGGAGATTTTTGGAGGAGATGCAAAACTTCCTGCGGTGATAGAAAGACATACGCTACCGTTAAAAAGTTTGGGGTTGGGAAGAATGTTTTTGAAAGAAGTTTCTTATGCTCATCAAGGCTGCATTTTTGATTAAAAATACAGTAAAAACAGTAATAGTGTTAAATACTATTACAATTTAAAATAACCATTTTCTAAAATGTAATTTATTCCTGTGATGGCAAAGCTGAATTTTTAGCATCATTACTCCAGTCTTCAGTGTCACATGATCCTTTAGAAATCATTCAAATATACTGATCTGCTGTTCAATAAACATTTCTTATTATTATCAATGTTGATGCTTAATATTTTTTAATTTTTTTAAAGGATATTTTGATGATTAGAAAGTTCAAAAGAACTGCATTTGATTGAAATATAAATCTTGTATAACATTATAAATGTTTGTACTGTCACTTTTAAGTAATTTAATTCTTTTTTAAATTCCGTAATCCGCAATTTAATTCCATCCTTATTAAAAATTAAAGTATTCATTAAATTATATAAAAAAAAAAAGGATTGATTAACCTCTTGATGCATTAATGTATAACAGTTGTTAATGTATTACAGTTGTTTTATTTAATCCAGTATATTGTATTAAACTGAATAAAGCACAAATAAAAACTTTTGGTGGATTAAAGGCTTAACTGTAACATCTGACAAGTTTTAGAAACTAATTGTGTTTCTTGGCCACACATACACATTATGTTGTCAAGAATCCGAAATGTATTTTGCTTTGATGTGTCCAGTCTTGGAATGCTGGATATAAATAATGCATCCTTTACCTCATAGGACAAGCCTCTAACGGGTTCTCCATTGACAGCCAGGATTATGTCTCCCTTCTTCAGATGCCCACAGTCCCCTACAGGCTGACCAGAAGAAAGGCTCTTAATATGCACCATGCTGCCCTCATCAGGACCAAGCTCAGATACGAGGAAGCTGAACCCCAGGCCACTGAGACTCTTCTGAAGCGTCACCTCCCGGATGTTATCTGCCACAAAGAAAGAGCGGAAATCTCTCAATTTGTCGTTAATATCGGGTTCAGACTCACACACACAAAAACCAGTCAACAGTTAAAGGGAGAGTTCATCCAAAATGAACATTTCTGTAATTATTTTACTCAATCATGATGTTCCAAACACATATGACTTACTTTCCTCTGTGAGAATTACAGTATATCCTTGCCACTCTTTAATATAATGAAAATAAATGAGGACTGTCACACAATGATAATAATTTGAATTTGCTTTTATTTTTTATATTGTCAGTTTTCAATTCAACTTTAGTTTAAGCTTTAGTAAATTTGTGATGTGTTCTTGTTGTAGTGGTACTATGCAGTTTTGTTTTTAAATAATTCTATTATTAACCTTTAATTTATTATTTCAGTTTTAGTATTAGTCATTTTAGTACTTCAACTTAAAATGATTTGTTAGTTACCAAAGCAATAATTTTTAAAATGTCTAATTTTCGTTTAAATGATTTTTTTTCATCTAATATTTATATTTTATTAATAATACCTAATTTTTAAGATTAAGATTATTTTAATAATAATCTTAATTTCAATAAACGAAACTGATTTCTAATAGTTTTACTTAACAATAACAACACTGATCATATGACATCAGAAGATTCAAAACATCAAACTGACTACTGGTGCTTTTGCATTCTTTTTAAAGTTTGACAGACCCCAGAACTCATTCACTTTTATAAAAATTTGTTATAAATAGTGTCCAAGATACTCTTCAAAATTCCCCTTTTGTGTCCCACAGAAGAAAGAAATTCGGTCACACTTTAGATTAGAGTCCAATTCTCACTATTTAACTAACTATTAACTACAACTTTTCCCTCAGTAAACTCCTAATTAAATATGACATTTTTTAAATATTTTTTTTATTTTTGGGTGTTGTTACTTGAAAAGAAACTAAATAGTGCATGTAAAGGTGACTCTAACATTCAGGCTTGATGTAAAACATATGTCAGTGCAAAAAAGTAACCAATGTTCCCCTGGACAAGATCTAAATTTGGCTGGGTCTTTGGGTCTGGCAGCAAGCACAGGGTCGCTGTCAGATTCAGTTGAAATGTTTTGCAGTGTTCTCTCCCCCTCTCTGATCCCCATCTCACCATCTGACACAAATCTGAAGTCCTTGGCCCTGACAGACAAGGGTGTTTCCATGGTCACATCTCTCCTCAGGGGGGTGGGTGCGCTCTGCATACTGAGATGTGAAGGAGATCTCTGTCTCTCGAACCTGGATGAAGCACTGAAAGTGTCCAACACCACCGGAGGCTCTCGTTCAAGAACCAGGCTCACCACCTGAAAATAACACTCTCATTAAAGCAACATGTCTTGTTATTTTACTGTTAAAGACAATGGTTGCCCCATCAGCTGCACGCCTACGGTGAACATACCCATGTCATCAGTTTGCTTAGCACACGGCCTGTTACCTAATCAGTGTATGCGGCTGAAGACTGGTCAGCTTAAGTGTTATAGTGTGTCAGTATGACGACGCACAGCTCAGCGTCATACCCCAGAAAATCTTATTAGCCCAGACAAAAATAACGACCAACACATATGCTTTCACAACCATGTGTCACTTTAGATCTCTCTTTTGCGCAGTCTGAGAACCCTTAAGACACAAGGGTTGCTGGTGCTGTTGTCCTAAAGCAACTGACATGCTGAAGAAAGGGCCAAAGGCCCTTCAGACAGATTGTGACCTCTGTCTCGTCCTTGTGCTAGAGTTCACATCTACGGCTGTTACTTCTCAATATAACGGCTAAGATTAAACGAAAGCGACTGCTCTTTAACTGTTTGAAAAAATGCAAGCGCTCTGCTACAATAGACTGAACTGACTCACATGGCATGTTAAATAAAGCTGAAAAAATCAAATAAATATTAGACGAAAAACTTAAATTAAAAAACAAATAAGTTCTAAAATTACTAAAACTGAAATTCATATAAATTAAAGCTAAACAGAAATTTACAGAAAAAAAACAAAAACTATTAAAATGACAAAAAAGAACAAACAATATTAATAAATACCATAAATATACTCTCAGCAGAAATGGTCTTACATAACTTCCGAATCATGAGGACTAGACTTATACTGTAGGCTCAATCATATGCAACAGTTAACTGCATAAACGGTTGTGATTGTACCGCTCAAAAGTAAAGCAAACATGTCAGTACCTCTCCCGTTCTCTTTAGGCACTCCACTGCCTGCCTGTGTGTGACGGAACGCAGGTTACAGCCGTCCACCTCCAGCAGCCTGTCACCTGTCACACACACACACAACACATCACTGAGCTGTCAACACCAATCATGCGTCACAAACAGTAAGGAGCTGCATGTTCATGCTCATTAGCATGTTAGGAACATCTGAGTCATTTTTGTACATCATCAAGGAGATGACAAATATGCAAAGAACACACTAAAATACTGGAACTCATACCACTACCGTTAAAAAGTGACAGTAAATTCATTCATTTAAAATTTTATATTTATAAATTGTTTTTTAAAAAGATTTCTGTTTAAATGCATGCTGTTCTTTTTAGATATCTATTCATAAAAGAATCCTGAAAATAAAAAATATGAAGCAGCACAACTGTTTTCAACATTGATAATAATAAGAAACATTTTTTTAAGCACCAAATCAGCATATTAGCATGATTTCTTAAGGATCATGTGACACTGAAGACTGGACTAATGGCTGCTGAAAATTCAGCTTTGCCATCACAGGAATAAATTTCATACATACAGTACATATATTCAAATATGTTTGCAATATTACTGTTTTACTGTATTTTTCATCAAATAAATGCAGCCTTGGTGAGCACAAGAGACTTCTATAATCATACCGACCTTCATCTTACAAAAATTAGATATTTAAAACATTATTTTAAGAAAAGTGTGACTAATAAAATATTTTGAATTCAGAATATTTATCATGTTTCATCATCGGTAATGATGGATCTTAACCTATCTGTATTCTTCCATCTTGATCTGCCGCTCCTCCTGGCATCACGCTTTTGATGTAAATTCCTCCATGATGTACATTAGTGTTGATTCCCCCCTAAAAATCATTTAATAATAGTATCATCATCCATGTTTTAAGATTCAAGAATTGAAATGAATGACACACAGAGTAAAAACTCACAGCAACACTGATTCCCAAGCTGCTGTTGATCTTTCTGAGCTCCATGTAGATTTCTTCACCTGGCTTCAAGCTGAAGCTAGAAGAATTATTAGACATCCCATCCTGCATAGGATGAACAAATAAAAAGTCATTTTTTGTTAAAATCAGTATTGTTTCATGTCAGATGTTTTTTTAATAAACTGGACAAGCTGCATCACTGTAAATCACACCTGAATATCCAGAATCCGCACCACAGGTATGTGCAGCCTTTTGCCCATTTTAGGAGCCATAATGTTGGAGAGTGTCTCCTCCAGCTCCTCCATCACAGGCCTGTACTCAGCACTCAGGGTGCTTTGGGAGCCAAATCCTTTTTCCAGCATCATCCCTAAATTACTTGCAGCCAGTGAAGTTTTACTGTCCCGAAGATCCTCTGAACATAAACAAAAAAATGAAAACATTTAACCAAACAGTGGTTAGCTTTGTCAGTTTTCTTCCTTTTAAAGGTAAAGTGAGAAATTAATTTCATCAAATGTAGTTGAAAAATAAAGATATACAGTAATGGCTTGCTAATAGTTGTCTCAGCATATTAACTCTTTCCCCGCCAGCATTTCAAAAAAAAAAGTTGCCAGCCACAGTCAGCGTTTTTGATCATTTTCTCACAATTTTCCTGGCCCCCAGAATATTTCTTTGTGTGAATATCTGAACATGCAATATATCAAAAGAAAGAACATTAAAAAAAAAAAAAAAAAAAAAAAAAAAAAAAGCTTCATGCATTCCTTTTTTTAATCAACACTTGAATGTGGGTAAGTTTAATAAAAAAAAAGCAACATTTTGAGCAAAAAGCTGAGAAAATTGTGTTTTTTTCAAAGAATACGTCTGGATGGGATTTAGAAAGATGATCAAAACATAGATGGAGTAAATCGGGTCCATCAACACCCCTAATGCTTGCACAGTCCTATACCTTGTCCTGGGTCGACATTTTTTTCAGTAACATTAGGCAGTTTTAGGTTATATGCTGTTTAATGTTGGTGGTCACGTTATTTTACACATGCATATAATTACATATGATATCGCTTGTTTTTGCATCTACTTCGCATTTGTTTTAATCGGGAGATTCAGTACTCTTTTAGCGCCCCCTACCGCATAACAGTGACAACACGGAGACCCAGAAAATTCCGTCAATGGCGGGAAAAGAGTTAAGCTGGAATAAGAGAATGTATTTTTTCATATTGAAAAATTCCGCACTTCACCTTTAGTGAAATAGTATAAGACAGATCATGTGAACAATATGGAATCTCATGTTATGAAGACGTACGTTTGGGTTGGGACACTATGAGCTCCACTTCATCCGGGCTGTTCTGCAGTATGGCAGCAGCTATATTAAACGCCACCCCCTCTAGACTGATCTTATTCAGAGAGATCAGCCGACCACCTAAACAGAAAAGAAAAAGACTTTCAGCTTCTTTCTTGTGTTTCTTTGGGCATAAATGAGAGAAAAGGGTCAGAATTTTACCTGGTCTGATTCTGCCGTCCTTATCAGCTGGCCCGTCCGGAACGATGGATGCAATGAAAATTCCAAGATCTAACTTCCCTGTGTTGTCCTCCCCGACTATTACAAAACCTTTGCAACAAACAGTGATACATCAGTGTTTTGGAGCAGGTTTACAGCAAGTGCTTCATGTTATATAAAAGATACTTGCTCATTTTTACTCACCGAAGCCAAGTTTGGGATCCTTCTTTAACGTAACACAGATCATTTCTCTCTCCGGGGTTGTTCTTGTTGGTGTGTCCACTGAGAAAAAAATATATATATAGTTGAAATACCCACTCCTATCATGTTAGGTTGAGAATAACTGTTGTTTTTAATGTTTAGGGTGTTATTAAGTTGAAATGTTTATAATCAGTTCCCATTAGAACTTTAGAGTTTCACTGTTTACCTCTTATAGATGAGGTGGTGGAATGAACCTCTGAGTCCTGCTTTTGCAAAGAGACATTGGACATGATGCGATAGATTGGAGGACTGAAAGTGTCTGGTGGGCTGCAAGGAGGAAAGATCAACACAATAGGCCTTTAATACATACTTGGTTTTGCATTAGGATTTGAATGATGTGCAGAGCAGATCCATTGACACACCTGCTGTTTTGGCTCTGGTCTTTCAGTTCACTTGGAGCTCTTGGTTCAGGAACGTAATTTACTTCATTCTGTTGTTGAATCCGAACTCCGATTTTTGCTGACAGGTCATCGCAAGACTTGCTAATGGAGTCATTTCGTAACACATTCAAACCAATATTATTGAGCACGATCTCCGAGCAAGACAGCCTCTTTATCTGATCGTGTCGAGCGCGACATATTGATGTATATTTTGCTACGTTGTCATCTAGAATGAGAGATAAGAGAAATAATTAACTACCTGTTAAGTCCAATAAATTCAGGTTATTTATGATCCTAAGAAAACTAACAAATCTTTTCCAGCTGACAAAAACAATAAACTAATAAAAAGGAAAAGAAACAGGTTTAAAATGTCAAATTATTATAATAATTTAAAGATTTTTTATTTATGCAAAATGTTAAAACAACTTTAAACAAAAAAACTAACATCTGATTCCATTGAAGCATAGCATGCTCTTTGGAAAAGATAAACATATCATTTGTAATGATAAAAGTGTATTAAAATTCTAATTGTGTGAAAATGAGTCCAGACTGTTGGACTCTAAGTTTTCAACTTCAAATGAGACTGCATACATAAATGATTTTACACACCTGAGGCTAAACAGTAGGTCAGCTGACGAGAGGTCATCTCACTGTGAAACTTGTGCTGGGCTGAGCAGAGGTTCAGGAGGTACTGTGCGATCTTTGAGCTCTCCGTCACAAAAGAGTGCTTCTTCCCACTCGGGCTGCACTCAATGGTAAATTTTCGTCTCTGTGGCAGGAATAACAGAACGTGATTAAAACCTTCACAAAAAACATCATGTAGGTGTTTTAACTTGAAATAGCATGTTACTGGACTAAATGAAGTAACAAAAAAAAGAGCTAAACAAGCAATATAAGCCACACAAATAACAGCCGTAAACTCACACTTGTTGACAGACTGTCCGTCTCTGTCCAATGAAATCTGCGGCTTAACATCCGAGAATTGTTCTTGACTTCATATACCAGAATACCTTTGGCACAAATTCCCAAAACCAGCTCTCCAATAATAGGTTTCCTTTCACGGGCTACTCTGTGAAACAGCACCCCGTACTCTGGTAGCTGCTGTGCAATCTATAAAGGCATGAAAGACACATGAGGTGTTGAAAACTACGATCCAACATCCAAATAATTTGAAGAAAAGTACAATTATATTGATCTGAGAGTTCATTTGTTTTATTGTTAAGTTTTATAAGCTTTAGAAGAGTCATTTTAGACTGAAGGCCGAAAGAAAGAACCTTTAAGAACTCCATCTCAGCCTCCTCTGGAAGCATCTGGGCATTATTGGCATGCAACCTTGGCAACTCCTCTCTTAAACAGGGCAAGGCCACTTTCTCTGTGACTCTCTTAGAGATGTACTGTTCCGTCTGGAAATAGTTCTTCCCGTAAACCTGAAAGAGTCGGTTTGATTTCTCAAAATACTGTCTAGTTAGGTCAGTTGAAAATTAAAATGCTCATTAATATCAGACTCACTTCAGGCATATAATCTCCAAACTCAGCCTGCAGTGCGAGAGCAGCAAGAAACAATGCAGTCTCCTCATTACAGTACACTCTGTCCTCCAGAACGTCTCTCCTCAGCTGGAGATAGTATTGGTGTCGTGTAAGTCTATGCCTTTTAAAATGAAAAGACAAAAACAAACAGTGAGCATTAGAATAAAAGGAGAAGATTTCATTGCAAACTATTAGGAATAATGGTTATTAAAGGCCCCATGAAATCACTTGACAAGTGCAGTTTTCTTTCCTAAAAGACTTCTTTAAATGTGTTCAAAAACTAGAGGTCAGTAAAAATGTTTTAATATTTTGAAAGAAGTCTCTTCTGCTCTTGTACCATTTGTGCAAGGCTGCATTTGTACCATTTTCGAATGTTTTTACTGTCACGATTGATCAAATGCATCCTTGCTTAATTAAAATTATTAATTTCTTTCAACAAAAAAAATCTTACTGACCCCAAACATTTAAAAGGTAGTGTATATGTACTAAAAAGTTTATTTTTGGAGTACACTACCACATGGGTGACCCCAAACCTAACAGACATTGATAAAAGCCTGTTATCAAGGGGTCTTTAAACAGACCATCTAAATATGCACTGTATATGTTAACAGTAAAAAAAAAGACATACAATATGTAGGAGATGTCATCAGGGAAAAATTTGACACGGAGAAAAAGGGTAAATGTTGCAGAAGCCACTTTCTTCCAGTAATCTGGGGCAACCTTTGAGATTTTTGTCTCAGGGTCCAAAAAGAAATATTCACCATCTAAATGAGAAAAATGTAATTATTCACTTTTGCAAGACAGATCAAGGTGTGGATAATATAAAGACGTGATTCTCTTTCAGTCATTAACGACACACACAAGACTGCATTACCATCAGTGAAAGCAAGGCCAAAGTAAAAGTGTTCCACAAGATTAGCATGTGCCACAACCATGTCGAATACATCTCTCCCGCGGGACTTGATGTCACATTTCACTGCCACACACTGTTCATTTGGCATGATCACGTTAACTTCCCTTTGAGACAAGCCTGACTTGCCTTTCTTTGACTGTATCGATCGAAAGAGAAAGGGAGAAGGCAATAAATATACAGAGACACAAACTCTGCAACCTTAGAATGCAGTAAAGCTGAACAAAAGTGTTGAACACTTAAAAATGAAGTTCATTATACATGTAACCAAAAATACGGAAACAGAGTTTACCACTAAAGATCCTGGCAGCTCTAAAACTATTTGAGGTTCATCAATCATTCTGGTAAACTCAGGTCCAAGACTCTACAATTAAAATATGGAAACAGACAATTAACAACTATTAAATTAGCATAAGATGCAGCATTCATATTATAGGACAGCTCAGATATTAAGCACATTACCTTAGCTTTCCTTTGGGAGAGGCTGACCGCAGACTCACTAACAGTAATACAGGGACTAGAAGGTCGGGCTTCACTCTTGTTGAGGCATGTACTCCGGGACAGCCAACAACTTGTGCTTCGTCTGTGGTGAAGCCCCAGTGGAGATCTGGGATACCAAAGTATCAAAGAAGATTGAAATTAACCAGCACTAATAGCTCATTTTAAAGTGCAAAACAAGACTACCAACCTGTTTGAGCCCTGATTGGATGTGGTCTGACTAGGTCTACTTCTGAGAGACCAGGTTTTCTGTTGATGGGAAATTTCTGAAAAAATAAATAAATTAAATAAATAAATCAGCTAGGCTAAATACTGAAAATAATTACTGTATGTCTAAATGCTCAGCAAAAAAAATAAAAAATAAAAATACAAGATACACAATTTAACAAACTGACATGCAATTTTAAACAGCAACAACAAACATCTAAATATCTGACAAATTGATGTTAAAAAATTGGGGGTCAGTGCGATTTTTTTTTTATTTAAGAAATCAATATATTTACTAAGCAAGAATGCATTAAAAAAGTGACAGTAAAGATATTCATAATGTTACCAATTTCTTTTCAAATAAATACTGGTCTTTTAAACTTTCTTTTAATCAAAGAAAGTATAATAATAAGAAATATTTCTTTAGCACTAAATCAGCATATTAGAATGAATTCTGAAGGATCATGTGACACTGAAGACTGGAGTAATGATGCTGAAAATTCAGCTTTGCCATCACAGGAATAATTACATTTTAAAATATATAAAAGTAGAAAACAGTTATTTTAAATTGTAATAATATTTAACAATATTGCTGTACTTTTGATCAAATAAATGCAGCACTGGTGAGTATAAGGTTTCTTTCAAAAACATTTAAAAAAATCTTACACAGGCTTTTGAAAAGTAGTGTATGAGCTCACCTTGCTTTAGCTCAGAGTCCAGAGACAGTCTGCGAGTCTCTCCTGTAGCTCCATTCCCCTCTGTATAACCAGGATATGGTCCACGCTTACCTGCTCAACAGAGACCTGATCACTACCGTCACAATGTATACTGTGCACTCATTGTATACACACAGCATTTTATACTGCACATTGTTGCACAAATAAGAGCTCTGGAAAGCCGCCAAACATATTAGCACTATGCTTATTAGGTTTGCATTGAAGCATCAATGCTTTGAGCCTGATTACAACCTTTTGTAATCCCATGTTCAGGTTTAGGTTAAACTGTTAATCCAATTGTGGACGCTATTTTATTGGTGCAATGGTGCTTTCTTACGCACATGTTAGTCAAACCTGCAGGGTTTTCCTGATTTAATTTAATATAAGGATAAACATTATAATCCAAGGACTATGTCTGGATTAACCACTGAAATGGTTTGTTAAGGACAGTTTTTAAGACAAATGTGTGGCATCAACACCCACTTAGACCTGTTATGCAAAGGATCTGACGTGCAAAGATTGTAACATGACAGGATAAAACTCTTCTATAAACAGTGGTGTAAAGGTATTTCTACTTTGTTACTGTACTTTTATTATTTAGTATTTTTATTTTGGGAAAGTTTTACTTTTACTTCATTACATTCTGAAGCACAATATTGTACTTTTTACTCTGCTACATTCCATAAAAACATACTGTGTTCCTTGTTATTTCGACCTGAAGAAATCGCCACCCCCTCTGAGACAAGCAATGTCCGATTTGTGAACGAGATTCTTTCCAATGAACCTGCTGAATTGATTAAATATAACGCAAATGAATGCCCATTCATCTTCCCCACTGTTGTAGCAGTTTAAAATGATATAAAACTTGTATGTTTGCATAGCATTCCTCTTAAAATGTTAACACATCTTGCCCGATGTGATGTCTGTACATTGTATTTTTATGGCTCAGACTGATGAAGAGCCATTGGGCTCGAAACAGCACCTGTGGTGAGAACATGAAATAAATATTTTTCTATTTTTGGAGCTGTGGTGTGCCAACTTTTCCTTCCTTTTTAAAAAATTGTTTTGTGGTTGAACACCCATTGAGCTTTTTTCCCATTTGATTTGCATACTTTGTGTTTAATATTTATTTGTATACCATTTACACAAATTTGATTTCCCCCAAATATATGGTATATTATTTAACTTGTTTGCACACTTGAATTATCAGTAACTTAAATCGATATTTTAGTTTAATGTTTTGATAGTGTATAATAAGTGCTGTTAATAAAATATAAGGTTTGCTTATTTGCAATACATATTTAATATATGCACTAATCTTTTTCATTAGTGCAGACTACTGACTAGTCTGATTAGTCCTAGCTAGAATAAATATATGGTTCATCAATCAGTACTTTTTACTTTTAATACTTAAGTACATTAAAAATCAAGTACTTTTGTAAAACTGAAAATGAGTATACTTTTACAGGAGTAATATTTTAATAGGGTATCTGTACTTTTACTTGTGTACTTGATTTGTGTACTTCGTCCACCACTGTCTATAAATACCTGCTACATAAACTCATTATTATGTATCAAAACATTAAGTCAAATGTACATGCATTATAAATACTTTAAAATGTAAAATAATTCAAATATAAAAAATAACATTTTAAAATATAGCTGCAAGCAACAATTAAGGGGCTGAGCACCACAGAGGCAGAATGAGGAGCTAAACATCAACTAAAAAAAGACCAACTGCAAAATAAGTAAAGACATTTGGATATGGTTTTAAGCAAAATGGTTTTGAGCCCATAAATACTAAAAATTGTAATGTGACATAATTGCTTGTTATTACTTTTGACCAAATAGGTGGCACTGACACCAAATTGGTATGGTGTGGTCAGTGTTTGGTGACAATTTTTGAGATTTTCAAACTGTTCAGAATAAAAAAAAAATAATAATCATATTTAGTGGCCACTACGTGGCACTGTGTCGAAACTGCATCAGGTCACGATTGTATTAACAAAAACAGAGTTCAGTCAGAATATGCTAAATCTGTTGCAGAGATATAGCCTCATGTCCATTTTGGCATGTTGTTCTGACATGTTCAGGAGAAAGTTTTGACGAATTAACTTGAATTCAATGTTTTTATTTATTTTTTTGTCAGCAAGGTCTAAGGATAACCTGATTACATTTTTGTGAAGCAACATAGATACCAGAGCAACATAGATACCAGCTAAACTTCCTGTCCGCCATTTTGATTTTTTTTTAAACCTATTTTTTCGCATGACCCAAAGAATCTATTAAGAACAGTTTCATTACAATACGCAAAATTAATCAAAAGCTATTAGCATTTTTTTAAATTTCATAATAATTCTTGACCTTAAGGTGGCACTGCCCCGAAACTTTTTGAGTACCTTCAGGGCATGGTGCCAATGACACTTTTGTGGAAAATTCTAAATGGCGGAATTTTTCATTAACAAAAATAAATGTGTTTCTAGCTCTTATGGTTCAAAAGTTATTGGCATAAATGTAAGTAAAACTTTGGATAGTTGGTGGTGCTAGAGGGACTGACTTCTATATGTGTGCCAAATTTCACAACTTTTTACCATACGTTATATGGGCTGCTATAGACTTCAAGAGCTGAAGAAGAAGAAGAAGAAGAAGACTAACGGATACAATAGTTTCCTATGCACCTTTGGTGCTTGGCCCCTAAATATTACAAAATATGTTATTATTATTAAAATTACTATTACTTATTTGACTACACTTCTTACAGTATTTACACAACTACAAGAGGATAACAGAGGACTTTGAGATTCAAGGTTCCTACCATGAAGTCTTTCTCTGATCATCTGACTTTTCCCAGTCAACTGCACAACATTTTCAGTTAAAGCAGCTCGATCCACCTGGAAATGAAGATCTCATGAACTCCTTGGCTACCACTTTTATAAATTGATCAGTTTTTCAGGTATAAATGCTTTTTTTTTAAACTCACAGAGTCTCGGAAGACATCCTCTACCAGCTGTTTGATGACTTTGTTAGGAGGAGGCAGGAGAGACGCTTTGTGGTGCGATTCACACGATTCCAAGATGGAGTTCAGGTTGGCTCGCCGATGGGCCATGTCCTCACACATGCTCAGGAGAAGGCAGTTGAGAGAGTCACTTAGCTGAATGGGCTAAACAAGCAGAAAACACATTTCCACAATATTTTCAGATGGAAAGTAAAGGTGATGAAAGTTTAATGTAGCTAGCTTATTCTTCAGTGGTATTTGTTCATTCTTGTTCTCATATATGGTTACTTATCATCTTATACAGTCTTTACTTTCTTATTTCTTACCCGGATTTCTGTGAAACTGACCTGGTTTTGAGGGAGATGATAATCAACTGACCAATACAGAGTCATACCAAGAGAATACACGATTATCTGGAAGAAATGATAACCAAAACATCAGTATCTCTTCTGTGAGCATTCAACTTAAGTACAACAAAGAAGAGCACTTTTGTAAAATAAATCCAACCCTCTACATTTCGACTTAATTTTACACTAGGTCAGGATTTCCAAACTGGGATCCGGAGACCCCCAGGGGCATCGCAAGGGGGTCTGTGGAAAAGTCTAAAGAAAAACTGTAAAATGTAAAGATAAATAAATAAAAAGATTAAAATAAATAAAAATGCTGATTAATATTCAGTTCTGTGCAAAAGGCGCGTTAGTATTTTCACACAGTTAAACTTTTAAGCCAGTTATTTATATATTTTGCTGTAGTGTGTCAGTAGGAAATATCAGTTTCCATTTCCAAACATTACATTTCCAGGTTTCTGGTTTCTGGTTTTCAGGACTCGATGATGGTGAGATCAGATCTCCGTGTGGACCATACCGGCTGTTGTTAGACTCCTTGTGCATACAAAAATCTCACTGGATTATTACAATTAATGGCAAAAGGAATGTTTGAAATGTAAACTGATATTTCATACTGACACACTATAAATAACTGGCTTAAAACCATTTTTGGGGGTGAAAATACTAACATACTAACACTAACATGACTTTTGAACAGAACTGTAAATAAATAAGATAAAATAAAAGATAAATAATACATTTAGTACATTACTATAGTGAGGAAAAAATATAATAATGTAATTTAAGAGAAACTAATTTTAGATTCATAATATTAATTATTTTCCGAGTGTATAAATCGGGGGTTTATAAGAGATAGATGCCTTTTGCATTTTAGGATGGGTGTCCCTCACACGAGTGAGATCTAAAAGAAAACCCCTGAGAGTTGTGACTAAATAAATAATGTCTGTCGTTAGCTATTGGCTAATAAATGAAGTGCTGCATTCCACTTGTGAGTGATTGAATTAGGCCAAACACCATATACAAGAGTAAGTTTAGCAGATACATTTTCACTGCGTTTTGTGTCCTATGGTGGCTTTAGGGCGCCTTCCCACTACCTGACAGGAAAGAGTGCATTAGCTCATTTAAGAGGGTGTGTATATTAATATATATATCTGTAAATAATCTGTCATTTTGTGATGAGAAGCTGATTTGATTTGAAATGTATATTAGCTAGTAAGTGTTATATACTGTATATGTACAAGCCAATGCAGTTTATATTGCCAGTGTGTCCGTAGAAATCAGATTTAGCAGGTTAAGTGCATAATAACCTCCTGATGTTGCTGAATGAAACTGACCTTCTCCATGGCTAGTTTGGTGGAAATGGCACGGCCTTGCAGCATCTCTGGGGCTGTGAAGGCACAAACCTCATCTGTCATCGCACAGTTCTTGAACGCCAGTGTCCCAGTCGCAGACAAGAGCAGTGATGCAGGAGTTATAATGTTGCAGATATTGTGACCTAGAAAAACAGACCCACATTCATTTAATTTTGCATGGACTGCACTCTTCACCAGCAGGAGAAAACCCCCACTAACTGCAAGGTCAACATTTTACCTTTGTAAGACAGGTCTACAAGTGATTCAGCCGAGCCCAGCAGGAGGGACCAAACCTCGTCCTCTTCCAGCGGTCCTCCTCTGGCTTCCAGAACCTCTGCGAGGGTCACAAATGTGCTGCTCATCCTGCAGAGTCGCGAGACGGATACCTGAGAAGGAGAGACACTGAGCTAAATGGCTGACGGAGGAGGGGATAAATCTGTTGAAAGAAGAGGATGGAGCCTAAATAAAGTGATCAGCAGGGACTCTGCTCTCATCATCAATGTTTCATAACAATATTGTGTAATATACATATTTATAATGTGTGATGTGTAAATCTAAATCTGTCTACAATGATCTATTTTTATCTTTTGCTGACTTCATTCCAACTAAGAACAAGTTTAGGCGAGAATGTGCCAATTGTTTTGCATAATCACTGTAGGTTGGACTTCAGAGGACACCTTTTCAGATCCTTTTTGGAGAACAGCAAGCTACAAACATACAGATTTTAAATCTTTTACACAAGTTATGCCAAACGATTTTAGCCCGTTTTTCCCCTATATGAAATACCTGTTTATATCCTGTAATTCTAATTCACATCTACTTCTATATTTCATTATTTTCACCTGCTACAATACTCAACAATACAGAGTTTCCTCAGGTCTTTTCATTTATTCCAGTGTGTCTCACTGTAACTACACAAGACAGAAGGCAGGGGGAGACATTTCCTATCAAGTGCATGCCATGTACATCCCTAAAACTAATCAATAATATGCACTTCTCAAAAGAATGTCCCAGTTAGTACATAAAACTCTTTTTGATTTGGTGTTCAAAAGTATAAAAATCGAAATAGCTTGCTAGAGCACCAATGAAATTAACGCCTTTTTGGTATATGAGGAAGATAACCAATAGTACTTTTACTTAAGTCACCAATAGTGACTTTTTCATACATTTAGCTGGTCTTTAGGTGTTTTATTTTGCTGTGATGTATCATGAAAAAAAAAATGACAGTACTGACTTTCTAAGCACAGTCCTGGTGTTATTTAGCATAATTCATTATTTAAAACAATAATTACAATCATGTCTCTCAGCTGATGTCTCCATACTTTTTTCAAGCCTCTTCTTTCAAGCCATGATACAATCATTTATTTATTTATTTAGCAAATTCTTTTATCCAAAATCACTTACAAATAAGGAATTCAACAAGCAATTCGGCAGTAACATGAGAAGTGCTATCAATACAAGCGTCAATTCAATTACCAAATGAACAAAATCTAATCCTCTCCTACACATTTTCACATTGCATATCATTTTTCGCTCTTAATCACGTCACACTGTGGAAGTGACATTTTCAATGCTGTTAATAGAAAACTGTGATTACATTTTTAAAGCAAGGTTACCACAAGCCAATGCACTGAAAAGAAAGAAAAGTTAAGGATTACAGTAATCTGGCACGAGAAGTGGGACATAAGAAGATGTCCATAAGAAGATGCCAGGACCTGGACAATAGCCTAGCCAGGTGACTGCTAAAGTAAATGTGCCAAGAAATGTCACCAACATCACTATGACTCTAATGATTTTTTTTTTTTTGCAACCACTTTTACTCCAGGTAAAGGTCCAGGTAAAATGCTACACTGTCAAATTAATGGAAGCTCTAATAAATAATGATATTCCTGTAATTACTGCGGCAGGATCATTTATATAATACATTTAAATATAGAAAATGCATTTAAATAAGAGGCAAAAATGAATGATTGTATAACCTTATGTTCAGCTCTCTTGAAGTTTATTATATTGAACTAGATCAGGTCTAGGTGCCAATACAGGCAGATTACACAATCTAGTTAATTACATATAACCTCTGTTAACAGGCTGACTCAACACTTTTGTTAAAAATAAATAAAATAAAAACCTCACTAAAATGTATCCAATTTATGGATACCTGATGTTGTTCACTGCCTCAACAAGTCAGATCAGACAGAACTACAAATATTTAGGTTAGACACACACACAAACAAAACATACCCCTGTAATGAGCTTGAACTCCAAAGAAGGTTAAGCAGGACCTGCAGATGTGTGTGTCTGAACATTACAGTTGAGTTTCTTTCTGTAGCCTTTCAGAAATAGCATGCTTCATTTAATCTCAGTTTAAGCATATGCTAAAAACACTTAAATAAACATAGCAATTTTATGAGTCAAAATCTGCTGGGTGAATTAAATGTAACAAATCATGTAAAAATCTTTTATAGGCAAAATTTAACAACATTTCATCAAACTTTGATAACTGCCTTAATATTTTAAACAACTGAGAAGATATGATCAAACGACATGTTATAAAAATCACATGTCAAGTTTATAATATATATTACATCAGCATATAAGAGTCATATAAGAGCAAAAAAATAATAATTAAAGCCATTTTTCCATTATTACCCCTTAGCAGAAATTATAGAGAGAGAGAGAGAGAGAGAGAGAGAGAGAGAGAGTAAGAGAGAGAGAGAGAGAATACAGGCTATTCAAAAATACGTTTGAGCTCTCTCAGACTCAGTATTGGAAGTTCAACATGTAAATTCTTATGGACACGACACTAAATTCTCACTGCATTCCTACAATAATCAAATTTGAGGATATACCAATAAACAACACAGTCTTTGTGCCACATACTGACAGGAGCAGTGGTTAAATAAATAAGCTTACCGGTTATAGGAAAGTAAGAGTGAATTTTCTTTATCCTTCTTTTTGCATTGTGTATATTCACTGAATGAGAGGTTCGAGGCCTTCCCTGGCTAAATAAAACGTCTGAGATATACATCACAGCTCAGCACAACCAAATCATGGAAGCAGCATTAATCAGTTACAAACAGAAATATGTTGTTTAATCCTAACATACAACTTCATGAATTTTAAATCACACTAATTAAAGCTACTAAGTGTAATCTTTCATTTTAGGAATATGAATAGATTTTTACCTTCTAGCATTCAGTGTATTAGGTCCTGATCTCCCTCTGATGCCTTTAGTCCCAGTGCACACACTTTAATCCAGTGGATCACTACATGTTTCCTTTACCTTCTGTTACCAAGCACCACATGTGACCCAGCCTTTGCTCCAGCATACTGCAGTATTGTACAACCATACAAAATGCATTTAGCTACTGATCAACTACTCATGTCTAATCATTAAGAAGCAACGGATGTCTGTGGGTCTTCGAAACTTTTTGCAAATTGAACAACTATTCTTAGACTACAGCTAAGAGCTCAATTGGATTAGATGAGCAGTGACAGAACAGGATGAAGGAGTCAGCAGGAACATTTTTTTTTAGTCAACCTTTTAGGCTTATTTGAATATGTAGCATTTTCACTGATGTCCTTTATTCCTCCCTTACAATGAATTCACAGAAGAATTCTGATTCTTTTTCACCACATTTCACCACATTTAAAACATTTTTTGGAATAAAATGGCTTTTAATAAAAAAGACTATTTTGTCTTGCTAACGCTAGCACTTGCTAACACTTTTTGCTTAAATGTAAGCAAAAGTGTGCAAATGTTTAATTGGACAATTAGACATTTGCACACTTTTTGCTTACATTTGCATCTTGACTGGAACTTACAATAAAAATGCATATAAAAATAAGTGGTGTTTACCTGTCTTATATTTCATCAAGCTCCTCTGCCTCTGCTGTCTCCTTGATAAACAAACACACTACATTTTGAAAAAACTTTATTAGGTACCACAACTGTGGACAGTCCCTATTTTGTGTGTGAAACCGATATTTCAATATTCACGCAATAAATATTGAAGAGATGTATGATTATTTTTCAGTCAATTTTGGTAGCCTAAATTTATCATCCTTAAGATTTGCAGAGTGCATTCCTGAAAGCAATTCGTAGCCTACAAACCAAACTAACCACACTGCCAAAGCCTGTACCTTGCTCAAAATCATTAGTTCATCTCTCAAAACTATTTATGTCAATGAACATATCAGTGCCATCTCAGAATGACAAGTCCTTGTGTCATTGTTCACACACATGATAGTCAAAATGCTTAGTCATGTTGTCAATATAACAGTGTAGCTACTCTGTCATTATATCCAAATGTAAACATGGCTAAAATTTTAATGACAGTGATTAAAAAAATAAACAAGACTGCACTTTATCTGTATGGCATTTCAGCAGTACAAATTTACACATTACTCTATGTGGGATATAGTATACAATAATGTAGTATATACACACGTGTATGTGTTTGTGTGTTACATTAGGTCTCTATAAAGAATATTTACTGTATTGCAAAATGCATGTGGACTATACAGCATTACAGTATACTCTGTTACAGTATAGTGAACATAGTCTGACATGTCCTGCCTACAAATGTTTGAATAATTGAGGACGCTGTTGTTCTCCCAATATTCGACTGTACCTTTCGACCCGCCTCAGCAATTATAAGGTCATTCTTCCTGACTGTTGACCCTATTTGTTTCCTTGTTGTTTTTCCATTGTCAGAATGTGTAACACTGTTGTGCTCACCAAATAAAGCTTCATGAGATGCACCTCTGAACTATTTTAGAGAGCTGGTTGATCAATGGTATCTAGCCTTTTACTTTTCCCTTTGTTAGTAAAATTCAAAACTCACCTACGCAATTCATCAATTCAAGACACATTTACAAAAAAAAAGTCTGATAGAAATGTATAGAAAATATGCTTGACAGTTTATGACAACTAATTCAAGCATTTGCACTTATGCAAGGAACAAATTATATTTAGGTTGGTAAGACTATCAACAGGAAACCGGTAGCTATAATATATTTTGACATGACACAAGCAATTGATAATGTATTTGACTAGTGACAAGTGACTATGATGTCGAGGTTGAACAAATGGTTTTGAGAATTTCAGTTGTGATCTGAGAAATGCACCAAAGCGACTGAGAATAATAGTTTGGTGCATTTCTCAGATCATAAATATATTTACAATAGATTATCACATTTTAATTATTAAAGTTTCTATCTGTGAAATAGATCATACAAACTAAATAGATTAATATATCCTTAAAAGGATGCACAACAAAATTTAGATCATTATTAAAATTTAGTAACTGTGGATGGATTGGAATACTAGATTGTCTTTAGACTTTGCTTGTAGATTAAGACAGACAGACAGATAGCCTAGAAAGAAAGAAAGAAAGAAAGAAAGAAAGAAAGAAAGAAAGAAAGAAAGAAAGAAAGAAAGAAAGAAAGAAAAATATGTATCTATGAATAGACCTGCGTGATGGCACGGAAGCGCGTGGGGGTTTGGTGACGTAGAGCGCATGTCGTCCGCAGTGCACGCGAGGCCTGCTGCCAGTGGAAGAAAGCGCTTTCAATACGGTGAGGTCATGTTATCGAAACCAGCAGCCGAATAAGCGCTATTAATAATCAATAGAGACTTCACCACATCATTTCTGAAGAGCCCGAATATTTAGTCGCATTTAGGATACAGGAAGTGTTTATATTTCAATCGTAGCAGGTAAGTAAGCGTTTTAAGGTGGTTTTGATACTACGTGGTATTGTTTCGCAGTGGGGGAGGGTATCTGCACACATCACAGCTGATTTTCCTTCCTTTGAAAGTGTAATACGACAATGTCGCTGTTTTGAATGATGAGGCTTTTTAACGTTGCGACTAATAAATGAGCCTGGTTACGTGAGATCGCTTACAATGCTATTTGTCAAGCTGCTCGCTTTGCCACCCACCCACTGTAAGCATACTATACCTTGTGTGTATTATAGATATATTTTAATCAATAACGTAACATTTGAATGTAGATTGAATTACATGGTTTAGCATTTATACTGATCACTGTCCAAGTTAAAAAAAATATATATATATTTTATTTTATACATAACTTGCAGGCCTGTACTGTCATGTATCCTGATTTATAAACATTTAAACGTCAATTTTAAATGAATTGGCAACAGGCTGATTAAATATTGCTTGACAGAATTTGCCCATTATATCTGTGAGTTTGATGAGTAAAATTGTCATTATTATTAATGAAACAAAAACAAAAAACTGACCCCTAAAGTTATAGCAGGAACACATGATTAAAGTTTGTATCTTAATCAGAATTTGTCATATTGTTGAAATTTCTAGTTAACTTGATACTTGACTGATATCTCTATAAAAGTGTTTTTTTTTTTTACCAGCCAATGGTCACTTGTGATGTGTTTTTACTTTTCACCAGGAAGGCTGTCCGTAATATTTTATTTCTAATAAAATAATTTGATATCACATTAGAGCTGAAGGAATTCCATGAATTGAAGGCTGTTTCTATTCCTTTCTATCGATCATTTCTATGGTGGTGCATAATAATACTTGTGGTTTGAAATTATTCTCTTTGTGAATGTTGTGTTGAGTAGTTGTGAGTTTGCCTGGAAGTCTAAGCCTTTATTATGATCTGATTAAAATGAGAAATTATGTTAACTGGTTTGTTTGGGTGCATGTCAGATTCTACAATGTAAGCATTCATTAATATTCAATCATAAGCACAAATTAAAGTACAATTAAACATGGGCCTGTAATATTTTAAAATGATCTTTTTTTCTTTCTTTTTTCACTTGCTTGATTATACAAGGTTACAACCACAGACTCCTGGTCTAGTGTTTTCCAGAATCAAATCTTGGCAAAATTCTCTCTGTTGCTATGGATCCAAATGCATTTTTTGTTGTTGTTGTTCAGTGCTACTTCCTCTCATCACATTGAACTGTGTCACTTTTAATGTACTGTGACATGTCAGACAAAAAATATCCCTGATATTATGCCATTTGCGGAATAAAAAAAAAAAAAGAAATGTGGGAGCATTTTTCTGTGGATCTGGGTCATTCTGTTAGTCCTGCTATTTAAACTCAGGTTAATAGCTATTAGGATACTGCCCTACTCTTTGGTGGCGTGCGAGTCCCCTTTTTATGTGTGTGTGTATATTTCTAACAGCTGTATGCTCTAGTTATTTTCTTTTTGATGGCAGAGAGATAAAGCCCAGAGCCAAAAAAAAGGCTCAAGACCACTCTGTGCTGTCCTTTCAGTTTATTCTGCTATGCTAGGACAAAAGATGCAGAAAAATGATGTTACGATGCTAGGGATATCACAACAATTGCAATCTATAGTGCATTTTACTTTGTTTTTGTGGTCTAGGTTTGTAAAAGTCTGCCTCGGTTCGGATGCTAGGACATCAACTTCATCATGAACAAAAATAAGCGAGAAAAAGAGTTCTACAGCGTAGATGTGGGTGATTCGACGTTCACAGTCTTGAAGCGTTATCAGAATCTAAGACCCATAGGCTCGGGTGCTCAGGGAATAGTCTGGTACGTTCTAGAGCTTAAATTCCACCTCAAACCAAGGACGTTATACAGTCGCCACATCTTTTCATCTGTTTTATGCACGCTTTTCTCTTTTAGCTCAGCGTATGACCACAACCTTGAGCGAAACGTGGCTATAAAGAAACTCAGCCGGCCTTTTCAGAATCAGACTCATGCCAAACGCGCATACAGAGAGCTGGTGCTCATGAAGTGTGTCAACCATAAAAATGTAAGTCATCAATACTCCAAAATGGGTGCATGTTGCATGCAAAGAGAGACATTTATCCAGCATCCAGCAGGGCTAATAGATATGCTTGTCTTTTTCGTTCCCAGATAATAGGGCTCTTAAATGTTTTTACACCCCAAAAAACATTAGAAGAATTCCAAGATGTGTGAGTATACATTGTGCATTCATACAGTTAAAAACGCCAGACCCCAGCTGATACCCCGCTAATGCTCTCTCACATCCGCACACACACCCTCCCCTTCTTCTCTTCTCTCTCCTACCCCCCCATCACACCCTCTTTTTTTGTCCCTCCCCTTCCCGCCCCTTCCCCAACGACAGTTACCTAGTAATGGAGCTGATGGATGCCAACCTCTGCCAAGTCATTCAGATGGAGCTGGACCACGAGCGGCTGTCCTATCTTCTGTACCAGACGCTGTGTGGAATAAAACACCTCCACTCCGCAGGGATCATCCACAGGGTCGGTGCTCTTTAGCCTAAAGCCTGTCCGCCTAAACAAAAAGACTGCCGTACGCAGCCAAGGTTGCAGTGACGGCGAAAAGCTTAATAATCAGTTAAGGTGAGGGAGGGGGAGGGGTTTCATCCCCTGGGCTGATTACAAAAAGCCAGACCTCTGCCTGCCTGACTGCCTGACTGCAGCTGCTGCTGTGGACTGCATTGCGCTGTTGAGGCAGGGACGTGTTGAGAGGCGACAGGAGGGAAGCGATCAAGTGATCCTCAGTAAACATCGCTGTCCTGTAGTCCTGTTTCACCTTGAGTTTACCTCTGTCTTATACGGTGTACTGCTTTTGCACGGATAATGACTGAAGACGTTTATATGGATGTAATACAATAAATTTGTCTCACTGCACAAGGTCATGGTTTATAAACAGCGACCTTTGAACATTAAAGATGCTAATTTCATTTGCAACCGTGGATAATCAAGCATTAAATTAATGAAAATGGTTTCACTCTGACAGATCGATTAGGTGATGAGAAAACGAAGGGACATTGAAGGAAAGTCTTTTTCAAGGTTAATGATGTGGAAAGATTTGTTTGTTGAAAATGGAGTACAGAACATTAGTTTTAGTTCACTTTAGCCTCTGGAAATATATGTGTATTGCTGGTTGAGTTTCAGTTAGACAGGACCAAGTGAAACCTAAAAAACTCAATACTGTAGCTGACATATAAAACCCTTTCCAAAGCGCACAGAGTTTATAACCACCTTTGGCAGTTTATTTAGAATTATTCTTTTATTTTAAACATTTATATTCACCCATTAATGTTACCTGAATGTTAAATGCTGCTGCCACTGGTCCAAAAGTCTGCTTCTGTTTTTTGTATATTACAATATATTATCAGCATAACATTTTGAGTGGAAAATAGAATTGAAACATATTGACTATTTCAAATAAATGGTACTTCTAAACTTTCTCTTCAACAAAGAATCCTGATTTTTTTTTTTATCATTACAATTTTCAGAAAAATATTAAACAGAACAACTGTTTTCAACATTGATAGTAATAATAAGAAATGATGCTGAAAATTCAGTTTTGCCATCACAGAAATAAATTACATTTTGAAATACACTCACCTAAAGGATTATTAGGAACACCTGTTCAATTTCTCATTAATGCAATTATCTAATCAACCAATCACTTGGCAGTTGCTTCAATGCATTTAGGGGTGTGGTCCTGGTCAAGACAATCTCCTGAACTCCAAACTGAATGTCAGAATGGGAAAAAAGGTGATTTAAGCAATTTTGAGCGTGGCATGGTTGTTGGTGCCAGACGGGCCGGTCTGAGTATTTCACAATCTGCTCAGTTACTGGGATTTTCACGCACAACCATTTCTAGGGTTTACAAAGAATGGTGTGAAAAGGGAAAAACATCCAGTATGCGGCAGTCCTGTGGGCGAAAATGCCTTGTTGATGCTAGAGGTCAGAGGAGAATGGGCCGACTGATTCAAGCTGATAGAAGAGCAACTTTGACTGAAATAACCACTCGTTACAACCGAGGTATGCAGCAAAGCATTTGTGAAGCCACAACACGCACAACCTTGAGGCGGATGGGCTACAACAGCAGAAGACCCCACCGGGTACCACTCATCTCCACTACAAATAGGAAAAAGAGGCTACAATTTGCTCACCAAAATTGGACAGTTGAAGACTGGAAAAATGTTGCCTGCTCTGATGAGTCTCGATTTCTGTTAAGACATTCAGATGGTAGAGTCAGAATTTGGCGTAAACAGAATGAGAACATGGATCCATCATGCCTTGTTACCACTGTGCAGGCTGGTGGTGGTGGTGTAATGGTGTGGGGGATGTTTTCTTGGCACACTTTAGGCCCCTTAGTGCCAATTGGGCATCGTTTAAATGCCACGGCCTACCTGAGCATTGTTTCTGACCATGTCCATGCCTTTATGACCACCATGTACCCATCTTCTGATGGCTACTTCCAGCAGGATAATGCACCATGTCACAAAGCTCGAATCATTACAAATTGGTTTCTTGAACATGACAATGAGTTCACTGTACTAAAATGGCCCCCACAGTCACCAGATCTCAACCCAATAGAGCATCTTTGGGATGTGGTGGAACGGGAGCTTCGTGCCCTGGATGTGCATCCCACAAATCTCCATCAACTGCAAGATGCTATCCTATCAATATGGGCCAACATTTCTAAAGAATACTTTCAGCACCTTGTTGAATCAATGCCACTTAGAATTAAGGCAGTTCTGAAGGCGAAAGGGGGTCAAACACAGTATTAGTATGGTGTTCCTAATAATCCTTTAGGTGAGTGTATATTAAAATAGAAAACAGTTATTACAAATTGCCATAATATTTTACAATATTGTTTTTACTGTATTTTTTATTTAAAAAAATGCAGCATTGGTGAGCATAATAGATATATTTAAAAAAATCTTACCAATCCCAATATACTTTATATATTTTAAAACAAACAAATGCTATAAATGAGAATGCAAAATATTCGACTAATATTCTGTCCTGTTATTCTGTAGGATCTAAAACCCAGCAACATCGTGGTAAAGTCAGACTGTACTCTGAAGATCCTGGATTTCGGTCTGGCCAGGACAGCAGCTACGGGTCTGCTGATGACACCATATGTGGTGACGCGTTACTATAGAGCCCCTGAAGTCATCCTGGGAATGGGATATCAAGCCAATGGTCAGTGCTGCTGACAGGCTTACAGAATGCCTAGTTGACACATCCTATGCATGCTTAACTACCAATATCATCCTCGTGTTGCAGGTTTCAATTCACGCTTTATAGGCCTCTCTGATGCTTTCCTTGCACTAATAGCTTTGTGGTTTCAGCACCAAAATGTGTTACAAGGCATACAAATTGTTGGGAATTCATTCTTTTTTGTTCTGTCTTTGTTAAAATGTGAAGCCTGTTTAGTGTGTGATGAGTAGACAATGGCTTGGTGTGCTCATTCATTTCTTCCCCAAACTCTAATGAATAAAACAAGCTCTTATGCAACAGTACAAAAATACTAACACCCCCTGACTTCCTGCTTAACCGTTTTCTCTCTTTCCCTCTGCTGCACGTGCTTAGTGGACATTTGGTCTGTGGGCTGCATTTTGGCAGAAATGGTCCGTCACAAAATCCTTTTTCCTGGGAGGGACTGTATCCTTGAGCCACAAAATTACAAAAATGCATAATTGACGCTTAGATTGTCTGTTGTCATTTTGAGAATCTGTATTATTCTCACAAGGAAGAGTCATGCGGTATATATTAAGCTAGATATACTGTATAGTCCCCCACCAATTTTGGCATAAATGTGTATTAAGGTTCTATATTGTGTTCTTTGTTATGCATGCTGCGTTCATCAAATTTGGGTTGATTATAGCTCTTTCTTTTGCATTTCACTCAAATATTTATTTCAATGAAGTGTGGTTTTGACTTTTCAGTTGGCTTACTGTTTAATTTTGGCTTTTACCTTTAGTGAACACCACTATATTGAAGGATTAGTTTTTTTTTTTTAGATTGCCACCTGCTTTTTCATTTACTGGTTGGTTGTCTCTTATTGGTATGTGTTTTAGTGTCATGGTAAATTAAAGAAGAAACATTCAGGCATTCTAGCTGTTGTGTTCTGCTCTTGTGATAAAGGTCTGACATTGTTTTAGTCTCATATTATAAATTACCCCTGAACACTGGGATCAGTTGCATTTATGAGCTTATTAGATTTGAAGGTTTTGCACTCTATGGTGTTCACTACTGTTCACAAGCTTGGGGTCAGGAAGCTTCATTTTTGAAAAAGAAGAAATGTATACTTCTAATTAGAAAACGATTCTGATTGATCAAAAGTGACATTAAACACATTTTATAATGTTACAAAAGATGTTACAAAATATGAAGCAGCACAACTGTTTTCAACACTGGCAATAATGTATTTTCAGCACTAAATCGGACTAAAAGCACAAAAAATCGTAGAGACTCTGAGTTTTGATGGTGTTTGAGAACACATTATAGTGTCATCCCAAAAAGCCTACGTCAGGATTTTGGTGTATTCTGAAAATAATATTCTGTAATATGTGTATGGTCATGTTAAGTCTAAATCTGTAATATTGCCCAATGTTTTATTTTCTCCATCATAATCAGCTGATGAGTCACAATATGAATGAAAACGGTCAGGCCTGTGATGCTTTATAAGGCTTGTTTCCAGTTTATTTATAGTGTTGCGATGATCATTCTGTGTTACGTCTGTGCTCCATCCTCACTGCCTTTCCCTGCTAGACATGACAGTTCCTGCATGACGCACATCACTTTTCTTGACATCTGATTTCATTTTATTTGTCTTTTTTTAGCTCTGTGTTGCATGCTAATTTCACTTTCATTTCATTTTTCAGTGGATGTGTGGTCTGTTGGCTGTATCATGGCTGAAATGGTCAGAGGTAGTGTGTTGTTTCCGGGTTCAGATCGTATCCTTACATGTCTATCGTGTGTCATCCATTCCATGGTCATCCCTTCTCTCTGTTACACACAATACATTGTTTTTCCATGGTACACTATGGTTTTTAGGACTAAATAGATTTAGCATAAGCCTTCAAAATGAATTGGTGCAAAGTAAAAGATTTGTGGAAAGCCTGCAAGAAGATCGTTTTAGATATTGTTGGCCTATTTATTATTTTCTTAACCTTCTAATGCCTGAAGATATTGATCAGTGGAACAAAGTCATCGAGCAGCTGGGAACACCATCCCAGGAGTTCCTGATGAAACTCAACCAGTCTGTGCGGACCTATGTGGAGAACAGGCCACGGTACACCGGATACAGCTTTGAGAAGCTGTTTCCCGACGTCCTGTTCCCTGCTGATTCAGAACACAACAAACTGAAAGGTACATATGCCTAAAGGTTTAAATGGGTGACATTTTTCTGTAGCACTTTTTAGCGCAATTTTCCTACGGACAAAATTGCGATTGTTAACTCATGATTTCTGTTCTGTCTGTGCCCACCAATCTTGCACTTCTATCTCCTCCTCAACCAGACCACCTAGAGACTTCGGGTTTTCGGCATTATGTTAAGGAAGGTCTAATCTCGGGAACGCACACAAAAAAAAAAAAAAAAAAAAAACATAAAAAGATTTACTATCTCTTAGTGTTGTGATCCCATGACGTCAGAAAATTGCGCTAAAACACTCACTGAGTTTTTATTACTTGTTTAATAATTGGGCAGCTGTGCAATTGCTGTTTGCAAATGGGAAAGTCAAAATGTTGGTATTGTGCAAGTGTTGAAATTAAATATTTAATCCATCACTCAACTGATATATTTGCAGAACAAAAACAACCTGTTTTGCAATTCTAATAATTTCCAGTGTATTCACAGTGAAGTGGCCTGAATAATCTGCTGTGTTTTTGAGATGACATGTCAAGCCACTTGAGAACCTCAGAAACACCATTAACTCTTTCTCTTTGTACTGGATGTGATTTATGCAGCGAGCCAGGCAAGGGACCTGCTGTCTAAAATGCTGGTAATAGATGCATCTAAACGGATTTCTGTGGATGAAGCTCTTCAGCACCCCTACATTAATGTGTGGTACGACCCAGCTGAAGTGGAAGCGGTGAGTTTATGCGCATTCACACACACCAAGTACCAATCCATTGCTGTGAAGTACACATGCAAACTCATTGTGATTTCAAGTCGTTGCACTTTTGAATAATCTACATAATTAGTGTTGATTTTTTTAAGCTATAAATGTACAAAAGCTATTTTAAAAATAAATTACAACTGTGCCAGAATAAATGGGTGTCTACCACAGATATATATCCACCACAGATATATATATGAAGAGTTCAGATGCAAAAGCCTCTAAATGCCATCTGATATTTTCTTCTAGAATGATCATTTTTATCAAGCTTATATGTTTATGTTCAGTTATTTCACTTTAATGGCAATGAAAATTACCTATTAATTGTCATTAAAGTGAAATTACTGAACCTAAATATACAAGCTTGATAAAAATGCTCATTTTAGAAGAAAATTTCAGATGGCACTTAGAGGCTTTTGCATCTGAAGTCTTCATATATATCAGCTAATTTCTAATCAATTTAAAGCATTTGGCATATCAGCTATAGCATGAAAAAGGCCGATATCGATGGTTTTCATTAATTAACTGCTTAAAGGCAATGATTTGTATTATGTCTGTTGCATAATCCAACGTTTTTCTTTGGGTAAAATAGTTCGATACTTGCCAAAACAAAATTAAACCTGTACAAAATATAGCAGGGCTCGAAAATACGGACTGCCCAGTTGCCAGAATTGATTTCTCTTTCGCTTGAACAGACAAATTCACACAAAATTATATCAAAATGCCCATTTTGGTAAGTATCCTAGTAAATGCAGCTGGTTATGGCTTAAGTGAACATAAACAGTTGAGAAATAAAACATGTGTATATCAGTATATTGGATCTGTGGATCTTTTATTATATTTTTTCACTGCTCTGAATGTCATATGGTTATTGTGAAACACGGAACACCTCATTTATATGATTTTATGGGAAAATTTGTTATTTTTCGTTTTAACTCGGGTGTATTTTGAACAAGAAAAATGCACAGTGGCTTTAATTCAGCGTGAGCGGCTCAACAAAAGTAGACTCGGTCCGGAACAATTGCGGGACTGCTGCTTCTGCTCTGCTTCTGCTACGCGCTGCCTTGGTGTGCAGTGTGAATGCTCTAATAATCTGAACATGTTCACCGTAAAAAATTCGCTCTAGTCTGTTTACGCATCCACTGTGAAACAGACGTATGTAGACCTACCTGAAAAGCACTGTTTATTTCTTATGTATCTTTGTTCTGTTGTATTTATGTATTTATGTTGGCCTGTTGAATGTTAAATAGATCCAATCCATGTTTAATGAAGATGATTTGATGATGCAGCAATAAACTAGCTAGTATACATTAATACTTGCTTTTTTAAACTTTGCTAATTTAAAACATGATCAAAAAAGTAATCTATTTTAATGACGGAACTTGTATTAGAATTAGATTTGTTTAACAATCGGCCAAAAAAATTCTATCGGTGCATCCTTAGTAAAATAGCAATATTGTGAAAAATATTATTATTACAATTTAAAATAATATTTATTTATGGCAAAGCTGAATTTTCAGCAGTCATCATTACTCCAGTCTTCAGTGTCACATGTTCCGTGCTCAAGAAACTCTTATTATTATTATAATTATCATCATCAATGTTGAAAACAGTTGTGCTGCTTAATATTGTTGTGGAAAACATGATAAATGTGTATTTTTTTCAGGATTTTCTGATGAATTTAAAGTTCAAAAGAGCAGTGTTTATTTGAAAAATAAATCTTTTGTAACATTACAAATGTATTTACTGTCACTTTTGATCAATTTAGTATGTTCTTGCAAATTAAAAGTATTCATTTCTTTCAAAAACAAAAAATCTTACTGACCCCAAACTTATGAAAGGTAGTGTATCTGTTCTCACAACAGAAACATAGAGTTTGTGCCTATTTTAATTGTTTATCTCACCAGTATAATTATGTACGCTTATCTTTCTCTTTTCAGCCACCTCCTCTGATCATAGACAAACAACTCGATGAGAGGGAACACACAGTGGATGAGTGGAAAGGTGGTTTGTTTTTCTAACTTTAAAGTTCACTGAGTGAAATCCGATGCAAAGGAAAGTGCCAGAGGTTTAGAACAAACATCATTTGCCCACTGCACACGCGGTCGAAATCTTGTCTGCAGCGGTCACCTGATTGAATAGTGTTAATAAGCTCCTCTGCGTGTTTAAATGTCTGACGGCAGATGCTTAAATTAGAAAGATTGATATTTCTTTCAACTCATGGAGAGGAGCATGTGCTGTTGAATATAAACCTTGCCAGTTTCCATGACTTCGTTCATCTATCCAGATTTGGGGAGTAACACATTTTTTTTCTTCAGTTGGATTGTTTCTTTTAGCTACTTGACAGTAGCTCAGCTCTTTTCAAGACAGCGTAACTATCCAAAATTTTCAAATAGAAGCTACTGTTTCGTGACAGTACAAAAATCCCTCACAAGTTCCTAAAAGTGTTGCGAAGTCTGATGTCGTTTAGTGAATCAGTTCATTTGCAGGGTTATACGATTGATCAGTCATTATTATACGATACAATAAACGATTCATCAGTCAAACAAACAATTCACTTTTATTTCAATCCCTGCTCTTTTCTCTTCCAAGTATGTAATTTAATGTCACTGTTCATCACCATGTTTTCAAGTTAATTAGTTAGTATTATTTTCTAGTCTTATTAATGTACCTGAATGTGAATTTAACCCTACTGAAATCCTTATGGTTTTTATGCTTGAGAAACTTATTTATAAAGTTTCATTCCCTTAAATGGCTTCACTGAAGTTGGATAAAAAGTGTGTACTAAGTACTTCAAAAAGAGTAGCCTCACTCTTTTGTTTATTATATCTAATTGTTCTTTCTTTGTTTTTCTTCATCAGAGCTGATCTATAAAGAAGTTATGGATTGGGAAGAACGGGTGAAGAATGGTGTTATTCGAGGTCAGCCCTCCCCTCTAGGTTAGTTAGATGAGTTTCTCTAATGCAGAAACATTTGCTTATGTTGATCTAAGAGCTCAATGCTAAGGATTCTTGTTAATGGCCTGGTCAAGTCTGTGGTTTAACTTTTCACTGGGCCCCACCACAACATTTTTATAAATAAAAAAAAAATGTTATTGTTTTCAATGATTTTGACCCATAACACCAAAATGTTAGATACCAGTAAAATCTCGCAATTCTCAATTACAATTTCTAGCCTAACTAATCTACATTTCAATCACAATCACTTGCATGATTAAATTGGCAAGACTTACAAAAAAAGAATGTGCAAATCATAAACTTTCGTGACGATATAGACATTCTGTCAACTGTCCCAAACATCTTTCACGCTGGCCTCGGCGATCAGGCAGTCCTTATTGTCGGGCCCTGCATCTGCCCCCATCTGCATATAATCACACATTACACCGTACAAAAAATAGTTGTTTCAACTTAAAAAAAAGTAAGTGCCTTAAAAATGTACGTTTACTCAACTCAAATATCCAAGTTGTCACTAGTACAACTTCACATTTCAAGTTGACTAAACCTAAAAATGTGAAGGCAGCACGAACACTTGCTTTTTAAGTTGAAACAACTATTATAATTTTTTACGGTGTATGTGCAGGTAATCTAACTGACTGTTATGTTTCACATAGCACAGGTGCAGCAGTGATCAACGGCTCACCCCAACCCTCCTCCTCCTCCTCTATTAATGACGTCTCCTCCATGTCCACAGAGCCCACCGTGGCCTCGGACACCGACAGCAGCCTGGAGGCCTCTGCGGGACCCCTGAGCTGCTGCAGATGACTATCACCTTCCCCTGGAGATTCTGTGTGTGTGGCATGGTATCAGATTTAGGCCAGTCTAATACATTATTCTGGGTCGGGTATGGCTTTTTGAGTTCTGCTGTAGATGCTGTAAATGACTATACAATTTTATCTTTTTAGCGACAGCCCTAACAGGTTTAGCCAATGATAGTGAACTCCTTAACAAAACTCTTCTTTTATAAGCTACATTTAGAGTATTTTGTCATGTTGTCGTAGAGTGATTTTGGAAGGTAATCTGTAAAGATTGAATTGTGAATATATTTTCTTCAAGAGTCTTTTGTTTTTTCCCTGGTCAATGTATAATTTTCTTAGTCACCTGGGATATGAAAATCTGTAGATTGTCAATATTAGTATTTTAAAATGGACATAACAATGTTGCACAAATTGATATCAACATAGGTATTTAAGTACATTTTGACAGCTTGCCTGAGGTGGCTTTTTCTGGGTCATGTTTTCCATCTTTGTGCACAGCACATTTTATTTAAATTTTGTACAGTTTCGTTTAGATATAATAACTCACAACATCGAAAAAATATTTTTATATGTACATTGAGTTATTTTGTCAGGCTGATCTGTTTTTCATGAATACTTTTGCTGCTGGTTAATTTCCTGGTAGACTGTGATATGTGTCGTGCTTGTCCATATGTCTCTGGTGTTCTTGTTCTAGTCCTAGTTATCTGGGATTTCAGCACCTTTTTATTTTTTAATTATTTAAATTCATTTTACCCCTTCAAAATCTGCATATAGAACAAGCATTGCACTTCAATACCGTCCTGGTCAGAATTATTGGCACTCTTGGTAAAGTCTGTGAAAATAATTCTGCTTTGTTAATCCTTTCAACCTTTTATTCAGAAAATTCACAAAAATCTAACCTTTCATTGAAGTAAAACAATTGAAAATGTGGGGAAAATCTCATGAAATAAATGTTTTTCTCTAATAAACACTGACCACAATTAATGGCACCTTTCTATTCCATACTTTTTGCAACCTCCTTTTGCCAAGATAACACCTCTAGAGTCTTCCCCTATAATGGAGAACACCTGACAAGAGATCATTAGACAATTTCTCCATACAGAATCTCTACAGATCCTACAGATTCCCAGATCCATGTTGGTGCTTCTTGTCTTCAGTTCAGCCCACTCATTTTCTGTAGGGTTCAGGTCATGGCACTGGGATGGTCATGGCAGAAGCTTCATTTTATGCTCAGTGACACTTTTGTGTTGATTTTGACGTTTGTTTTGGATCGTTGTCCTGGTGGAAGATCCAACCACGGCCCATTATAAGATTTCTAGCAGAGGCTGTCAGGTTTTGATTTTTTAACTGTTGGTATTTGGTAGAATCCATGATGCCATGTATCTGAACAAGATGTCCATGACCTCCAGCAAAAAATATGCCCACAATTTCAAAGATCCAGCAGTATATTTAACCGTGGGCATGGGGTACTTTTTATCCCTGGTTGCACCAAACCCATCTGTTGGGTTCGCTGCCATGAAGTACTTTTTTTTTTTTTGAAGTTCAATCAGTGTCTAACAACAATATGCTGACCCCTAGACTCAACTATTTTCTGCAATTCTCCAGCTGTGATACTTGGAGAATCTTTGGCCACTAGAACTCTCCTCACTGCGCATTAAGACAATATAGATAACATAGTCCTCTTCCAGGCAGATTCGTAACATTTACCTGTTTATTGAAACTTTTTAATTATTGATGGTGGAAATGGGAATATTTAACGCTTTAGCTATTTTTTTACAGCCACTTTCTATTTTGTGAAGCTATATTCAGAACTATATTCTTTGGTTTTACTCATTGTGATGGATGATTAAGGGAATTTGGCTTGTGTGTTTCCTCATATTTATACTCCTGTGGAACAGGAAGGCATGTTCCTAGTCACCATGGTGTGCTACAAAATTGAAAATATGAAGGGGAATATACTTCAGATATATATAACTCACAAGAATTTCTAAGGTTACCGATAATTGTGGCCAATGTGTGTTAGAGAAAAAAAAAAAATTCATAATGTGATTTTTCCCCTCCACATTTATTAGTTTTACTTCTATGAAAGGTTAGATTTTTGTGATATTCTTTTTTGAATGAAAGCTCAAAAGTTTAAACAATGCAGATTTATTTTTTCAGCCATCTTTGAACATATTTACCAAGGGTGCCAATAATTCTGACCACGACTGTAGCTGGGATTATATCAATATTAGATTTTGCAGTTTTTCTCTAATATTTTTCCATTCCTTAAAGGAGAACTCCGGTCAATTTTAACATTGAGCTAATTTTTTTGTAAATTTGGAGTGCTGTCAGTACAGAGAACAACAACAAAAATCGGTGTTGCCTACACCGTGTTATCCTCTTTTTAAAATTTGCACCCTGTTGACTTCAATGGGGCAAGTTTTAAACCTGCTTTTAGCCTCTTAACATCCTTGATGTTTCATTACAAGTGCACAGCCATGTGAGTGATTCCTTCAGAGTGAGCACGGTGAATCTGACTGCAGTAGATGTGAATTTTAGTAGGTGCAAATTTTAAAAAGAGGATAACAAGGTGTAGGCAACACCGATTTTTGTCGGTCTTTGGTGTTTTATGCCCCCAACGGCGCCTTCCAGGCAGCGAGGGGATGGGTAGGTTTAAGGTTGAGGGTAGGGTTAGCTGCCTCTAAGGAGCCATTGGGGGCTTAAAACACCATCGAGCATTTTTGTCATTGTTCTCTGTACTGACAGCACTCCAAATTTACAAAAAAATGAGCTCAATGTTAAAATTGACCAGAGTTCTCCTTTAACAAGGTTTGTTTTGTGACTACTTAGTTGGTAGAGCAAATGTTTTCCAATTATTTTATTATTATTATTTTGGAAGACCTACAAAAACGTCTACACTAGTTAATTTCTAGCATATTCCATTAAGCTACTTATTTTTGTACAACAGTGAAATGAAGCAAATTTGGAAATAATTTATCTCTAGATTGTTTTTATTATTATTGTTTTTTATTTCCCCCGTCAGGTTGAAAGGTCTGTAATGACACATTATGTGCTGTAAATGAACGGGACATACTGAATTGACCTACTGTACGTATATGAATTGTAACTCGTGATATTGAATACTGTGGAGTGCCATGTATTATTTGATAAGATTAAGATAAATCAGGGAAGTGGGTTTCTTTTACATTTGCTTTTGAATGTGAACGTGAGAGAGAACGTTGAAAAGGCTTGAAGAGTGAAAAGTGGGAATCTGAATGTTGTTGACCTGGGGTTTAGCCCATTGGATTTATTTACCTGTGCACAGGGTAAAAAAAAAGAAATATTTTGCTATTACTTTATATTATTGTTTTTGTTTTAAGTGCTCTTAATAGTGGCAATGATATTAAGCCCTACATACTTGCCTGGGAAACCTGAACCTACTGTAACTGCAAAAAGCAAAAGCTTCTCAACATGTGATGTTTTAGGCATGAAAACACAAGAGCCGTTTGAAGGTCGAGTCTGAACTACCTCACACTGACACCATACAGCTCACATTTTACAAGTATTACTGTAAACTTCATTTCATTTTATTTATTTATTCAGAAGAATATGAGTGTACAAGTGTCTATAGTTTGTTAGTGTGAATCTGTGAGTGTATTGTATGTATGTGTATACAATTCAACGAGTGTGTGTCCTTGTTTCCTCTAGACTTTTTTGTTTGTTTTATTCAGCTTATGTGCAGTAACTCAAAGCTGAACAAGGAACCATCTTATTTCAGACTCTATTTATTTCAGAAGATGTTTAGAAGGGTTCTGTCCGTATTTTGCTGTTTCGAGAAAAAGAAAAGAGAATGATTAAAATGGAGAGGAAATGTTTCTCATCCCCAGTCTCGACAGTGGGCGGTATCTTGCATGACCTGCTTAGCATTTGATTTTAAGTCCAGAACACTGTACAAGAACCATAAGATCATGGTGCTGGGTTTATTAGACTTCACAAACTGATGCAGTTGTTTTATATTAGGGTTAGCAGATTACCACCTCATTTGAATGCACTGAACTTCAACTGTTAACATCATAACAACTGGAAAAATGGAAATAAACCATTGAAAAATGGGTTTGCTTGCGTCTTTTTTGTCCTCATTGAGTTATACTTAAATCTTATCTTTTTTTCAAAGTGAACTGCTTTCTAAATATTTTACCAAACACTTTAAAGGGTTAGTTCATCCAAAAAGGAAAATTTGGTCATCATTTATGTACCCTTCTAGCCGACTTTTGTTCATCTTCAAACCACGATGGAAGATATTTTTAAAAGAGTCCTGAGAGATTTCTGTCCCTCTACTAAAGTTCATTCCACCATTTCAAAAGGTTCATAGTGAGACTAGATAGTGAGATTCAAGTGCTTTAATCCATGTCTTCTGAAGAGATTGCTATAGCTTTGGTTTATATTTGGCTATAGGTTTAAACAGATTTGTTTAGGCTTTTATTCTCATATGTAAACATTGATCAACACACATACATATGATATAGCACAACAAATATGGTAAATTTAACTTAATAAAGCTTTAAAATGGACTTTCAGTGGAGGGGCAGAAATCTCTCCGGTTGCATAAAAAAAAAACACTTTATTTGTGATCTGAAGATGAATGACTTATGGGTTTGGAAAGGCATGAGGGTGAGTAATTGATAACAGAATTTACATTTTTTAATAAACTATCCCCTTTGAAGGGATAATTCACCCAAAATTTTAATTCTGTCATCATTTACTTACCATCAAGTTGTTCCAAACCTGTATTCATTTCTTTCTTCTGTTGAAACCAAACAGTTGATGGATCCCATTGACTGCTATTTTTTCCATACTATGGAGGTCAATGTTCTTGAGAGCATTTGATAGAAAACAAACAAAAAAAAAATTCCTTGCACTGTTATCATTATATGATTTGATAATGAGTTGTTATATTACTCATTATCCAACTCCTGATTTTCCTTGATGCATTATAAAATCACAACATTACACAGTTTTAATGACAACGGCAATTTATTACGAAGACTATAGCCAGTCTTCATTTGAAATGAAATACCCATTTTTTTGAAGACCTCTACTTTGGCACGTTCTGCATTCAGGAATTAATGAACAAAAAAACAACCACAAGAACATATGTGCATACTTAAAAAAAAAAAAAAACTAACACATTCAAGTATATGTCAGCCTTAGTTCCATCATCTATTTTATATAAAGACACTCATTCTTTGAGTGTTTTGAAAAACAACACCTGAGAAATAGTTCTAGGTACATTAATAAGCTTAAATAAATACTAGCCTTGGCAATCCTGCAAGTAATCTTTTGATATAGTTGAGATTTGAATAACTTTTGGACAAGTTGTACAATTCAACACTTGTACAGTTTGGATGGTGTCACCTCATCTAATCTTTTATTCTATAGTGCATTTTACTTACAATAAAGGGATTTGCTGAAAAGAGTTTGTGTTTGAAGTCTGACGGTGTAACAGTTGATCTAAATGAGCGATGGCTTGTTCATGTCTGGTAGTGTGAGGCAAAGTGTGATAGGAAGCAGCCTGTTAATGGTTTTAAACGAAGTAGACTTTGTATGAAAAAGGATTGTGTGATAATTTCATCAAAACATCAAGGTTTATCAGGACTTCTTTCATACCATGCATTAACATGACCTGCCTTTGTGAGGGAACAGTCTGAAAAGTCATGCTTTGGTATAATCTGTGCAGGTTATGCTAGTGATGACTGCTATCAATTGAGCTTTACCTTAAAGGAATAGTTCACCCAAAAAATTAAACTGTTACTATTTACAAATAGTAGATGGCAAGTTTGACGTTAAGAACAAGATGCACAATTTGGTTTGTTCTTCACAAAATAAAGCACTGCTTTTTGACATTTTTTTAAGATTTCTCAAAAATTCGTTTGTGCTCTGCAGAAGAAAACAAACAGCATATGCGTTTAGAACAACATGAGGGGAAGTAGATCACAGAATATGTATGTTTGTGTGAACTATCCCTTTAAAATGTAAGACTGAAGAGCAGAGATAAAAGTAAAACTGCTACACGATCAAGTCGCCGTTACAAAACAGCACAAAATTACCTCTGAATACTCATGATGCATGAGCAGAGAGATTTCAAAATTCTATCTACAACAAACACGCAGTCTCTCAGTGTTAAATCAGGAGGACTGTCAAACCGCAAGTCAAATTTTGCTTGTCCTTGTTCCCAACGTAAGATCTCCCAAGGTGGAGAAGAACTCCTCCATTTCGTTCTGGAGTAAACGGTTGCGGATCTCTGCGTCCTCACGGGCCCGTTCAGAGTTGCGGAGTTTGATTTCCAACATGCGATACTTTTTCTTCTCCTGGTCAAACTCCTCCTCTAGTCTCTCCATTTGGCTACGCAGCATGATGCTTGATTCCTCCAGCCTTAGATGAATGAATTACATCAATTACGTTTGAAAAGTAATGCCAAATACACCATGTGATAGTGTAGGAAATACAAAGGAAACATACATTTTTTTATTCTAATTCACTTAATAAGTGACTATTCATTGTCAAAAGAATTCATTTAAACAAAGGTGAAGTGTGTAATTTCTGCGCTGCTAGCAGTACCAAATGAAAATGCAAAAATGATAATTGTCAAGCAGGTTTCTTAAACTCTCTGCTATTGGCAGATAACGTACACCATTGGTTGAGCCATTGTTGCTGTGTTGGGCTGATTGGATTTCTAAAAAAAATCCTAAAAATCCAAAGTATTTACTCTTTTCGGGAGAAATCAACGATCAAAATGGCTTTCTCATGTCTGCATATAGGGCCAAATTTACTAACAGCTTGCACCAGCGCAAACCTTCTTTTGGCGTTAAAAAATTACTGTCAGGATTTACTAAAGGCACACAGTGAAAAATTTGCGCTGAAAATGCGTGGACAGATATTTTTGCAGCTGACCTTATTGCATATGCATTTGTAGGAGTTTCCCTTTCAAGTGTAAAATTTATGGGAGGAGAGTATTTAAATTAATCACGCAAGGTGATTTACTAAGGTTTGTGCTCGTCAACGTACTGGTGTTTGTGCCATTATTTACCGCCCCCCAAAAAAGCACGTCTTAAACCAGATACTACCTGGTAGATTGCGTTGGTCATTATGGAAATGATCTGACTGCGTCTGTGTTCTTTAAATCACACATCCTCAGTAGATCACACGCAGAACTTTCCACTCCCAATGGCGCTGTTTTGGAATTGCGCTCTCACGCTAATTTGCCCTGTTTAGTAAATCTGCCCCTAAAACTGGGCTAGGAGAAAGAATTTTAAAGCCACCATGAAATCAAAATTGACAATTCTCTATGACAATTCAATGTCATCCTTAGTTTCTAAAAATGTATGTGCCCTTGTAATCTTTAATCAAAAACATTAACTTCCCCTCCCCTCGCAACAACATCTCAACTTACACACTTCAGCTTTGAAAAGATTCTAACATTAAAGGAACGATGAGAGAGTTTATACTGCTCACTTCATTTAATTAGTTCAAGTAAACTTTAATCATCAGTGTGCTGTGGAACATACCTTCGTATTCGTGATTCATAGTTGGCCTTCTGTTTCTTCAACTCATCTTTCAGCTCTGTTACCAGGCTGTTAAGTGCTGTTGTGGAAGTGTCAGCATCTCCCGTGGCGTTCACCACATCTCCAACATTTCCATTCTCACTGCAGCCTGCACTGCTCACACACATTTCCAGTGCTTCGCTGCTCTCCGTGACCTCTGAACTCCTATCCTCACTTTGCCCTTGGGCAGACCCTCCAACTGACCACTCCACCTTCACAGAGTTCAGCCCAGAAGGGTCACTTGCTACGGAGTCGGCCACTAAAATCTCGCAAGAGGACGTGGACCAGGGCGTGCTCGCGACACTGGGTACGCTGAGACTGGATGAGGTCACGTTGTCGTAAGTGGACAGACGGTGCGACAGGGCTGAATCCTTTCCCATGCGCTCTCCTGAAGAAGTGCGCCGATGGCTGCGGAGAGAAGAAAGCCCGTTCATCAACCAGTTGCCAGTACTGGGCAAGGTGGACACGTCCACGGACGAGCCCCCTATTTTCGGGGGCTGAGCGCGTACACCTCCACTCTTAAAGGAGTATTTCCAGGAGGGGAGGGATTTCATCTGCTTGCTGGGGCTGACCGTCACTCCAGCTTTTCCCTGAGGTGTCATTTTGGCAGTGATAGGGGCACCTGTACTGATGTCTAAAGACGTGGCACTGTCGCACGTACTCTCTGCCACTCTGGACGCCTGGCTCAGTGATGAGCAGTTCAGCATCTCCTCATCGGAGATCCACTCCGCCATGCTGCGCTGACCCCGGAGACAACTTCCGGTCTGCTCAGAAGACATATCTCCCTCAGTCCCCACATAAAGACGCTCATGTTCACTGATCAACACCGTCATCAGGTGCTGAACCTGGGAGGTTCCTAAAAAATGATTTAAAATGACTCAGATATTAGTTTCTAGGTGTAAATATTATAATGTCTGCAAATACTTACCTTCCATCATTGAAACAGGGTCCTCTACTTTAGGTCGAAGGATATTTGGTCCAAATACTGTTGCAAGGTTCTGGACGCTCATCTTGTTCTCAATTGAGTGTGACTGCACCTCATCTAAGAATCTACGTGAAGACATACAGTATAGACAACAGATATTCATTCATCATTTATTCAAATGAGTAAAGCAATCATTTCAAAAACATTGACATGTACTCTATTCACTTACTTGCAAATGTATTTTAACAAATTATAATTAGCCTGAGGAAGAGTGTACACCTGCTTCACAAGCTCATCTAGTCCCTTTAGGAGACACACATGGGAACATGATACATTAGAGATCCAGGAAACAAGAACAACATGCATTGAGCTTTTCTATGAAATCATCTATTTTAAAAAGAAGTGAAATAGTTTTGAATGTGCACTTCAAATCTATTAAAGGTAATATAATATTAATGAGATAAAAGGCCACTTAAGTGTACATAGAGTACACTTTCACAACTATTTTTCTTAACACACTTAAGTACACTTTTAAAAAATGCACTATGTAATCATAATTAAAAGTGGTTTTGATAATCTTTTGTCATAATTTAAAGAGGTAAACTTATTTTGATGTGATGACTAACATACTAAAGCTCATGTAAAGTACTTGCTTAGAGTTTTAACTGTAGTGTGTTAATATTACATTGAAAGTTAATATATTTTAAACATACTAAAATGCAAATTCATCATTACAAATGTGTAGTTGCAAATATATTTAAAAATACATGACATACAAGTTTTAATAGAAATTACATTAAAGTATATTTTAGTTTACCATAAATGCTTGTCAGAACATTCAGCAGTGCACTTTAACCCTATTTTCAAAGACAACAGAAGTAATTGTGAAATTACATATAGGCCTGGTATCACAGACAGAGCTTATATTAAGCCAGGATTAGGCCTTAGTTCAATTATGAGGACATTTAAGTAGCAAAACAATGGCACTGACATATTTTAAGATGTCAGTGTAAGTTGCTTTCAGTTAAGACAGCTCAAACATGCATTTTTAGTCTGTGACTAGGCTTAAGCCTTATCTGTGAAACCAGTGGATAAAGATGTACTTAAGTCCTACTTAAGTGGGTCAAAAAAGGACTCAATTTCAACTAATTGATTTAATATAAATTTAAAATATGATACAGGTTCATAAAATTGTAAATAACATGCAATTAAGTGCCCGGAAACATTACATTCAGTTCATACTAAATTATATTATTTCCATAACAAGTACTCTTTTAAAAGTTTACTGCTTTTTTGTTTTTACAAGGGCAATCATTATTTAATTCAACTTCATCCCACTGAAATACTGATGTATATCAGACTCACCACTTCGTCATCTTTTAGCAGAAGCTGTGCACAGGTTAGAAAGTCCTCATATTTGTTAAAGGGGATCACAGGCTCAGGCAACTCCCTGAGGTAGAGCTTCAGGAGGGACGCCACAGTGTGAACGTCAGTGTTACTGCAAGAGGTCACACACAGGTCAGTGGGATACACAGATACATCAGTTTAGTTTTCTTGACTAGGCAAGTATGTAAACTGGTCCAGCACCCTGAAAAGCACCTATAACCAGCACAAGCCAGCCTATATACTGTAGAAACTAATGCTGGTTAAAACTGGTAGAGGGAAGCATAATCTTTAAATTCGTCATGAAATGTATTATTATAAATGATTTATCAGTGCACATAATTTTTTTATGCCCTCGTAATTTTAATCAAAATAACTTGCATTGACATCTGTTTTCTTGTCTGATGAGGATGTGTTTACTGGCGTGAAGCCAGGACAACCTGTCACTCACATGAGATCACAGCAATAGCAAATCACAGCAATCCAAAGATCCAATAAATTCTCAATGGACAAAATCAAGTCCCGCCCCACATTTTCTCTTGTTCGAGAAGCCATTTTTTGAGGATATGTGTCACAATAGGGAAGGAAAGCCGATCACAACCGTTCTTAATGCTCTTATGACACTGTGGGATGTTTCTGATATCCACGTCAGTCTAAATGCTTTCTAAAATGCAGTTTATGGGACCTTCCAAAGAAAGCTACTTGTCTGCATTTGAATTACAGCTTGTATACTATTTATAGCTCATACTTAAAACTTTATGTACTGCAAATATTGTTGGCCCGTTTCATAAATTGCTTGTGCATTTCTTCATTCGTTTTGAATAAAATTCTCTGCTATATGCCTAAATGGAAATGTAAGTGTTTTATTTGTTGTAGAGATGTTTTGATCTCATCTTGCCTGTCAAACAGAGGCTTATCACCACAGTCAAAAGCATCCTGGAGTTCTTTGACCAGGTTGGCTTGTCCTGGCATCCTAAAGAGACCCTCCTCTTTCAGACCCCGTTCCCGTATGAAATCCACACACTGCTCCACCAGGAGAGGGGCTAGCCGTGGTCCAAACTTCCTCTCATATTGTACTGTGTCCTCCAGTCGCTGGCCAAAGATACCTAAAGTAATGCAAAAATGTAAAGAAAATTAAAAAATAAAATTCGGTCATTGCAACCATGACATTATCAAAATGTTAGAAATCAAAATATGTTTTACAAAATCCCAGTAAATCTCCAAAATCTATACAGTATCCTATCCTACCTTGCAGTACAGTTCTGCCTCGTATCTTACAATCTTCTGCACGCACACACAAGCCACGGTGATCGAACAGACATGACAAGGTTTTAACTTCAGGTATGAGACACATGGCAGGTCCCTCCTGGCACAGGCAGCAATCCACTTCAGGCACAAGTGAACAGTGATGCATGTGAATGTGTGTGTCAGTGAGAGTGTGCAGCCGTCAGCAGTCACACCTGTTTTTGTCCTCTTTCATTGTAATGGTAATCCAGCCTCACAGAGCGTGGAGGGAATGTGGGCGTGAGAGATTACACCGAGAGGCATCATATTGCTTAACCCATTTATGCCCAGATTCACACAATGTTTTTTATAATCATACTGTTTAGGGTGGTTTAAATATGACAATTGTTGTGATCACAATGTTCCATAAGTGCTGATATATAGTCCAACAGCACCGGGACTTTTCTTTTGGTATCACGCCGCCTTATTTCATTTTGCAATATTACTAGGTATTTTATATTATTAGTTTTATAGTGCTTTTGTCAATTTTAACTCGTTTTTTTATATTTAGTTTTAATAATTGTAGTACTTAAATTAAAACTTATTTTGTTTCAGATGCAAAGGAAAACATTTTTTTTTACGCTTTTAAGTTTAAGTTTTTCATCTAATATTTATTTTTTATTTGATTTCGGATTTATTTTAATAATCTGCTGCAGGCGTGACGTCAAAACCCAGAAGAATCCAGTGGTTCCCTCGAGATTTTCCAATGGGATTTTTCAATTTATGAGTAAAATAAGGTCTGAATTTGAATGAATTTGGCAGACGCTTTTATACAAAGCGACTTACATTGCATTTCAAGCTACACATTTACATTCTTATCAGTTCTTGCTTTCCCTGGGAATCAAACCCATGACCTTGGTGTTGCAAGCGGAAACGCTCTACTGTTTGAGCTACAGGAAAACACTTGATGATACTTTGACGCCTTGTTCTGTAAAACGTAAATTACACACCCATATCTAAAACACAAATTTTGAAGCTGTTATGTTTATTTTAAAAACAAGGTCGTTTACACCACGCTGTCTTGCCTCAAATATTGTCTTCAATATTTAGAACTGCAAACTGTCTGGGTCCTATGATATATAACAAAGGCTGTCTGTGGTGGATATTTAATACCATTAAAATAATATTAAAATGTTTGCCATTATTCAGACACCCCTAAATAATCCATGTTATAAAGACCTGTAATACAATGCCTAAAGATTCAGACACTGTCATTCACACTCTGCTAGTGCTGTTGTTATTTTAGTGAGCTTGTGTATCAGCCGTGCCAGATATAGATCAGCTTGCTAGTTTAGTTTGATCGTTTTCTTGAAATCAGCAGATTATGTTGCCTCATAAGAGAGAAACTAATGCTTAGTGATTGGTCTTATTTATGTATGATGTCCAGGTATATGTTACCTCCTCCAAAGGGAGCCCAGATGACACGTCTGATGGCTTTGACCCAATCCTCCATGTCATTCTGGGAGTTTGCCATGAGCAGGAAAGCCTCATGGCTGAGAGCCGATCTGTCCTTCTCTCCTGAACAGCCTATGGAGACAGAGAGGGGAAAAAACAAATAAATCATTTGATTGACACTGATAGCATTCAGTCTGTCAGAGTCCCTCGACACTTCATATGACAGATAAATACCAAAACATGAATAATTCTATTAATTTATGTCATTGCAAATGCTATTTGTAGGCACATGAAAAAAACATTACATAATTATATGTGGGGAATCATTAAAAACACATTGCTAATTCTGTTGCATAATATAATTCATGTAAGTGACTGAACCGCTATTATGTTAAAAATGTAAAAATAATGACTCAAACATCAGTGTTCTAGGATGAATGATGGTGCAGAAAAAATATGAATTTAATAATTCATAAATTAATACTTTTATTTAGCAAGGGTACAGTCATTTGACAGTAGGGAGGATCCAAAAGTGACAGTCAAGACTTTTGTAATGTTACAAAAGATTTCTATTTCAAATAAATGCTATTCCTCTGATTATTACATCAAGGAATCCTGAAAAAAATGCATCATGGTTACCACAAAATATATTAGGCAGCGCAACTGTTTTAAACATTGATAATAAGAATTGTTTCTTGGGCATCAAATCAGCATATTACAATGATTTCTGAAGGATCATGTGACACTGAAGACTGGAGTAATGATGCTGAAAATTCAGTCTTGCCATCACAGGAATATATACATATTCCCTTTAAAATATATTGAAGTTAACTAACCACTAGATGGCACTAAAGTCATAGGGAAATCTCAAATGGCCAAAATAGTGAATTCTCTTAATGACATCATCCTTCATACCAGACATTAGCCATAGCAGCACAGAAGAAAAGTGGTATATCGTTCTTAAAAAGAGGACATCCGATGAACTGAAATGTGCCATGACATTTGGAGAAGCTATCATTTGATCTGATTTTGTTAGTGTTCTATTCAAATGAACTAAATAATTCAGTATTAAGTTGATTTGCTTTTGAATTTGCTTTTTTTGCAAAGCAAAGCATTGAATGCTCCTCTTAAATTCATAGCATTATGGAACTGTGACTTCTTTTCATTTCCTTCCTCAAAAAGCCCTCCCTCTCCACCTCCCGAAAATATCCTCAGCATAAATTCTGTTCAACCTAGTTTTTGTGGATGGATGGTTCCATTATCTGTCTGAGACTGACTGCAGACTGCAGAGTATTGGAAGATAGCTAGTGGCTGTGTCAGACAGCACACATACTGTAGGACTCCCTGAGGAGCGCCTGACTGTCTCTGATCTACATGTCTGAAAGACAGGGAGTGGATGATGCATTGCCTCTGTGTTTGTGTCCTTGGAAGATGCAGTTCCACTGTCTGTGTCTCACATGTAATGGCAATAATCAAAGGCCTGACTTTGTGGGGAAGTAAAAGTGACCTCTTCAAAGAACACAAGCTGTCAATACCATTGGGACCTTCTGTTTAAATGGGTCTTTTGACTTATTGATTTTACTAATATTGGCACATTTGCATTGGTGTGCAAATGTGCACACCACAATGCACAATGTGTCATTTGCAAACTGAATTAGACAGATATAGTATGTATACACCTTCAGCATTTCTCACATTATCACAGTTTATTCGCTATAGTTTAGAAAATGGTAATAAAATATGACAAGAACTTAGAGTTATCAAATTCAATTTCACTGGTTTTGGCCATCCTTCTGTTAGACTGTCTCACAAATGAATTAGAATGAATAGCTGTCAGCTGTTAAATTTAAGTACACAACTAGATAATACCAATTTAGGTCAACCAATTACCAAGCAATGCTTAATTTTGTTCAGTCTGTGGTGTAAAAAGGCAATTAAAGAAAAAACACTTAAGCAAAACATGGTCAGGTCAAAGTGTCTGAATAATTTTCAGTCCCAAATTGATATACATTTTACTGGTAGTCCACTGTATGAAGAATTTTGGGGTATAATATGTCACAGTTTACTTTATTTTGCTATCCTCACTTACATAAATGAACAATAGTGTCCGCACCCGCTAGTAAAAAAATATCTGGTGTCTGAATATATATATATATATATATATATATATATATATATATATATATATATATATATATATATATATATATATTAGGGCTGTCAAAAGATTAATCGCGATTAATCGCATCCAAAATAAAAGTTTGTGTTTACATAATATATGTGTGTGTACTGTGTATAATTGTTTTGTATATATAAATACACACACATGCATGTATATATTTAAGAAATATTTGCATACATATACTATATATATATTTATATAGTTTATATTATATATAAATATAATTTGTTTTATATATAAATAACACATTTTTCTTAAATATATACATGCATGTGTGTGTATTTATATATACAAATTTAATTATACACAGTACACACACATATATTATTAAAAACAAACTTTTATTTTGGATGCGATTAATCGCGATTAATCTTTTGACAGCCCTAATATATATATATATATATATATATATATATATATATATATATATATATATATATATATATATATAGTCCCAATAGGGAAACTAAGACTGCAGCAAGGTGCCAGAAACACTAACCACATTCATGTAATACATGTCAGATAAACTATTACATACAAAAGTTCGTAAATAAACAATAAAATTATCCAGAAGGCATACATAAAAGTACCAGGCTCTATTCAAGATTTGTATAAATTCAAGATTTATTGTGTGTGTGTGTGTGTGTGTGTGTGTGTGTGTGTGTGTGTGTGTGTGTGTGTGTGTGTGTGTGTGTGTGTGTGTGTGTGTTTGTGTGTGTGTGTGTGTGTGTGTGTGTGTGTTAATATATAAATGTACTGACTGGAGAAACTGGAAGAGAGGGCAACTCTCTGAGAGAACAAAGGAAATTAACATTTGAACTCACTCTTGTGCACCATTCGAGACGCAAGTCTCACCTCAGAATCATCCTAATTTACATCTCTTTCCCTCTTCCCCCATTCTTTCTTTCTCATGTTGAGATCATCAAAATTCACTCAAGAATCTATCTGGTTTAATGTGAATAATTATCACACATGTTTGGTATCATTTGAAATGTCTCAGTGCGACTGGTACAAAGGTATCATTCCCAAAGAAGTAAAACAAAAGGTAATAAAGTTTTTAAGAGTTTAGAGATAACTTGCACATAAAGTAGGGTGAGTCTTCCAGGCAAAATGGCCTCCTGCTCTCAAAAGGTGTGAACTCTGAATGCAAATTCCCATTGTTAGCAAATGTTTCCATGTGAAAGGAGTTTCTGTCTTGGTCTGGGTTTAAAATGAATTGCAACAAGAGGCTCGGCGCGATTCTGTAACTCAGATCAGCCCATAATGTTGAAGGATCTCAAAGACTTTAGCATTATGTATTTTTCTAAATGTCGGGTTTCACCTACATTTTTTACTCTTTATCTCTGAGCATTTGATGTTATTGTATTGATTATCTTTCAACTGATTATGAAATTGGCATGATACATTTACCTGACACAATAAATTGTTACATTTGATTATTCTGACTTGCTCAGAAATTGTTTTCCCAAGTAGATTAAACGGATTCGTATGTTACCTCAAATCTGCGTCAGATTAGTGACGACTAATATTTGGCGCTAATTCAAGTGTACTTGGCTTTGTGAAGACAAGAAGGGAATTTCCGTTTTAAATTTGGGTGTGTCTTACCTTACTTTAGATAAGTGTACGTGAGAAATCACGGCATGGCCAATCCAAAGCTATTATAAGAGAAGTAAAGTTGATCGACTTACAGTATATCTAGTGGCCATACCTCTACTGAAGTAAACGTTTAAGTTAAATTCAAGTGTATGCAATTCCATGGGGGCTATACCAAAGTATCTTTGATTGTGTAAGCGTGAATGCGACCATCTCAGGTATAGCCTATAGCCAATTACCTGTTTAGTGACCAAAGCTGGCGAGATTGTGATCGTGAGACCCGCGAAAACAGAAGAAGTGAGGACCTCAAAAATGTCATAGGTTCCTAATCTGAGCGGGTAAAACATAATTAAAGAGTTAAAAAGAATAATCAAACATTCGCTCAATTTTAATGATGCCCAGATATCATTAACCCTCTGGGGTCTGAGGTGTTTTCTGGGCCCTGGAGGTGTTCTGACATGCTCTGACATTTGTGCTTATTTCTGTTTCTTGAAGTTGTGACATTTTCATGGCTAAAGTCTGATTACACTGTATTAAGCACAAACTCTGCTACAATAATATGTCAGCAGCATGTATGTAAAAGTTTGTAGTTTTGAGATAATGCCATTTATGTGTAGCCTGGCAAGCCAGACCTACATCAAGATGTTAGGTCTGGCAACTCACCATAGACACGGCTCAATCCGAGGGGCGGGATAAACGTCTGTCTTTCAAATTCCCTCTGCACGCAATAGGACAGCGCTTCAACCAACCAGAGCGTTTTCCCAACAGCGGAGCTAACGTTAGTTGATAGATTCAACTTTTGAATCTGGCCGGCAAAACTACGAAGACATCTTCCTTTTTTAAGAATGACTTAAGTGCCGTTCTTTGCTCTTTTCTCAAAGAAAAACTTAACTCCAAGTCCTCCAGAGTCACGGACCAAGCCGATTTGAAAGACTGTTCGCCAGCAGCAGCTCTTCTTTGTTTTCAAGTAACGTAGCAGCCAGGGAACCATCGCAACTCTGTCGTTATTATGGTAAGCCCGCCCGCCTACTCTATACACGATGTGATTGGCCTGACCCAATTTAGGTTTTTACAGCTCCGAAAGTCAACGGAGAGTTGCTACCCTGGCTGCAAAATACATTTCGCTGCCGCTAGGGGCGTCTAGATTTCTAGGCTAATTTATGTGTGGTTTGTGAAAAAAAATAAAAAATAAATTGTCACTGAAATAAGGTCATGAAACACATACTGATTATTTCTTCACAAGACTTTTGAAAATTGTATAACCTTTGTCAGATGAAATAACGAGGTAATACATATGAGAAAATGTATTTCATTTAATCTTGTTGTGTCACGTAAAAGGAAAGACAGTAACGCTCAAAGACCTTCACCCGTATTATTGGAAAACCACCATTGGACCGACAAACAGGCTTACAATATTAATCATAATTTCCTGTAATTTCTTGTAAATTATATAACTTTTAATCAGTATCATATTATTGAAATGTTTTTGAAATTGCTGGGATTGAATGAATTTGAGTGCATTATAAGTGAACTGCATCAGGCTCACTCACTTTGCATGGCCAAAGTCAAGGTCAGAAATAATCAGTCTGCATTCACAACATAATTTTGAATTCCCATGGCCTTGCTGTCCCTTATCTGCTACCAAAAGCTGGGCTAAACTGCTCACATCCAAATTCTCAGAGTGTGCATATCCCAAACAATGATTTTACTATATGAAATTTAGCATTTTTCTATGGTAAGGTCATGGATATGGACTATTTCTAAAATGAAGGACTGAACAGTGATGTGCATTCCACTGGTGGAAAGAACCAAACTGTTATGCCTATTTTACATGATGCATTGTTCAAGATAAAACATGTACTTGGGGAATTTCATCACTTGGAGAGTTTTTGTACTGGAGTGAGCCAAACCTTCTTCATTAATGTCCCATTAGCACTATTACACATATCAGGGCATAATAATAAAAACAATAATTCTTGTTTTTTTTGATGTGCAAAATAAAAGGCAAGACATTGTTTATACTTTATGATGTCCTTTAACCTCAATTTGGTAAATGCTTAAAGGGGTCATATCATACTTTTAAAAAATCTTTCCTACATATAATATTCATTAGTTTTAGCTGCCTTTAAGCACAAAAAAATGTTTTTATTTTTATTTTTATTTTTTTTTATTGTAACAAATGCTTTGGAGTATCATCTAAAAACACACCATGAAATCCCGCTATAAAAGCTCAGTCAGCTTTTAGGTAGCTGCAGTGTGTCTTCCTCTGTCATGTATCAGAGAGAGATGTATATCAGGCAGAGAGAAGCCTGAGGAGGCACAGTGTGTGGTTTGGCCAGCAGTAGACTGGGATGACATCCAGCACGACAGGCCTGAGGCTTTCAGATGAAGATCTTTACTTTGAATCCAGCACTTTGTAGACACATTTGCCTTGAGAGGTGAAAGTCTGTGTCTTAACTTAATGAGAAATATCTATCTATCTATCTATCTATCTATCTATCTATCTATCTATCTATCTATCTATCTATTAGAAAAGCATTGTTAGTCAACTATGGTCACAAGTTCCATTGGTCTCTTTTGGTAACGACGGAACTTGCGAACATCGTTGCTTTTAGGAAACGCACCCCAGCCTAACAACCATTCAAAACACCTTTGCAAGCACCTAACAAGGTTACACCCCTTTAAAACATTTTTTTTTCAAACTTCAGACTGACATTTTCTAGTGTTACCTAAAGTTCTTTACACACACACACACACACACACACATGCACACACACAGAGAGAATCTGTAACATTCAAGGCAGATATGCAATTAAGTTCAGAGTGCTCACAGAAATATTTTCTAAGTAATACTTTATTTGAACGACCTAGCTTATCGCTAACACAATGCGTGTCAATTGTGTTTGAATTCTTTATGTAGAGAAACCAGCAAAACCAACATGCTCCAAAAATCTGCCATTTGGAAACTCTTATCAGTGCTGTTGGTTTAGCTCTCTCTGTGGGGCTGTTGTTTCTGGTTCTGATTAGTGAAGATGGGAGTCACTCTTTAGTGAGTCTCTGCTCTCCTGATGGGCCCCCATGACTCCCACTGTCATAAAATCAGTTGACCCACAATGGCTTCCTTACATTCTGACAGCCATTAGTTCTTCCTGTGTGTTTTTACTTTGTAGAGAAATGCAAGGATTATTATGAACTTAAGAAGAGGGATATCCATGGTTATGTCTACATGACAGATGTTTAATTAAACATAAAGCAGGGACAAAATGTTTCAACCATTTTTATCTTATGTACCCCTTCACTGACATCAAAAAAGAAATGTTCTTTTTAACTTATTTATACTAAATAATATTTAGCATTGCCATTATTAAAATGGCCATTACATGTTTATACATACACTATAAACAATCGATACTGTATAGGTGAGAAAACAAGTAGCTTAGTTTTAAACTGAAGCACTGTGAGAAATATAGAACCTCTTACAGTATTTTATAACTGCACATTGGTTTGAATGGCTGAGATATTAAAATGGGGCAATGACAGTAAATAGAGTGAAATAATATGTGTGAGATAAGAGTGAAACAAGTACAGAGCAAGTACATAAACTGTACACAATAAGATTTGAATACTTATTAATACTATTCAGCAGCGATGCACTGATTAAATTGATCAAATGTGACAGAAAAGACATTAATAATGTGATTCTACAGCATTCATTTGATTTCTATTCCAATTACATGCTGTTCTTTTGAACTTTCTATTCATTTCTATTCAACACACTTTAAGCAGCACAACTGTTTTCAAGTTCACACTTTAGATTAGGGTATTATATGACTTTTGCCACAACGAACTCCTAATTACTGCTTATTAATAGCTAGTGAGGTAGTTTAGGTATTGAGTATTAAGGAATGTAGAATATGGTCATGCAGAATACGGCGTTAATATAAGTAGCCTACTAATAAACAGCCAATATCCTAGTAATATGCATGCTAATAAGCAACTAGTTAATAGCGAGAATTGGCCCCTAAACTAAAGGTTTAGTTTAAAACTGTTTGCGTATCATTGATAATAATAAGAAATGTTTCTTGAGCAGCAAATCAGCATATTATAATGATTTCTGATGGATCATGTGACACTGAAGACTGGCGTAATGATGCTGAAAATTCAGCTTTGCCAATGCAGGAATAAATTACATTTAACATGTTAAAATAATTCAATCTATTTTTTAAATCTTCTGAAAGCCCCAATATATACTTTTAAAGTCATATTTTCTCTTTTGGTTTAACACAGCAAAATCAAAGCATTTCCTAGTGCCTCCTGGAACCCATCTGTAAAACGTATACACCTGCAAATAGTATACAAATAGAAACAGCCGTATTGGCACATCACAATCATTCATGAACTAACTTCATATGAAATGTGAATCAAAATGAGCAAGGAAAGGGTTAAAGTGTCAGTTTCAGCTCAGAGAGCAGACGAACACCTTTCAGCATAGCTCAGGCAAAATTACAGGCCCTCACATTCATGCAAGACTACCTCACCAGCAGCAGCTCCACTCCTCACAGCCTGTTCCAAAAATACACAACTCACAAAGCCACAGCTTCCTGGATCTTTTTCATGCATCGGACACTCCAGATGTTACAGTCCTTACAAGCCGCAGCTGGATCCAACATAGATGATTTACAGGTTAAAAAACAAAACTCCCATCGCCCATAAATTCCTTTCCTGCTATAAACGCCGTACTGTTCTTCCACCACGGTAAATCTCACAAACCGATCCATATAAGTTGCCGTCCTTATGAGGAAAGTGTGTCCTTACCCTTAGCGTGAACAGATCGGTGCTCCTGCAGCTTGCGGCAACCGAGTCCCATGTTGGCACACGGGTGCCAAAGAGGGCAGCGCTACAGCTGTGCCATGTTAGTTACATCTCTGGCCTTCCTGGAAGGTAAATACGCAACATAGGTGTGTGCTGGATGCATGCGATTGAGAGAGAGAGGAGAGGGGAAAACTGTGCATGGGACAGAGTAAGATAGAGAGGATAGGAGAGTAAAAGAAAAAGAAGTGAAAGAGAGAGCGCAAAGAACCCCACAGTACCATCACCACCAGAAACCCGAAAAACAAGTCCTCCGTCTGCTTCATTCATTCATTCAAAAAAAGAAGTTGTTGTGTTCTCTCTTTTTTTTTTCCCAACCTTTTTCTTCCCCGCCCCCCTGGTCTGTCAGACTCGCCCTCGCTCACCCTCATAAGCAGAGCCACCACAGTGCTCATCTTTGCCAAACATCCCCCCCCAAACACAAACAGACCTGGCTAATCAATCTGTGTGTGTGTGTGTGTGTGTGTGTGTGTGTTGTTGGGGGTTGATATGACTTCACATAAGAGGGCGGTTGAACATTTCTGTAAGCCTGACGCACAAATCTCTGCATGTTGCCTGGATCTTTTCCCCTATTAAATCTAACGGCTTATTAATTAAAACTTCCCCTCTTTGAAGACATTTCAGAGACCACAAGGGGCTTTGTGTGTTACACAGATGCTTTTATTGCACATTGCCAGAAGGCTTTAGATCTGAGCTTTTAATGTACCAAACTGCAATCTTCACAGACAGAGCGTGATGCTTCTGTCAGCTGTAAGGACATGCTCGGATCAGACCTTCCTACTCCAGTCTGCAGTCATGCTTTTGTGTTGAGACCAGGCGTAAATAGAGCCATTGTTTGAGTGACTGATTTAAAAAGACCAGGACTTATGGAAAGCGGGTTTAGTTTGCTGTACATAACAAAACACCATTATACCGAGAAGTTCAGTGTCCACCTTGCAAAAGGATTATAGGGGTGACAATAATCGTCAAGGTGAAAGAAATGAACTGCAGAATGTAAAAAAATGTATAAATGGAGGCCAGTGTTGAATCTCAACAACTAATGCATGCTTCATTCTCAGCGGAAGATGCTAAGACTTGCCTTTTGTTTGGCCTTTTTAAGAGCTATTCTTTCTCGAACTCCTAAGAAGTGTGCAAAAACTCTCAGGGGATTTAGCCTTTATGAACTTTTAATCTCAATTTCAATTATCTGAAATGCAAGACCACCAAGACAGGGTTTTTGTGTCCACTCTTCATGCCAAATAATCAATGACTGTTCAGATTTATATTTACACAGAAAGTGTGATTAAGCATGGCAGTTTATGTTTCACTTAAGTATGAAGTCTTAAAAACTATCGTATAAAAACAGTAAAAAGTAATATAGTGAAATAATAGTACAATTCAAAAGAATTGTTTGGATTTTAATATATATTTTAAATGCAATTTATTCCTGTGATGGCAAAGCTGAATTTTCAGCATCATTACTACCTTTTGTAACATTATAAATGTCTTCACTGTCACTTTTTGAATTACTGTCAATTTAATGAATCCTTGCTGAAAGAAAGTATTTATTAAAAAAACATTACTGACTTCAAAACTTTTGAACGGTGGTGTATAACATTAATGATTTATTCTTTCTTTCATTCCATCATGTACTTGTTCATGCTTAGATTTTGCTTCAGCATCACATTAAAGTATTAAAGTTAATTATGACTAAGCGCTTAGATTCTCAGAAAATAACACAGACACCTTGGTCCTGAATGCCAAGTCACGTGTTGGTATAGTTTGAACTTTTACGTTCAGGTTTGATTGCTGTAGCAACAGCTTGTGATATTTACTTCTAGTAAATGAAAGAATTCTCTCATCAGTCTTTTTACGACAAAGACGAGAGAGAGTCCGCGTGTTGCTAGGCACCTAAATAAAAATATCCCAATAAGAGGCACAAAGACAACAACATTAACATCACCCACAGCTATATAAACTTGACCCTAGCAGATGAGTTACATAATGCAAACAGATTTTTCATTTAGGATTTCTGCAAAAATATCATTAAACTTAGCATCAAAACCTAACATCACGTTTTTAAAAAGAAGTGTCTCTAGCAATGTATAGTTACAGAAGGGTATGAATAAAGCGACTGTTAGGGCCACGGATAAGTTGAGAAAAAAGTCCAGCTGTCACACTTCAAAATACAGTGTATGAGATTTTCTAATATTTGACAGTCAATGATCGCTCTCCTGGGTTTCGACAACAAGCAGCTGTGAATGTGAATGCAGTAAAAGCATGAATCTCCACTGTGGACCACACATGCAAATTTCTTTATTTTAATCAAGGAATGCCCCCATATGAGGGGACTGCCTGCAACAGCTCAAGTTAGCCTATGACACTCCATACCGAATTCAAGGTTTACTAAGGTCACGTCCTTTGCTTATGAGATACTGGGTCAGGGTGTGCAAAATGATATGATATGCAGAGGTTCCCAGAGTACACGCAAACAATAGACACTTCAGCAGAGTCTGTCCCACGGGAACATCCTGCTGCATCCGTAGCGTGAGTCGTGACCCATGTGACACCACAGATTGTTTGCTTTGAATTAGGAATTCTGGCTTATCATATATTATTGCTCATATGTGGCATTCCAAAAGTGAATAACTGTTGGATAACGTGTGGCAAACAAGCTAAGTGACAACTTAACAGACAAACCAGTAAGACTTAACCATTTTTAATTACTCACCCTCATGTCGTTCAAGACTTTCGTTCATTTTCAGAACACAAATGAAGATATTTTGAATAAAATTTGAGATATTTCTGTCCCTCCATTGAAAGTCTATGCAACTACCACTTTGGCACTTCAAAAAGTTCATAAAGTGATCGTCAAAGTGGTAGTTGCATAGACTGTCAATGGAGGGACTAATACTAAAGTGTTATCTAAAAGGTCCATTTTTTATTATTATTTTCTATTTTACAAGAAAATATGTTAATACACTACATTATATTATTAGCATAACAACTAGAGTCAAAAGTTGAATTAAAAAATTTATTCAGATTTCATAATTTTACAAAATTCAGTATGTCCACCTAACATTCAGGCTGCAATGTCCTACATTTTCTTGTCTTAAATATTTCTTATGCATCCTTTTCAACATCATACATTTTTCAATTTTATTTTTAATTTGATGTTCATCTTTTTCATTTTAAGGTGTAAAGGTTTTCAATGCGGTCTCAGACTTTTGAACCTCACAGTAGGTGGTCAGCATTTTTGCAAATGAATGGCTTTTAGTCTTCACGAATGTCCTTCATGAATCCTCAGAGGACACCTCATGCCCTCTAGTGATTACCTCTGGTAATGAGGAAGCTGTATTTCATCAGTAACAATATGCAAGCCTGTGAGCACAGTGCCTTGTTTGTTTTCTTACTTTGCCATTATATTCCTCCTTGAGTGACAAGTAGGACCAAGAGCATACCGAGTATAAATATAACATGCACAGATTAAGCCCTGATGCCACAAACCATTTAAATGGTTTTTAAATCAGACCACAGAAAGATTCAGGAGTATTTAATTATCTCTTACCTGGAACTATTTCGAAAAGATGCCGCCCAGGTTCGTCAGGATTGGCTGTCAGCTCGTTGACTTGACTACCCTGCAACGGGATACATCCCTGGAGGGAAACAGACCGAAAAGATGACTTTACAGTGAAAAGAGGGCTGAAAGTCACGTCTTCAGCACAGTTCGTGTCCAAGTCACTCGGTTTTAGAACTGTTCAACATTTTAAGCTGTTTTATCTTTTAAAGCATTAGCATAATGAACAATTTCTCTGCAGTGATAACTGGAGATCAGTGTTCCATTAGTCTATTGTAATTTGATTATTGATTTGTGTTGCTAATAAGAACCTATGGGGGGGGGGGGGGGGGGGGGGGGGGGTTGTACTTCAGGGCAGATACGGCATTGTGTGATTTGAGTTCTCTATTGTGTGCGTGGCCTAATTTTTCACCGTAATCAGTAATGCTGAGTCATGCATAATTAGACACAACAACAGTCAAATCATAAATTATGCACCAGCCTCCTTTAGCTCATCCTCCATCCTTCACTGCATTAACACAGCAATGCAAGCTCGCATCGCTCTTTCCCATTCAGATACAGTTAAATGAAATTTCAGAGGGTATGCATTGATAAGGGTAAATGCTTATAGGGTTACACGCTCAAATGCAAGCTGGGCACATTTCTGCAGAGGAGATTGAATTTAGCTGTGATGGAGGTGGGGTGGGGTCAGGGGGGAGGGGGGTAGAGAAAGAGAGCAGGAGCATTACAGGGAGTTTATGGGCTCCAGAGGAGAATAACACGAATCGAAGGATGGACGAGCCAGAGTAAAGTCATGCTGCATTAGGGGTCATAGGTCAGCTGCTCTGTATCCGCTAAATGCTTTGACTTACACTACAGCCAAGCAGGAGGGCATGCTGTTTCCAAATGAGTTTGTCAGGCTAACAGCACGCTGATGTCATCTTGCTGTAATGGAGACAGTGGAGGACAGAGCTTTGTTTCCAAAGCCTCGCTGACAGGGGAGAATGAATCCCTAGTGTATATGTGATATTTAGTTTCCTATTTTTCTACGTTTTTCTTTTTTACTTCATTTTTGGTGATTATTTTTCGGAATAAAACTAAATCAAATAACATGCGTACAACTCACACAAAAAAAGATACAATATATCAACTATTTCGCATGAACTCTTTCATAATTTTAAACAAAAAATACACGAGAAGCAACGAGGGAAAAGGGGTTTAGGGGAGTTGAAAATGACAAACAAATTTATTTAGCTGTTGTTTTAAAAAATCCTTTTCGGCTACAAAATATTGTTTATATTTTGTGGTGTCGAGTATTTAAAAAATTTTTTTATAATGTATACGTTACATTACAAGGTTAAAAAATGTTGTAATGTTTTTGAAAGACATCTCTAATGCTCATCAAGTCTGAATTTATTGGATCAAAAATACGGTAATATTGTGAAATATTATTACAATTTAAAATAAATGTTTGCCATTCTAATATTTAAAATGTAATTTATTCCTGAGTTGGCAAAGCTGAATTTCCAGCATCATTACTTCAGTGTCACATGATCCTTCAGAAATCATTCTAATAGGCTGATTTGGTGCTCAAGAAACATTTCTTATTACCATCACATTTGAAATATATTTTTGTGGAATCTGACTTTTGATGAACAGAAAGTTCAAAAGAGCAGTATTTTTTAATAGATTTTTTTAAAATGCTTTTACTATCACCTTTGATTAGTTTAATGCATCATTGCTGAATATAAGTATACAATTCTTTCATTTAAAAAAAAAAAAAAAAAACTATTGAACAATAGTAGCCTATATATATATATATATATATATATATATATATATATATATATATATATATATATATATATATATATATATATATATATATATTCATAAACTTTTAACATACAGTGGCTCAAAAATTATTGAAGCACTTAAAATATCTAATGCATTGAAATGCGTACATTTTAAGAGTGTAAAACTTTTAGGATCACTTTCTGAAAAATAAAATAAAAATACAGTGTTGTCCCTCCCACTGATACAAGTCCAATATCCTGTAGAATAGATGGTGTGTATTGTGGGTCGAGGGGTTGAACTTGAAAATAGTGAAGTCATTATTTCTCTCACAATCAATGCTTAAATCAGTAAGAGGAATAACATATTGATTTTTTAGAGGTAGGGTTATTGATCAGATATGAAATAAGAGGTCAAGGTCTCTTCTTTTTTTTTAAATCTATTTTTGGAACATTAACTTCACACTGTTTAGACACAACAGGGTCAGATTTTATTTTGATTAATGTGGCTGAGGGAAAAAAGACAACCTTATATTTCAGATAAATGATATTATAACAAAACATGTATCCTTATTCTAAGTCCTCAGGTTGGTCTGTCCTCCTCCCACTGTACCTGTGGTTTGGTTTCCTCCTCATCCTTGTAGAAGTAGAGCTGATCAGTCCGGAGCACAAACCAGCGCAGCTGCCAGTTCTTCATGATGCTGCGCTGTTTCTTAAGCCAGCCTGCTTTCAGCGCCCTCTCTTGGAGGCTGGGGGACGACGGCCTGGAGAGCTCCCCCATGACCATGCTCTTAGACCTAGCTGGAAGCGCAAACACACATACATACATTAGATTATATGTCACAATTACATTCTGCTCAATCTAAGCCAAGTGAATTTGCCTCCACTAGTTTGGACAAGCATATGCACAGAATGCTCATAAAAAATGATTAGATGTGTTTGGCAATGCCAGCAATTCCCCACCACAGCTGAAAACAAGATGTATCATGTATGCCTTATGACAGGTTCCTCAAAAGCAATACAAAATTGGGCTTATTCATGAATTTAAATTCCTCTTGTTGACCAGAGACATCTGATCAGAAAAGGTAGCTGTTTTTTGAGAGGCATGCCCAGTGACACAAGCAGCTCGTGGGCCGGAAGGGAAAAATCAATCCTTTCTTTCCGGTGTGCTGAGAGCAGCAGGATAGCAGTAAACGTGAGAGTGCACTCCCAAGCTTCCTTTGTACAGCCGTGTTCAGGATCACTCTGGATCTCCCTCTTTCTGTCTTGTCCCACTGCTCTTATTTGCTAAGTCATGATGGATTTTTTTCTAGCCTTTATCAGTGGCCCACAGTGGGTCATTCCTATTATTCAGTGCATTTTCATAAAATATTAAAAATATGTATTTAAATCACATTTTCACAGTTTAACGTGTGAATTGTAATTATACATCTGTGTGAATAATGTAATTTATTTCATTTTAATGCCAATTTATTGTCATTTTAATGCAAATTATAATATAAAAAAATCGATTTAAATTGTATTTAGTCCTTTTGTCAACTGAATTAAAAAATGACTGCATTGGAAATATTATATTATAAAAATAAATATTAAATAAATATCAACTTCTCAATTTCATTTTTCATCATGTTAGTCCTTTGTAACCTCCCTTTAACTAACACAAGCCAATTTCTCAATGACATCATCTAGGAAGTGATGTCATTTTTGGTGGACTAACATCAACACAAAGGCTGCATCCGAAAAATCGCATACTTCCCTACTAGATAGTAGGCGAAAAACAATATGTGAAAAAAGAAGAATGTTCACAGTACTCATAAATGAGTAGGCAAAAAGTACCCGGATCATTCCGGCGAGATTCTGAAGTGTGCATATGATGAACACTTTACCATCCCATGAGGCCACTGGAGAGGATTTGTGAATGACAGTGAAGCGACATAACTGATGCTGGTAGGTCACATGATAATGACAACATATGGCGAATGTAATAGGTCCGGATTACATTTATACTACACACACTCATATCATACTACATAGAACAGAGGCCTACTAGTCGTGAAGTATTAACTTAAAAATAAGTACCTACTCAAGAGAGTATGTGATTTCAGACGCAGCCAGACATCTTTAGTATTAGCAATGGATTTTGTGAATTCTGTGATTTCTTTTAATATTCTGTGATTTTTTAAATATATAAATAACAATATGGAAAAAAAATATATAAAAATACATACAAATTGAATAATATTATATATAAAACGTTAAAGGGATAGTTCGGCCTAAAATGATATTTAACCCATGATTTACTCACCCTCAAGCCGTTCGAGATGCATATGTCAATCATTTTTCAGACGAACACATTTTCAGTTATTTTAGAAAATGTCTTAGATCTTTCAGTGGTTATAATGTGAAGCTATGATGGATTACTTTTGTGAAGGATGCATGCACATTTTGGGACTTGAAGGAGTGGACCCCATAACTTGACAGTATAACCAATTTTCTAAAATAACTGAAAATGTGTTCGTCTGAAAAAAGATTGACATATGCATCTCGAACGGCTTGAGGGTGAGTAAATCATGGGTTAAATATCATTTTTGGCCGAACTATCCCTTTAAACAGAATCACATAAGTGAACAATGCTTTTTTTCCCTCCTGTTAAATACTATTTTCTTGCCATAAATAATCACGTTATAATTTGACTTCTTTAAATTACAACACGTTCTTTCTTTCTTTCTTTCTTTCTAAGTTACAGAGTGTAAAGGTACTGTATAACAGGAATGACCTGCACATTCTGCTCCTCTGCCTCCCCATCTGAATGAAGGGCTGCAAACGCTGCCACTCTGATTCAATCACTGTAAGTAATGGAAGCCTCATCAGTGTAAATGTACACCTCATAGCCTCATGGGGAGAGAAAGAGTGAGAGAGCACAAATGGAAGGAAGAGGGTGGGAGAAAAACCCCTAAAATGATCCAACCTTTTAAACAACATTCTCCAGGGACACACATAATGATGTTTCTCCTTATTACCCATAAACCTAGTGGCCAACTCTCAATAACCGACCGGGAAGAGGGGTCAGCATCAGAGTTTTCCTCCATTTGTCGGATTTTCTGCTCCTGTGACATGTTCAAAGTCTAAAAATACTGGATGTCTGACCAGGCCCATGCATATTTAATTCAGACTCATTTTTTGGGGGGGAATGACAAAAGAGCCTTTCTTTTGTGTGTCTGTTCTTTAAATATCCTTTCAGGGCTCTGGTACTAAATATGAAGACTTTGAGAATGATTAAGAATTAATATCAACAGTTAATCTACGCCTGAAATGATCAGGCTGCTTAAAATAGCCTCGTAATAAAGAGTTTGGTACAAGACGTGTTTTATGAGGACACCTTGAGTATGGCATGAGGAACAGAATAATAATGAATCTTGTGTAGCTCTTATGGTTTTGGATTATACCTTAGTTCCACTACGGACTTGAATCCAGCTCTGTTATAATTGTCTTGAGGATTATAGCACGACTTATATATATATAAAAATGCCTAATACAAGTTCCTAAAAAGATGCACAATGAGTTCACCTTTGCATTTGTACATACACACATACATATACACATGCGTGTGTGTGTGTGTGTGTGTGTATGTGTGTATATATATATATATATATACACATCAAGTGTAAGTACAGCACAAAATTAAAAGGCAATTGTAAATCCACTTAATTTTCTGACACTCAGAATGACACACCAGTCAGCAAATGAAACCTGGCGGTGTCCCTGCGCTGGGATATATGCTGTGGCTGCTTAAAACACGGCAAACCCAACACCCTCATCAAAAGTGACACAATCCATATGCAAGATGACAAATGCAGAGCCCAGCAGACAGACAGTGCGCTTCAAATGCTCCCGATTGCTTTATGTTGCACAGCAGGGCAGAAATCAATCTACAAACAGCCTCCTGCACAACTGCTGAAGCAGACAACACTATTCTCCATTTAGGAGGAGAAATAATCAGAAAAAAAACAGGAAATTATTATACATTCAACTTTTAAAAATGATATTACACCTGTTTTGTGCATAGAATTGTTCAATGGTAATACTGCACTATAAGGCTCAATTTAGTATCATAAATAATCCAATTTATTTAACAAAATAGTTTAATTTGTAAATATACGTGTCAATAGTTATTTCATGTTCATAATACTATTGTTAATTTATAGAACAGGAAATGTTAAAAATGCCTGGAAATAAAATTGAACCTAAAATAAATAATCCTAAATTAACCGAATTTTTTTTTTTTTTTTTTTTAATCATAAAATACTGCAAAAGTACTGTTCTTTGGTTAATGCATTAGGTATCATGAACTAACAATGTTAATATATTGAACTTTATTGTGAAGTGCCATCTGATCAATAAACCTACAAGCTACTGTTTACACTTTATATGACATTTAGTTTAAGTACACTGTAAGCCCTAACAGTACAGGCTATTGTCAGCGAGCTTTTTTCTCATGCAGGTGAAACAGTTTGACATTCAGCTGTTATGATTTATTGCACCTATAAGTCCCTTGAGTGTTGAAACTACAATTCATCATAGACCAAGAATAGAACATGAGTTCATGTATAGAAAATGACATGGAAATATAATGATCACACTCCTTCTTGAGTTTCCTGCACCATCATGTATGAAAAAGTCAAACAAAATCACAATATAAAACATTAGCGTTCGCATGTGTCAAGATCCGAATCATGACTTCCTGGTTAAGGAGTGTGACACAAAGCCAGAGACCACTTACATTCATTAACCACTAATCAAGTTACCAAGCAACCGCCCAGTGTGTTGGATCACTGCCATGGAGCCTCAGAGATACACTATCCTCAACAGCACATCACTATGAGATCAGCGGACTATGAGCCGGTAGTGAGCGCAGCTTTAAGAGGGTGTTGCTACGGATGGGAATGCATGACAGTGATGCTGAGAATTAAAGGCAGATCATATTAGTCTTACCTCTCCTGGACTGTCTAATCTTGGGGCTTAACATGGTGTTCATAGCAGAGCAACACTGTCCTCCATCCACATGTTGGGATCCGCACTCTACTCTCTCCTCCTGAGCCTCGCCCTGTTGCACCTCTTCCGCCTGCTCTGGACAGCATCTGTCTTCCTCCCTCCTCCCTTCCTCTCTCTCTCTCTCTCTCTCTCTCTCTCATGTCCCACTGCACTGAGCGGCACGCTTCCCGGCCCCTCCCACCCTAATCATGCAGAGGCAGCTGGAGGAGAGAGACCTCTTGCACACGCTCAGATCCACCCTTACCCATAATGCATTATTTATCCCACACCACCCAAATTAATTCCACTCCGGACCAGCCATTAAAGGCCTGGATGATTACACTCAATAATTCAGTGAAGCAGAAACAGAAGGGCTTCTGCCATTAATTCTCCCTCCCTCCTAATTGGCTCTTTAATCTGGTGAATGTATGTGCATGTGATTGTGAGTATTACTGTATGTACTTCTCTATTTCTCTCCTTCACTTTACATTCGCCTTTTGATTTTCTAGCTTTTCCTCATTTCAAATGACTTCCAAACAACAACAGAAAAGTTGTAATAGGAATAGTTCTGCTAGAAATTCTGTCATTTACTCTAGTTACGACCCATATGATGTTGTTGTTGCTGTTTTTTTCTTCTTCTGTGGAGCACAAAAATAGATTTTTGAAGTTTCACACAGATATTTCTATACAACAAGCCTCCAAAAATGACAAAAACGACCTAAAAGTAGTCCACCTATTATGATGTGTGTGCTATATTCCAAGTCTTCTGAAGTCATATAATAGGTTATTGTGAGGGACAGAATGGAATTTGGCTACAAAACAAAAATAAAATAAAATATGACTTCAGAAGAATTGGCATATACTGCAGAAATCATACGAGCTATTTTAACGGCACTTTTGTAATTTTCGGACGTGGTCATTGTGAACTGGCATTGGAGCTGCATGTAAATATTCTTTAAAATTTGTTCATTTGAAATAGATTAGAAAAATAATAGCTTATAGGTGTGGGTGATTTTGGCAACACTTTATTTTACAGTGTCCTTGTTACATATTTTACATGCACTTACTATAGTAATAACAGTTAATTATGCATAATTACATGCAACTAACCCTCAACCAAACCCTAATCCTATAATAAGCACATGTAGTTAATTAATATTACTCAGTACTTAAATATATAATTACACCGTAACAATGACACATTAAAATAAAGTGTAACCGTAATTATTATTTTAAGGTTTAAATTGTTATTAATCCTTCATTTTGCTTTGACAGTATTATTAACATATAGTAGTTGCATTGATTATGAATTTATAAAACACAAACATTTATAAAACACTTTTTTTTTAAATATATATTCTTAGTAACAGTACAACATCCCTTTTACACATTTAACATTTCACAACAATTGCAACAGTAATAATGTTTTGACTGCAAAACTATATGGTGACCGTATGCCAGAAGATCTGAGAATCACATTTAAAAAGTTTTTGCTAAAAGGCTCATAGTAATAGATAAAGCTTCTAATTACTTATTAACAATAAAGCATTCAATTAAGCACAATATACTACATACATAGTCCTTGGTCATATAAATGTTATGACTGTTACAAATAATTTAGTTAAACAAGGTCTGTGATTCGCACTCAAAATTTAAAATCTTTTGTCATTTTATTTTACTCAAATGTTTCAGCTCTCAGGCCTTTTTGCAAATAATTTGCATATAAGAGATGTTGAAATCAAATGAAAATTACTACACAAATCACTTTCAGTCAAACAGGAATATTAAAGTCAACTAATTACCTAAAAATCTCCATGGTCTCCTTGGTGAAAACTGAGAGTTGTACATCAGGGCTTACAATTTAACATCTTCATGTATGGCATTTGAAACTAACCGCTTCAAACATCTGTGTAAGTAAAAGGAGAACTACAGTTATAAGTTTAAAGTTCACCAATGTGATATCTACCAAGAGACTCCCAGTTCCCTTAAAGGAACTGAGGGGAGGAGAATGATTTTGCCAAGTCAGAACTAAATGCAGATCTAATAAATCCACAACTTATAGAAAAATATCTTCACATCATCAAAAAGAGTGCTTCTCACGAGACAATTACTCAGTAATCCGTCTCTAACACAAACACTATTTCCAAAAAATTTCCAAAAGCTAAGAAGTGTAAAGTCACAAGAAAGTTGGTAGACTGGCAGACACATCTAAGGAAATGACGACTGCTAATGCAGAAGTGAAAACAGCAGTGCAGTGAACAAGTGCCTGTTATGATGGCCTTATTTGTAAGATGTTGTCCAAATGGTTTTACATATTTTGTGCAACTCTTTATGGCACTAATTAAACAACTACAATAAATGAAGAGTAACAATAATCCAGTAAAAAGTCATGGATTATTGTAATATGTATAATAACTATATTACTTTATGGAGTCGAGTTAGCTTAGGGCAATGTCGACTGTGTGCTTGCCCTGAAATCATGTAATATTAAGTGTAAAGGACAATTCTTTTTGAAATGAAAATATAAAAAGGCACTTTAAAATTTTAATTCAGACTCAAAGTACAAGTCTGCAATGATCATTAAAATACAAGCATAGCGTGGGACCGAATAAACTGGCACTTAGACTGAATTATCATTTAATCCAGTGATGGAGAGGGACTGAAGATGAGCACGTGATGCAGTGATTCACTGCAAAAGACTGAGGGCATCTGAGAAAATACAATAAATGACCCGTCCTAAATCAAACCTTAGACTTGGATAAGATGTTGAATATGCTCTCCTGCATTAGCAGGACTCAGTTGAAACAAAATGCATTTATTCATTGCCATGTCACTTAGACCAATGATACAGGTCTGCAGATTCCCCCACTGAACGGTATTACTGCAGCAAAATCAATGGAAAATTAGCAGCAGACTACACAGGCCTCGCAGATGATTAATGATGGACATCCGTCTTAAAAGCAGAGCTGGGAACGCAGCGCAAGCGCTTCATAATCCTAATGCAGGCAGAGCAGCCAGAATAGAAGTCTGGTCAAGAATTACTTTCAAATCAATAGATACATTTAGTGTTAAACAAGATTAAATTGATGTTTCAAAACTTTGTTTTGTAGAATAATTAAAATAAATACTTTATCCCAATATAACATGCCAATAAATAACTGCCCATCTGTTTTCAGTGTGTTGTTTGATTGTTTTCTCATTTATTTGGCCTCATTCATCCATTATATTTGACTTAAAAATTAATGAGAAAAATGAGAAACTAAAATGTATACATTTACACAAAGACGTTTATTTAAAATATTTCACATATAAAAAAAAAATTCACAGTACAGAAATACTATTATGGGATTGGAAAACCAGCAGTGACCTCTAGGTAATAATGTATTTCTTATGGGAGTCGAAATATATTTATTTTAAATTGTGTTTAATATTGTTAAACGGAATCGGTGGCCATCATACACTACGCGACAGGACAAAATCTGCAGGCTGGCTCTGACTTTCGCCAACTAGCTTTGACTCCTCCAGATAGCTGTGTAGTGTAATCAAGCTTTTATAAACAACAATAAGATACAGACTAAACTGTTATGTTGCTTTATAATTTCAAAAAGTCTCTAAAGGTTCTATATGCTAAAAGACTGACTGTGCTCCCGTCTTCTTTTCCCTTCAAGCAGAAAAGAGAGGACTGTTGCCAACCGTTGTCTTTTAGAAGGCCCCTTGTGGTCGTACCGCCTAAAGTAGGTGGTGGTTCCCATGGAAATGGCATCAAGCTGCTCGTATAGCAACCATCCCACCCAGATCAGAGAGAGGATGTTGAGCAGAGCCAGCAGGACGACCCAAGCCTCTTTCCCCACCACTGAGCCCCAGTCAGACAGCTGCAAGCCTGAGAATTTCAGGTAGAGGTAGTAAACGGCACTGAGGATGAAGATGAGATGAGCCATTACCATGGACATGATGAAGAGGATGAAGATGCGGTGGTTGTCCCGTCCCACACACTGATTGAGGAAGAGGCAGTGGTGGTCGTAGTCTTGGATGCACACGTCACACAAACGGCAGTGTTTGCAATTGTCCACTTGAATTAGCTGAAAGAGAATAGAAATTTGTATTTTTGTAAGTATTAACAAACAAATGGTTTAATACTAATATATATATATATATATATATATATATATATATATATATATATATATATATATATATATATATATAGTTTTATTGACTTTCTGATAATATGTTAGTCATCAATCAGATTAGGATCCAGTGCTAATTATTATAATTATTTAAAATATTACATTTTAATTGTATTATTATTTTTAATGTAATTTTATTAATAATGTATTATTATTAATAATGTAAATTTAATAATAATAATAATAATAATTATTATTATTATAGCTAATTAAATAAATTTGTTTATTTTACTTAAAGGATTTGTTTAACCAAAGTGGTTGAGGATCCAACCCTCCACAGAAAAGATAATAAAATGGTATTATTATTATTAATACAAATGGAAATGTTAAGTATTATTATTAAATATGACTTATTAATAAGTAAAATTAAATAATAATAATTATTATTATTATTATTTATTCAATTTGATTATTTTTTTATTTGTATTTAAAGGATTTGTTTAACCATCCAAAACTGGTTGATGATCCAAGCCTTCACAGAAAATAATAATAATAATTAATATTACTGTTAGTATTATTAATAATAATAGAATTGGATTAATAATAATAACAACATATAAAATGTAATGGTTGGTGATCCAAGCCTCCAAAGAAAACCATTTTAATGCAGTAAATAAATGAACTTTATCAAAGTATGTTAGTCAGCAAACAGTGCTGGTTAAAGAAGTGCTCACCTCACAGTAAATACAGAATCTGGCTGGGCTCTGGCTGGCTTCCATTAAGTCTCCTATGCTGGAAAACCGGGAATCAGTGTCAGCTTCTTTGAGTTGTCCTGGGTTCTGATTTAGAACTTTCCAAAAAAGTCCGACAAGCACACAAAAATGGACAAGTGAAATGTGTAAGAGGGTATGAGCTGGCCAAAAACGTGAGCAGTTAAGGAAACATTTACATAAAACATTCTAAATGATTCAACTTGTAAAAGCGGTTGATGACATAAGCTATATCTGCAAAGGATATTAGGTAAAATTTTATAGAGAAAACAAGCTGTGGAATGAATTAGGCCTGCAGTCAGTGTTCCCAGGTAAACAGGGTTTGGTAACCTACAGTCCAAATCAAAGATTAAAAAGGTTATTATAACGCCATCAACATCACTTACATTATCGGTGATAAAGCAATTTCAAATAACAACCCTCTAACCTTTGAAAGCTGCTCAGTCTGTGATACTGAGAAAGAATGACTTTTGCCATACAGGGGAAAAGCACTGCAGAGAAGATACCCCCATATTCACCAAGAGCCGCAGCTATAATGAGAACCGCTGCCCCGCTGAGAGACGGTAACAACAGCACCCAGAAGTACATCACTGGAGAACAGTTCATTTCATGAATAAACATTACAGCCAATGAATATCATTACAATTCAATAATCCCACAGGAAACAAAATGATACCATATGAGTCCTTAGGAATCAGATCTTTCGGTCGTTGACTGAATTGTGTCAAAATCCTGGAGAGCTGCTGATGTCTACACAAAAATGAGGGAGAGAAAAAAGTAGATATCTTATTCTGTTAACGATATAAAATGTCATTACTGGCGAAATACAAATAATCAAAACAAACCGAAAATAATATACAGCATATATATATATTTATGCCCCATTTAAAGCTATATGTTAATTGCAGTGAAGGTCAATTGAAATAATCTTTTTGTATTCCTGGTCTGACCACGCACATTTTTTTTTACTTGAATGAATTTCCACAATGTTTTTTCTACAAATCTTGGAAAGATAAATAAATAAATAAATAAATAATCTGAGTTAAATTAGAGCCTTTAAATTTTTCATTGGTTCTCAACAGACCTAAAAGTATTCCCTTGATTACAGAGGTCTAGAGGTGTGAGCCCAGTGTGGTTTTTCATGTGTAAAATGTGGAGTCCGGCACTCTTCAACAGTAGCCAGCACACCTCAATCATGCCTTTCTCTGCAGCCACATGAAGTGCTGACGCCCCCTGGTGGTCAACTGCCTCTGGCGTGCACCTCTGGTTAAAGATATAAACAGATGACACAAAAAGACACAAAAAGAAAAGACCTTGAAGCACTATATAAACAATACATTGATTAAACACATACTTGAAACAATAAACTGTGATTTCAGAACTTTCAACTTCCCCCTCCCTCTTTCAACAATATCGCTTCTCTCTGATGCGTTTAGTGTCGCGAGGGACAACCTGTCATTCACATGAGATCACAGGAATTCAAGAATCCCAAAGAAATAAATTGGGTAAAAAATAGAAGCACAGATTGCAGGTGAAACATTTACCTGTGATGCATTTGTTATGTGAGCTAAACCCACAAGGAACCGAACGGAGGACTCGGCGTAGGTTTGTGAGATGCACATACTACTCCAAACTATATCTGGCACGTTGAAGCGTATGACAAGTTAAAACCGCTTAGACAAGCTTTGTTGATGGCTGTATCGATGGCTTTTCCAGGCAAATTCTTAGGCTTATGTGTGGACCTACAAATAATAACTCATTTCATAATTTGCTGTTGTTTTCTTATTTGCTGTTGTGTTTTCTGATTTGCTATTATGTTTTCTGAGTTACATTTGCACTTCAGGGACACCATACATTTCACTTGGATAATGGATATACGTCACGATAGAGTGCCCGTCCCTTTTTCCAGCGGCAGTGATTCCGAAAGTATTTTTTTCCCAAAAGGATTTTAAAATAGTTGTTAAAGTGTTATAAGCCATAAACCAAGCCAATCAGCTACGAGGTGAATCACAACACTACAAACTTTGATTTGAAGCAAAAACATTTTTTTCAAAATTGGCCAAAAAGACAAAGGTACAAGACTGTGTACTTAAAGGGGGGGTACAATGGTGTTTCATGTATTCAGAGTTGTTTACAGTGTTAAAGAGATGGATTCTCATGCTAAACATGTGCAAAGTTTAAAAAAAATATTTTGGACGAATAACGGAGAATTTCTGTGCCGAAAATCTTACTTCCGGGTTGGTACAAGTTTCGGCTGTTTTTTTTCGATCGTGGATCTAATGACGTAGATCAGAGTGGAACTCCTTATATGAGCATTTCTCCCGGAAAAGCTCGCCCGCGCACACGTCGACCAGAGGAGAGCGAGACCGTGCACATCAACGCGCTTCAACAGGAAATCATCGGCAGCCAGCGCTGCATAGGATTTGTTCAAGAATGTCTCCAAAAAAGTGTGTTTTTGGATGTGAGGGAAAGCTTACCGTGTTCAGTTTTCCAAATAACCCAGTGTTACAGGAACAGTGGATGCAGTTTGTTTTTCCGGGGCAGCAACGGAGTGTACCAAGTGCGGTTGTGTGTTCTGGTCATTTCAGTGACGAATGTTTTATTAACAAGGCCCAGGTCGACGCTGGATTTGCAAATCGTTTGCTATTAAAACGTGGAGTGGTCCCAGTGATAAAAGACCCCATTCATGTAAGTACAACTGGATCAGATTTCTGTCTTTTGCTGGAAATCAAGCACTACCGCTTGACTCTATAGCTCCGCCTCCAGGACCTCGGCTTTTTCCGGAGAGAATCGGAAAGCTGTATTTTTCTATTATAAATATAATAAAACTAAACACTTTTTGGATATATTAAGGATGCACTACTACTCTATAGGTACTCAAGATTAACATGAGATTAGGTAAAACTGTGCATGTTATGTACCCTTTAACAGTTTTGGTGAGGGAAAGAACTACAATCCCATGAAGCATTGCGAACAGCATAATCGAATTAAAAACAATGGAGAAATATAAAACTACTCATTTACAAAAGTTGATTATATATACAAAAACAATATATATTTAAGTGTATTGCAAAATATGCATATATATATATATATATATATATATATATATATATATATATATATATATATATATACATACAAACATTTCAGAATTTTGAAAAAGTAGGGAGATGGGCTTGATTACATCATTGCTTCGTGGGAGTGGGCGGAGCTAAAGAGCTATTTTGGACCATGTTTCTTTTTCCGACTCTCTGATTGGTGTAATGTTCTACACAGCATCATGGGTAATGTAGTTTTCACCAGGAATCCCAATGTTAAACAGGATTATTTTAAAAATAAGATGAAATAATGTAAGCTGACGGCTGGATTGACAAGCTCAAAGCCCACAGTAGGTCTGTCTTTAAAGGTTTATAAGTCATCGTTCAATATCAATTTCCTTATGGAGGAAATGAATGGAGTTTTTACTTCCGAAAAACTGTAGCACTCTATAGAGAAGAAAAGACTATCGCAATTTCCATTTCATGACGACTTTAAAACATATATAAGTTTAAGATGGTGCTGCAGCTAAGCCTATTATTGTAAGTCTCTTTAATCACAGTCTGTTCTAGTTTACAATTAAGGAACATTTAAACCTTAGGAACAACTAACCCTAACAAAAAAAATAAAGAAAAAAAAATAGCATTCCAATAAAATGAAATTCCATTGTGATAGGAGCAATTTATAGCAGTTTTCAGCCATTTTGCTCTTGGCTATCAGTGTTTTGGTGGCCATTTAGCCTAGCTGCACCCTATAAGAGAACTACAAGCAGTGCTGTAAAGTAAAAGTGCTTACATTCGCTCTAAGGAGATACCGGACTACATCAGTATTTCCCGTGGAAGCTGCCAAATGCAGCGGCGTGACCTGATAGTTATCTGCATCCGAGAATCGGAACATTCCAGTCTCCCAGAGGTACTGCGTGGCAATACTGAGAACGAAAATGATAGAGAAACTGAGAAAAACATAGAGGAACAATATAATGAAGTATGCAGCATACACCAAAACAAGTCTATAATTCTTTTTAACAATCCTGAGTGTTTTTGTGTTAGTTTGTCTGCCACTATTGCAACAGGCCCAGTTACTTACACGCTTCCACCACCGACCGCATGATGAAGAGACGATTTCCCCTGCTCATCTACTATCTGTAAGTCTGCACCATGCTGCATCATTTTGTGCATGATATAAATATTGCCATTTCTGTTAGAATAACACAGTACAGTAAGCACTTATTATCTTTAAGGAGAAGCAGAGTTAATGATGGATGTTTTAATTAAAATCACAAACATAAGATGGATGAGGTCTCTCGTACCTGCAAGCAAAGTGAAAAGGAGTTTGACCTGCATCACAAGGAATGTTTGGATCAGCACCACTGTTCAGCAGAAGCTCAGCCACTGGCCGGTTTCCATGGAGAGCAGCAAAGTGGAGGGCTGTGAAACCTCCCCAACCTGGGGAAATGTGAAAACTTTACAAAAAAAAAAAAGACTTTGAAAAAGTTTTTTGTGACTATCCCAAAACAAAAAAGTTGACAATTCAAATATAAACATGCAGTGGAAAAGTTGTGTATACATAAAATAATCTCTCATGGATGTCTATGTATCTGTATTGTTCATCAGTTATAAAAGTTTAGAGTCAAGTCATTTTATTTGTATAGTGCTTTTCACAATATACACCGTTTAAAGCAGCTTTACTTAGTTTCATGATGTTAATGCCTAGCAGGGTAACACCTTACAATAAGCTTCCATTAGATAACATTAGTTTGCTCCATTAGTTAACACGAACTAACAACGAAAAATACTTGATTTCAACATTTACTAATTCAATATCAAAACCAAAGTTGTGTCTGTTAATATTATTTAGGCCTAATGGACCAGAGCTATGTCTTAATATACTTTATACAGTACTAAACTCACAATTTTTAAAGATGGAAATCAGCTTCTTATATATATATATATATATATATATATATATATATATATATATATACATATATACACACAGGTGCTGGTCATAAAATTAGAATATCCTCAAAAAGTTGATTTATTTCAGTAATTCCGTTAAAAAAGTGAAACTTGTATATTATATAGACTCATTACATGCAAAGTGAGATATTTCAAGCCTTTATTTGTTATAATTTTGATGATTATGCCTTACAGCTTGTGAAAACCACAAAATCAAAATCTCAGAAAATTAGAATATTACATGAAATCACACAGTAATTACACAGTAATCCCATGGTCACTGAACCAGGTTTTGGTTATTTTGGCAGTGTGGGCCGGTGCAAATCCTGCTGGCAAATGAAGGAAGCATATTTCATTGTCATATTTAATTTTACAAAAACAGCCTTCTTCCACCTCAGAAGCATCGCTAAGCTTCGGAACATGCTGTCTGTTTCAGATGCAGAAAAATTAGTTCATGCATTTATGACCTCTAGGCTAGATTACAGTAATGCATTACTATCTGGTTGGTTGTCCTGCATCATCAATAAACAAGCTACAATTAGTCCAAAATGCAGCTGCTAGAGTTCTTACTAGGTCAAGAAAATATGATCATATAGGCTAACATCAATTATTATATCATCTCTAAACTAGTTACCTATTAAGTTCTGTATCAATTATAAAGTATTGCTACTGACCTATAAGGCCCTAAACAGTTTAGCTCTAGTGTATTTAACCAATCTCTTATCGCCTTACAAAACATCACCCTCTTTAAGGTCACAAATCGCTGAGCTTTTGGTAGTTCCTAGGATATCTAAATCCACTAAAGAAGGGACAGCGTTTTAGCATTTGGCTCCTAAAATCTGGAATAGCCTTCCTGATATTGTTCGGGGCTTATAGTCTCTCTGCCATTTTAAATCTAATTACAGATGCATCTCTTTAGCCAAGCATTCATTTAATGCATCTCATAACCTTGTACTCCAGTTAGATCAGATCAAATGCACATGATTATCTGCTTAATGCTACGAAGAGCAGCAATGCTAATTATTTTCCATTTGCTTTTCTGTTTTTGTCTCGGGATGCCCATCCTGAGGTAACTAGAGAGTATGTCAGCTCCAGTTTGGATCCAAACTCTAATGAAGACTTCAGATGCCCAACACCTGTGAAAAGAGAGAGCACTAACTCCTGCAAGGACTTCAGATGAAGCAAGCTCTGAACCAATGCTACATTTTCTATATCCTAATCATTTGTTAACAACATGTATTCATTATCAATGAGCAACTTCAATGAGCTCATTGCTTTCTGCCTTTAATATATTGTTAGCAGATTGTGTGATTTATATGTACATTTCTGAAATACATAACGTAGACACAGGTGACCTCTGATAGCAGACCACTAATTGTAATGTAGACACATGCATTTTCTCTGTAAAGCTATTTTGAAACGTGAAAGTATTGTGAAAAGCGTTATACAAATAAATGAGAATTGAACTGAATTACCATAGAACTACAAAAGGTAGGCATGTTAGAGGACATCTTTCAAAGCGTAACAGGTATCGGACGGAAACAGTCTGGAAGAAGCTGCCTATTGAAACGACATGCATTGAAACTTATCGCACGATTTGTTTTTTTCTTTAAATAGTGGCCATTAATAGATGATAAACCGAACGATAGGTGGGAGAGAGAAAAACGCTTACATGAAGCTCTATTGACCAGTAACGTTAGATCAGTGCAATCTCTGCCATCATCTGTCACTGTGGACCCTTTAAAACAAAAGACTCACCTTTTTGTTTTAATACGCCCCGATCCTGCTGTAATAAATAGGAAACTCGATCGATCTCACCCCGTTGAGTGGATTCAAATATACAACTTCCTGAAGAAGCCTGCAACATTTTGCCACCATTTGTTTACGCCTTCTGTCGACTGAAGAAATTATCGGGCAAATGTAATTGTTCTGTTAGTTTGTTGCAGCGGAAACATCTACATCCATCACAAAATTCGCCCCGTTAGATTATAATTCATTCGATAAAAGAGCGAATCTGATAATATGCAAATATGCTGTACTACTGATTTAAGGGAAACCCCGCCCTCTGGAGGTGAAAGGAGAGAAATGTCTAATGTTTCCTCTAGTGGGCGCTCGGCGGCCCAAAACCCTGAACCGCATTTAAATGTCAAGGTTTTTGGTTTTTTTTTTGCCTCACTGAAGACAGTATAATCGTTTGTAATATATTTAAATGCATGGTTGAACATGGTATACTAATATGTTTATTACCTCCGCAATCAAAAAAAAAAAAAAAAAAAAAAAAAGGAATTAATGCCTATGGTGTAACCGCAAACGACTGTGATTGGTCCAGCTTGACAGCGCAGGGAAACGTCACCGGTACCACATGATAAAAGTATCTAGCAGACGTCCTGATGAAACTGCAGACCGGAATAACGCCACTATATATTTTAATAACATTAACATTCAGATTTTCATTAAGAAATAAATATGAATTAAGTAATAAAACAGGAGGAAAGAAATAAAATAATAATAATATTTTAAGACACATATCTTACCTGGCTAATTAGAGACAATTGTTAACGTTAACGTCCGAGCTGCTAAACCTCGCCCATTACAACACACTCTTTAAAAAAATAAAATTATAGGCTACGTCTCAATCAGCTCACTAGTTCAATAGCCAGGCAACTGATCAGGGAGTCTGTCATTGTAATGGCTGTCTCAATCACACAATGCTTCCACTTCACTGAAACGTTTGCCCCCTAGAAGTCCTACAATGCACCGTGAAAACCAGGGAGCATCACTGTGTCCAAAAACATAGGCATCTGACTTGTTGCCTCACTGCTCTATAATCCGACATCGTGTCTGGAGCGGTCGAATGTGGTTTCTAAGTTACATATCTGAAGATCTATTTTTGTCTGACAGTAATGTGTGGGGGTATTTAGATTTTTACTATGTTTTTGTGTCCAACTAAACCAACCAATAACTCAAACTTAAATAAGGATTAGCGTCCTAGCGACACTTAGACAATTTGAGAATTGATTTAATACCAGGGACACACAAGGCCTGTAATATGAATGTAATTTGATACTTACTTACGACTGATCATGGCCAAACGCTCAGAGACAGTTGCGTTCTGTCAGTCTGTTTAAAATCTGCTCCAGTCATTACCATAGAAAAAACACACTTTGCTATTTGACTTCTCCACTCCATCAGTTTGTTAAATGTTACAGTTGTCTAAACATATGCTATGAGATGAATATACCATATAAAGCTGTAGGCCTACGATTTTAATTGTGCTTATATATTAGAAATTTTTATTTTATTTTTTAACAATAAGAACGTTTCACTGTTGCCAAGTCCGTGTAATATTTGTAAGCTATCTTAAATCACCGCACGATGTCACTATTGCTCAACATCGACCGCATCTTAAAGCGCTTAGTGAAAAATATTGGAATAACTTTAAACACCAGAGGGCAGATACTATTTACGTGCCCTCAAATTCACTTTTGATTGGTCGATTTTAAATCTCCCTTTTGGAATAAAAGAAGGAAAATCAGCCCGATTGCTTCACTATAGTCTTCTTCAAATTATCCTATTTTGAGCCTATTAACATGTGGAAAACACACAGATGCGCAATAGAGCGTTTCTTCTGCTTTTTTCACTAGGAAGTGAGGCACATGACCAGGCGCAGCTGATGTCAGAGTTTCACATTGTGCAAAGTTCATGGATTAGGCGGCATGTTTCAGCTGGCCACTCACTGAGTGTTGTGATGTGGGGAACCCAGAGGAAAGCCTTCTGTCCAGCCATAAATCTACGTACACAAGCCTTATCAAAGACTTGAGATGCCACCTACCAAACAACAGGTATGTGTCGGGTTACAGTCTGACTGAACTGGAGTTTCGCCTGGGGTTCATATTAGTTTGAGAGGCTAATTCAGATATCTCACAGAGACTAATGTTGACAGCTGTGGTTGTCATGTAGTTGTCTCACTTAAGTGTATTCAAACTAGTGTTATCGCTTGGCGGCTCAACTTGCTGGAACAACAAGGAAGCTTGACTGGTTTTTGTCAAGTACTTTCTTAGCCTAATTTGTTTGTCCGCAAACTAATTTATTTTATCAGATATATTTTATTGTATCAGGTTTAAACATTTCAGTAAGAGACAAGGAAGCTACTGTACATATTCTTTACCGCAATCAAGGCTTTGGATACAATAACGAGATGACATTCATGTGCTGTATTTAGCCACAGAGTGAATAAACCGGTGGGAATGTGCTGTGCAAACATGTCATTTCTCCTGGAATGTGAATTGTCTTCCCTGTAGCTAAACAAGCTTACGACTTGACATCACAAGATCACATTAACGTGCAAACAACTGATTGTAAGTTGCAGGAAAGCCCTCCAACTTAATGCGGTTGCCTTTTAAATTAATATTGTCATATGCTTCAGCTTCAATGTTTATGCTATTTTCTTAGAAAGAAAATGTTTTATGGCTATAGAGTCTTGAGTTCCTTTTTATATTTTAGGCATCAATAATAAATTATGTTCCTTTTTATGTTTCATTTATAATGTTGTCTCAGATGTTTCACTTAAAATTCCCTAAAACTAAAAATAAAATAACAACATATACCAGATCATTTGTTTTTGAAAGAATGTGATGGATAAAATCATTTAAAAAAAAGGATAAAAATCAGAGAAGCAGTTATTTGTGCAATAACTTCCTTGTTAGTCACTTTGTTGAGAAAGCAGAGTTTTGATATCAGTGTGTGAGCATTTCATTGTAACCTTTCATTCATCTCCTTTTTTCTTTTTTATAGGAGCCGGGTGGAGAAATGGACAAAATCAGTAAGGAGAACGGGGAACTTAGTGCGTCAGGGGAGAGTTCAGAGAGCACAGAACTGAAAACTACCCAAATGAACAGTGAGACAAATGGGGACCTGAAAGCAGATGAGGATCTAGTGATGTTTCTGAGAGATCAGCTAACTCAGTTGGGCCATTGGTCACCAGAACAAACAAACCAAGAGCTCAGCCGACTACTGCTTCTGTTCATCCAGGTACAGAAAATCAGTGAGAGGAAGGAAGGAGAACTGATTTTTATAAACTGGCAGTCAAAAGTTTTGGACACGCCTATTCAAATTATTCACAAAAATAATTTAAATAGCTTTAATATGTATAGTTGTATGAGAGAGAGATATAGAGAGAGAGAGAGAGAGACACATGTACTATACCTGTGATGGCAAAGCTGAATTTTCAGCAGTCATCTAGTCATTCATTCATTCATACTCTTTAGTGTTGCATAATCCTTCAGAATATGCTGAATAAGCATAATATAATATGCCTTCTAATGCTTATTAGAATGGCTTCAGCTTATTATCAGTTGAAAACAGTTGTGCTGCTTAATATTGTTTCATGAAGAGAATGTTCAATCACTTTACTATCTTAACTATCACTTTTGGTAATTTTAATGAAAATTGGTTAATAAAAGTATTAATTACTTAAAAAAACTTATAATTCACCATAAAAAGAATCCAAGTCAAGTGCGGTGTGTTGAAACATTTGACTGATAATGTATATTGGTCATATATAGATTAAATCCCAAGAAAACCTAGGTATTTAAAACCTAAATACCACCTTTCATAATATTAGCTGCTCTTCAGTGATTGGATAAAATTCACGTCCCTTTGACAGAGGCACTTTGCTTTATGCTGACATCGATTAAGCTAAAATCTTTCATTTCCCGTTTAAATTCCATCAATGATCTGTCACCAGCAGACAGTTGATCTGGTATGTGGCTGCACTGACAAACACTCATGACCTATTGAGATGTAATCACACTCACAGGCTGTGGTGGTGCATGTGTGGAGGTTTACACACACACGTGTGACTCATTTGACTTACCACTCATGCATTCTTACTGGGATTTAACCAACCATAGAGTAAGGAGTAAGGCACCACATCCGCTTGAAAGTCGCACAGAAGTAGGGATTGAAGTTGGGAATTCAGCTTAGGGAAATGAAACTGAAAATGTGAAGATGTTTTTGTTTTTGCCTTGTGATAAGTGCTGATTATGCTATCAATTTACTATATACACGATTACCTTTGTGAGAAACTTGTCATGAACCTCTCAAACCCATTTATAATTATTGTGTTCATGTTTAAATATTAGCATAAACAATCTTTCCACTAACTCTTCATAAGGTCTCAGAGAGCGGTGGCGTCCTCGATGATCTGGATCTCCAGGGCCTGGCGCTGCAGGTTGGAGAAGCTCTTGTCTGTCATATACAGCAGAGAGTGGCAGAAAAGCCGGCAGGTACCTAAAAATAACATTTAGTTCAACGCAGTATGTTAATAAAGTTGCAAAGTCACTAAAGGGCAAATACTGTCTGTGTTTAAAGGGAAGTAGCCCACTTCTTTATTTCACAAACATGCAACAAAATGAATGTTGACCATTTTGGCTATTGTTCGTGTGCATTTATTTTCGGTTCTTCTTTCTTATATTTACTTTAAATTACATAATTCAAAATGTGTTTGTCTGTGTGTAAAGAACCTAAAACCTCACTTATGTATTGTGTGCTAATATATAGTAAGATCAAATGGCTTTAATTTTGCTTTGCTGCTTTTATGGCTTTGTTTAAAATAGAGGAAGCCCGGTATGAATTGGAGCAGTTGTTTCAGAGGTCAGAGGTCAAAAGCAACCAAGGATGGCTTCTGCTCAAATCAATATCTCTTTTGTCTAACAGAGACACTGTAAGTCGTACTTTGAAAACGGATGTAATTGTTTATGCAATCAGTTTCGTAATTGTTTTGCTAGTGTTTTACCAATACCTACACATTTTAAAGATATAGTTAAAGTGCAGTTATGTTGCATTTGATGTATTTTAGGTAACACTTTACAGTAAGGTTTCATTAGTTAACTACTTTAGTTAATATGAACTAAGAGTAAACAATACTTGAGTATTTATTCATCTTAGTTATTGTAATATCAGCATTTACTAATACGTCATTAAAATCAAAAGTTGTATTTGTTAACATTAATTAATGGACTGTGATTTAACAATCAAACAATGAACGACTATTGAATAAATACATGTATTGTTCATGTTACTCAATACATTAACTAATGTTAACAAATCAGACCTTATTGAAAAGCGTTATCATATTTTTTTTACAATAATAATCAATATCTAAATCACGAGTTTTGATTGCTGATACAAAAATTAGTTCTGTTATTATTAAATTAGTCTTCTGTTTGACTCGACCCTGTGTAGTCATGTTTTGACAGGAAGCTGTTGTGTTCTTTGACAGGAGGTTGGTGTTATGATCAAGACAGGTCTACCTGCTGCATTAGTCAAGTGTCTGTACCTGTTTGTAGCTTTGCCTCCCAGAAAAGAGAGCTTTGACCATCAGAAGAATGACGAAGTGGAAGTCAAATGCTCTTTTCAGGACACTCTTATTCAGGTTTTTACATTTTGATATGCTTTATTTGATGTTGTAAAGCAATTACGCTACAGATGCTCATCTTATGTATCAAAATGGGATACTGTTTCTCCATTAGCACATCCAGTTTCAGAAAGCTATTTCTTTAGTATTATTATTGTTTGAAAAGTGGCAAAAAATTAATTAATCTTACTGTGAATGACCATGTAGAACGTTTTCATACATATCTGATGCATTTGTGTCCAACTAATAGAAATATAACTCTTCAAACCTTAACTTCTGCTCAGGTGATGTTGCAGCTCTGCAGGCATGTTTGTTTTGTGGAGGTTCTGCTGGAGACCCAGGAGCTTTCGAGTGTGATGGTCTCTCTCACCCTTCTGTGGGATCAGTGCAGCCCCTCATGGAGACAGCAGGCGTCCCGTGTGCTCCGAGCAGTGTCTGCTGCACAAGCTCGCAACACTGTACCTGCACTGCAAGGTCAACAACCACACACACGAGCCCCAGTCCATTCTTCGGCCAACTGAAGGCATCTTATTAGATTGTATTTTTCATAATAAATGATTCAAATTTAGTTTATTGAACAAGTGCATTGGTGTAATATTCTACTTTAATATCTTGGTAATATCTACGTTTATCAACAAAATAATTGTATTTTGGCTAAATATGGAAAGAGACTATAAGCACATCGTCAGATGACTATGATATTGATTTACTTTCACATGATGCTAAATTAAATTACTTAGTTGTCCCATACTTTAGTTTTTAGCTGGAGATCTTTGGTACAGTAGGTTGCAATTAGAAAATATTGGGCAGTGCACCATACAAAAGCTTCAAGTTGACCCCCTTTTTTAGCGGTCCTGGGTCTAGGATATTATATTGAACATAATCCAAGTTAGATCTTATCTCCTATCTTGGAGCCAGTGACAATAAGGACAAATTTACAGACTGACTTGGGGAAACTTAGTTCCTGGGTTGTTAGTGTATACCTCAGGTACTTATTTAATTCTATTACACTTATTTATAGTGTTTTGTTTCCTTTAGCTAGTAACTGCATGAAGATCTGCATCCAGAACATGCATAAGATCAGCGAGGACGTCCCTGGTCATGTTCTAGCTGGGGTGGCTGTGAGTGTTTTCAGCTTTGTGAAGGACTCTTATCCAGCCAGCCCTGCTCTTTTTGAGGAGTTTGAGAACAACGACGGCTATGGCGTCTTTCAGGCCATCTTGTTACGGTAAATTCATGAGTTTTGTTGGGAAAAATCATCAATCTAATTGGAGATTGTCACTAAATAGTGCACATATGAAAGGCACATCTGAAGACTAAATGTCTCTGAAGCTTTAAAAAAATTAGGTAGACCACCACCTCGAGAAAATGCATTTGCTTAATGCATTCTTAGGTACTTTCCATTCCTTTCTGTAGCTCTCTTTCTTCATCTCATTCTCAGCTCCTTCCTCCTGCAAGTTTCTTTTTGCATGCCGCAGAATTCAATAATTAAAGAGCTCGTAATGAGATCAGCAGTAAATTGAGCTCAATCATATTACTGAACATGCCAGCTCTCTCTAACTCACTGTGTGTCTGCGCTTCCTCACAGCAAGGGTCACTACAGGACAAGACCGCCCTCAATAAACAATAGGTCTCATTCACCAAGCATGCTTAGACATGTATTTGTACGTAAAACCTGTGTGCGAGCATCTACATTTAACCCCACAGAAATGTTTGTGTGTACATACTGTAAGAATGCTTAGTAAATGAGACCACTGTTACCTAGTTCTCTGTTACTTACACTACCGTTGGGGTCTGTAAGATTATTTAATGTTTTGGAAAGAAGCAGTAGAAATGTCTTAACTGTAATTTCTGATCAATATAATGCTTTTTTGCTGAATGAGAATATTAATTTATAAAAAAAAATAAACTGACACACAACTTTTGACCTGTAGTGTACTTTTGACCAAAGTGACTTTAGTGAGTTGTAAAGAAAAAAATAATACAAAATACCTTTCATACTCTATTTTACTAGAATTTAAATATTTTTTCTTTGAGCTGTTGCAAACATGTACAAGTATAAACATGAAATACTGGATTAGAGAATGATTTATTTTTACCTTTTGCAGCTGTGAGGAGGAAGTAACAGATGAGCACCTTCTAGCCGTTCAAGACCTTCTAGGCCTCATCGCATCATTTACGCTTTTTGGCAAGGCTGAGCTGAAGGTGGCCATATGTGTGAACAACCCCCAACCACCAGGCTTCAGGTTTGACCCCACCCTGACTAACGGTAAGCCGTCATGACAGACAGTGAGTGCCACTCTGCATCTCTGCTGCGCCACCTCATAGTAACGCCACAGAAAAGGCAATTATGTCCAAGATGATGAAGTGTAGCTCTCCTCACTAACCTGGTTAAGCCACCCTGCATCCATTCTCTTCATACATACAGCAATTCCCCATTCATCACCACCAGAGCACCTCACTCCTGAGAGAGAGAAACACAGCACCTTTTTTAAGCTTTATTTAATTTGGCTTTGATGTGATTTTAATTATGGGTGAAACTCAATCTTATTACCCTCTGCAGCTATATTTATTTGCCATATACATCAGTGCACCTTTGTCCAAAGAGCCAATCAGTCTTTTCTCATATGTTGACGCATTTGAATGTTGATATAGAATGTGGTAAATGTGGTGATGTGGAATGTTCTAAATGTGGTTTAATCTCTTTAATGCGTGCCATATAACACAGTTTCAGACAGCATAAGTGTAAATAACTCAATACTGATGCAGTTTCTCATTTGCATGAGCTCTTACTTGTTCATAATGTCATCAATAACGTTGCTCTCTCACAACGTACTTTTAGGAATAGCGTTACAAATTGTGTATGTAATGTGTAGTCTACATAGTCAATTAATACAAGGTTGTTCTACTCAAACATGATGCAAAGTACTTTTTGTCCAGTCAAGTAATTGCATCTCAAATCAGTTTTATTTCATTTTATCTGGGTGTATTTTATGGTTACTTATTTAATTTTTTCCTTATTTCTTATTTTCTTAAAAATTTTATTTGAATAAAAACAAAAAATTGACAGTCCATTTTTTGCCTAGATAGTTTTTAATTAAACACTCGACCAGTTGCCCCTTTTCCTTCTCATTTTCTAAGCGCCTCACTGTCTTCATATTTTCAGGTTCGCCAGTAAAGAACCTCACAGCCTTCAAAATCATCCAGTCCTCCTTCTTGCGCTCAGACAACACAGTGATCTGCAGCCAAATCCTGCGCACCATACAGATGATCTGGTCTTGGGAAAAGGCTAACTTCTTCCTGCTGGAGTGGACTCTTCAGACTCTGGCTCAGCTGGCTGAGTGTGTGTGGCAGAAATCGCCACCTGTTCACCTCATTTTCTTCGAACTGTTTGAGACCGTCATCTTCCAGCTCTCCTACATCCCACACGAGACCCTCAAGAAGGTCCAAGCTGTGCTGAAGCAGGGATGTTCGGAGGCCTTCAACGTCGCAGCTCTGGACTGCTTCTACAGACTCATCATGCACAGTGGATTGCTGTCTGAAGTCCTGAGTGATGGAGGACTGATGGAGCAACTGTTGTTTGAGCTTAAAAGAAGGGCGAAGATAATCAGAAAGGCAGGTGTTGCTGGTGAGTCCTTCGGGGTTTACAATGTACTATGAATTATGAAAACAAGACAGTTTGTTCTGATGCTGATCTGAGGTTTCATTTATCGACAGCAGGTGAGGATGAAGAGAAGGCTGACAACTATGAGAGGAAGTTGACCGCGAATATTTTGAATGTGGTTGCAGCCCTGGCCTTGCAGTCAGTCAGGAACACTGGTTGGTTGAAGCCATTTTCTTTATAATTAAATAATTGCAATAAAATAAAAATGAAATAATGTTAAGATTAAAATAGACTGACAAAATTTTACAAAAATAAAGATCCTTTATGGAGGAAACAATCTCTGTATTTGAGCACAAGTAATATTTGAAGAAAGGAGTTCATCCAAGTCATGGCGTCTGATCAGTCTCTTGGCTTTAATAGTGTTCATCAGGGACTTGGGGATGATTCCCTATGTGAAGATCTTTCTGGATGTTGAGCAGTTCCGCGGTCCTGCTCTGTGCATCCTGGAGCAGCTTTCGGAGGTGAATCCAGAGGAATACATGAGCACCGCCATCGGAGCCATCTGCTCCTCCACTGAGAGTGAGCTCAGACTCAAACAGGATCTTTTACAGGTATTTCCTCAGTTGCTGCTTTTTATTTTTGGCTCTCCCACTTCCTCAGTCACATTTACATACTGTAAAGACCATTATGTATTTCCATGGCTATTTTGGTCTTCCTGGTTTGGGCTGTTTTGCTTTTTTTAGTATTGTTTATTATGCATGTACAAATATTGAAATGCAAGTCACAATTTGTTATTCCAAAACATGATGGGTTTAATAGAGAGGGCACCTCATACAACCTACTAAAACTAAAATGTGAGTTTGGGTAGCCTGTAACTGTCTGTAAATGTAGCTTCCATTCTTAATTCTAACAAATTATAACATGTTTAAAGCATAATGAGCCGGTGAATTTATTATATCAGCTTTTGGGAGCCTGATTCCATTATAGCCAAATTCAGATTGATTTGCTAATATACAGTTAGCTGTTAACTCAAGCTTCATTCGATTAAGCCTGCAGCCTTGTGGTGCGACACACACAAAATTATGAGCAATATCAGATCAGAAAATGTGAGAGAAATCCAATTATGTATAACTATGTTATTCAGTTACTGTACATGTCCATTTTTTAGATTCAAGCTCAGGAATACTAACCTGCAGACCATTAAAGTGTAACTGGGTTAAGGCTGCTGACAATTGGATTCACCCCGACCACTCTGTGAAATGTGTCAAAGCCATTCTGATTACTTCTATTGGTGCTAATTAGGTTTGGGCTTCATTTTATGACACATTAGCTCTTTGATGTATTAGCATGGTAGATTGAATAAGGGCTAATCCATTTTGTGCTGGGCTCTTTGAAACATGAGACCCCTCCCGTTTCACTTTTTGTAGTGATGCATTATTTTCGAACAGATATTTTGAACAATTCTAGGCAGGCGTAGTAAAACCTTGTAACTAATTCCAATTATATTGATGATCAATAATAAAATTTGATAAAGATTAACGTCTGTACTATACGGAGCCCTAAAGGGACATGGTGGTGGAAAAACATGAAACTGGAGGAAAAAATCGATGTAAAATTTTTTTGTTTATTTGCAAAACTTTTGTGTTCCCCAAGAAACTTAGCGCAAAATTTCTCGGGGAACGCAAAATATTTGAGAGAACGCAAAAACCTGTCCCTTGTCCCTTTGGGAGCTCCGTAGAACTACTCTAACAATGAAAATCAAATGAAAAAAAAAAAGAAAAATGAAAAAAAAAAAAACCTTTAATTCAGCACGACATTAAGGACATTTATACATTACAAAAGATTTCCGTTTCAAATAAATGCTGTTCTTTTGAACTTTCTATTCATCAAAGAATCCTGCATGTATCACGGTTTCCTCAAAAGTATTAAGCAGCACAATTGGTTTCAACATTGATAATCAGCATATTCGAATGATTACTGAAGGATCATGTGACACTGAAGACTGCAGTAATGACTGCTGCTTTGCCATAATAAAATAATAAATACAAAAATTTCTCAATATTACTGTTTTACTGTATTTATGATCAAATAAATTCAGCCATGGTGAGCAACATAAGAGACCTTTTTCAAAAACATTTAATAAAATCATACTGACCCCAAACATCTGAATGTAGTGTACTTGTAATACAGTGGTGGCGGCTGGTCTTTCAAAGAGGGGAAGCCCATTTTCGTATTTATTTTTTTAATAACATTTATTTATAAATTAAATAAAATATATTTATTTTTCATATTAAACTCGATGGAGGAAATGTGGTAATTAGGTTAAACTGAAACAAGGAATGTGGTGCATAATTGTGAAATGTATGATGAAAATTGGCTAGCAATTTCGCCAAGCAAATACCAAGAAATAGGTTGCAGCAGTTTGTCTTTCGACTACGCTTGCAAAATCCGCGATGGGACTGAGCTCGAAAAGTGACTTTTTATAGTACAAAATCGCTGTCAATCAAAAGGAGATGCAGTCTTTCGACAGACCCTCCAATCATCACGCAGAAGCCCGGAGTCCAGGCCAGCCCACTCCTCCATTCACCCCTAGAGATGCTAAGCGTCCATGGGCGGGACATAATCGCAGCATTTATCCAATGACCGTCTAGTTTCGAAGCACTGAAAAAAACTGTTCAAAGCAACCCCATTGAAGTCAATGGATGCTAGGCTTCAACAGGGAAATGCACTGTGACGCTACGGGAATGTATGAGAAGAAAATCGAGTCAGCCGACCTGCTATATGTAACTGATACTGAACGAACTCGTCTTCGAGATGAACGTATTCTAACGCATTTTTTGTCAATAAAATGTTAACACAATAGTATATATTTGACCATTAATTTTTTGACATTATAGGGGAAGCCGAGCTTCCCTTGCAGTCTTAAAGAAATCCCCATTGTTGTAATAATCCCTTGCATCTTGCCTTTGCACAGTCTATTATGAAAGTTCTGGAGAACCCAACCAGTTGGAACGCCTTCCGCACTGCTGGAGGCTTTAACGGTCTGCTTTCCGTTGTGGTGGACATGGAAGGATCCCTGCTGGAAGCCCCAACGGGAATGTGGGCCTCACTGAGCCGCCAGAGCCTTGTTGAGCTGCTTCTCCTCACCCTGCACACCATTGCTCTTGCGGTGCACGTGCACCCGGTCAACGGACACTTTTTTCACACAACCGGAGTCTGCGAGAGGCTGGGTGAAGCTTTGCTACAGCTAGGTTGTTTTCAGAGAGAGGTCCCTGTGGAAACAGACAAAAACAGCTCAGACTTCAGGAGTTTCCAGGAGTTTGTGGAAGCAGTGGAGAGGCCAGAGCCCCAGTTGCCACCACCTTTAGGAGACTGTGTTAAGCTGCTGGGATTTCTGGAGCAGTTTGCTACTGGTGTGAGCTTGGCTGCAGATCCATGCACTGGCTTGCAGGAGAATAATCATGCTGGCGAGAGTCAGATCACAGTCTCAGGTCAGAGGATAAGGGAGCCATCCAATGAGGAGGAGTTGTTGAATCGCGCTGAGGCCGCAAGTTTGTCTTTAGTATCAACAGATTCTGGGAGGTAGGTACTCTCAATCAACTTTTATCTATGATTATTATATTATTAATATTAGATAGCTGTTTTTATTTATTTAATCACATATATAAAAAAAATATTTAAAAAAAACAAAAAATGGCTGTACAGCATTACAGTAATTTGCCATGGATTTGCTGTTGTCCAGAAAAGTCAGTAAATCAATACTGGGACAATTTCATCTTTGCTTTGTCTGTCTGTCTATGATTGACAAACGTGTCATTGTTTATTCAGGGTTTACTCTGACCTCACCATTCTTCATCCTGGAGCTGTTAAGCTGATCATGACTCTCCTGCCTAGTATTTACTGTCCCAGTGACCCTTGTGTAAGTAAGACCACAATCACAGTCATACCTCGGACATAATTTGTATTTGGTGTATTTTTTTTTTCTTTTTTTTTCTTTCTAAATTGTATTGAATTGTTTATATTGCACTACTGTTGAATGCCTGAGCCTCAACCAAATGCATTTCAACGTACAAATTGTCTTTTGAATATATGACCAATAAATAAACTTGAAACTTGAGATTAAACGAACAAACACATAGCAGAGTTTACAATAATGGGCTACATTTTGTCCTATAGTTGTCTGAAGAGCTGCAGCTGGCTGTGGCTCATCATGTGCAGACTCTGGTGAAGTCAGAGAGAAACAGGCAGATCATGTGTGAGTTTGGTCTGGTGTCCACACTGCTGACTCACTGCAAACGTATCCTCATCGACAATTCCCATTCACTACAGCTGCCCATAGTTCGGATTCTTGAGAAACTCGCCTCTCAGTCCATGGATCACAAGTGCCTGAGGTCAGCATACGTTTGCAGTTAACACGCTCATGCATTCCTCATGAAAAATGTTAAATATACTATAGGATAAAAATAAGTTTGCATATTTTGTATGCCATTACAATAGTGTACTTTTATCTTAGGCAGTTCCTGTGTCTTGGAGATCCTCTGATGTGTAGTGGAGAAAACCTGCTGTCTGTCTCCTGTGAAGAGGCCAACAGCACAAGTACAGTTCCTCCTAGTCCTTACAGACTTCCCTTTTGGATTACTTCCTGTTTCATGAAGAAAAAAGCATTTGATCAGATTGTTACATCTATTGTTTGAAGAGACTGTATTGATACTTATACTTTTCTGTTATCTATTGCACAGACCAGACAAAAGACTCTGAAGAGGATAACAGGAAATCCTCGAAAAAAGCAATGAAAAGAAGTTTCAGTCTACTGAAAACCTCTACAGACAGTGGGATGGCAGTTCCTCTTCATAGAATAATAAGTCTTGTCTCCATCACATCACCACGGTCCTTTCAGCCACACAAAATCTCCATTTCCCCTTCTTTTGTGGAGTTTGACATGACAGACAGTGGCTATGGGTAAATGTTTGCAGATCGCTTTATTGACATACCAGTAGAGATTTATGTCCTTAAAAGAATAAACAGTTCCTTTGAATATTGTGTTGGGCAATATGGAGCCTTCGAATCAAGATGGTTAAAAACCACTGCTTTAGGGGCTTTATCTAAAAATAAAATGATTAGTGATGAATTAAACTAAAAAAAGAAAAGAAGTTTTGCACCAGACGTTGAATTTACCATATTATTGCCAAACGCAAGATGCCACTGGAAGTAAAACTACTGATATATTAATCTAGAATTATTTATTCTGCTAAATGACAAAAAAAACTATTTTGTCTCCACAGGTGTTTGTTCCTGCCATCCCTTGCCACAGTGAAAGGTGTCAGTGCAGACTTTATCTCCACTGGAGGCTTGGGCACTGGTAAGAAATACTATAGAATAAAATCACATGAGACATATAAGTACAACTAAAATTCTTTTGGTATGAAAATCTAATATACTAATAAACTAATAAAAGGTTGGTTCCAAATGGATTTATCTGCTTCATAAAGATCCCATTTACCAGACACTTTTATAATATACATGAAAACGCGATGCATGTCCGGTTCTTCTTTTATATCCTTTTTTTATCTCCACAGACTGCAGAGGCTTCCCTCCTTCAGCTGGCTTGTCTTTCTCCTGCTGGTTTATGATCTGTAGGTTCAGCTCGGCTTTTGAATCCCACCCTGTGCGCCTGCTGACGGTAGTGCGCCACATGTCTCGTGCTGAGCAGCAGTTCAGCTGCCTGTCTGTCAGTATCTCTGAAGGCTACTTGGTGATCTCCACCGAGGAGGAAGCATATCAGTTCTTAGGTGAAATCTCACTTGAGATTACTTTTAATGTGCACTTTTCTTCTACAAACTTAGCTATGTCTTATTTACAGTATTTATTTTACTCTACAGACATGATGGAGCCAGAGGTGCAGACTCCCAGCACCCTGCCGTCCTCAGTGCGGTTTAATTGTTCCAAACAGCTGATACCAGGCCAGTGGCACCAACTTTGTGTGGTTATGGCCAAAGAAATCAAGAAGAGATGTTTAGTCACTGTTTATCTGAATGCAACACCAATCGGAACAGCAAAGGTTGGTGCAGGGAGTTTATTTTACTTGAAAGAATAGTTCACCCAAAAAATAATTTACTCACTGTCCTTTTGTTTCAAACATACTAGCTATATATCACTGACTTTCTCCTGTCGAACACAAATAGTGAATTTTTCGAAAATTTAATGAATGTTTGACTTAAATTACATTTTGCATGAATGTTTGATGTTTTGTTATATGAAGGATATTTAAAAAAAGAAATAGTTGAATGTGTTCGTTGTGACACATTACGCCCATTTCACACATACTCTGTGAATACTCTGTGTACTGTATGTGGCACAGGAGCAGCACGCACTATAGTGCTTTCACATATGCTGCGTTTGCAGTGCGTAACTGATCCGCGGCTGTACCACAAACACATACTCACTATTTGTATTTCAAATCCAGAAGTTATCAGCAACTTTTATTTAAAAAAAAGTTTTGTCAGGATTGCGATTCTCTTTGTACACATATACACTCTTTAATAGACGTATTCACGTTTAAACACAATTTAAACAACGTATTATTCAATGCATTACTTCTATATAATTATATATTAAGTTGCTCAAGCAAGTGGTAAAATATTTAACCATGTACTTATATTAAAATCGCATACATTTTAAATTAAAACTTAAAATTGACAAATACAGCAGACTCATAGCCTTTCTTTTGCATAATTTAAATCTTTATATAATAAATCTTGCATGTCACAAATAACTTATTTTTCCACTGAGACTGAGTGTTCATTATGTCGCCTTGTTGAAGTAAATTATAGTTTTTCTTGATTTACCCCGGTCTTCTAATGAAGACCCCGGTAAGTAAAAAGATGACTGTGAAAAATAGTAGTATATAATTAAACGCATTTATGGTGAGATTACTACATTTTATTTAATTAAACGCATTTATGGTGAAATGACTACATTTTCAGGTCAATCTGTGTTCATTTTGACCACGAAACATGCGCGGTCACTTTAATTCAGTGTTTGCACTGCTATATACGCACCGCACCTGGAACGGATCGACGGACTGCAACCGCGTGCAGTGTGAAAGCTCTAACCTGTTAACATGGGTACGGAAAAAAATACACACCGCATACACACTGCAGACGGAGTATGTGTGAAACGGGCATTCAAACCGTTCAAAAGTTTTGGGTCAGTTAGAAGTAAAAAATAAATAAAAATAATAATAATTTTTGAAAGAAGTCTCTAATGTTTAATAAGGCTGTGTTTAATTGATCAAAAATACAGTAAAATATTAATATTGTGAAATATTATTATAATTTTAAATATCTGTTTTCTATATTAATATATTTGAACATTTAATGTATTCCTGTGATGGGAAAGCTGTATTTTCAGCATCATTACTCCTGTCTTCAGTGTCACATGATCCTTCAGAAATCATTCTAATATGATTTCGTGCTCTTTTTGCAGGTTAAGTACATTCAGCCGTTTCCCGGTCAGTCCATCTCAATGGATCCCTCTGCAGTCATTGACGTGTGTGGGATTATTGGAACTCCATCTTTATGGAAACAGCATGCAGCTCTGGTCTGGCGTGTCGGTCCTACATACTTGTTCGAGGAAGTTTTGAGTTCTGATCAGGTGGAGACTATTTATGGGCAAGGCACCAAATACATTGGCAACTACCTTGCTCTCAATGTTCAAGGTGAGAAAGTTTGCTACTCTTTGTCCAAAAATAGTCCAGAATTTTATGGGAATCCGTATTCACACACGTACATATGTTTAATAGGAGGTGAGACAGACGGTGCAATGTCCCAAAATAGGATGGTCTCCCCAGAGAGGATTTCCTTTGCCATAAACACAGCGGTTTCCACCATGACAACAGTAGTAAATATTAGAGACCAGTACAATGAGGTGGACTGTCGCCTTATAGCCAAAGAGGTGCTTTTCCTTTTTAATTCATGGATTTAATTATTTTGATGATTGAATCATGATTGATTCTTCTATTATTTTGATCACAGATTGGGATTACGTCACGTGATAACTCTACTCCTGTCTTCCTGGCTCATAATATCAGCAAGCACCTCAGTGGAACTGCCCGGACGATTGGGGCAGCCCTGGTTGGTTGTTTTGGTAAAAAGCAAAAGCCCACTAGCTACTGCTCTAAAGTGCTTACTGTAAGACAAGACTACAGCATTTGTTTATGTAGTAAACTTCTGATTTTACTCTTTTATTTCCAGGTGTAAGGACGTTCAAGTCATTCAGTGCTGCTAGTAGCTTCCAGTATATTGGCGGACCTTCTGCCATTCTGAGTTTGGTGGCGATGGCCTCAGATGATGGATCCTTGTATGCTGCTGTCAAAGTTCTGCTCTCGGTTTTAGAGACAAATCCTGTGATGGAGCAGGAGATGAAGCGTACTAATGGCTACAAGGTAGTGCTATCAATTAAAAGCAAGTTAAGACTTTACAGTATTACAAATCCATGCTGCAGATTTGATTTTGTTTTGTATTGTCAGCTCTTGTCCTTCCTGCTGAAGATGAAGTCTCAGCTGATCAGCTTCAGGATTTTTCAGCTCATTCTGTCTATAGTGGGCACAATGGAGCTGGGCATTGTCACTACTAGTATCCCAAACATCAGCGCTTTCCAGGACGTCCTCTGTGACTTTGAGGTAAGTTTTAGATTGGTGTGCTGTGTTTCCTCACAGCTACAATATTATCTGCTTTGATGAATGCAGTAGCTTTCTGAATGAATTTTAATAGAGCTGTTCAGTCATGACGTCAATTTGTAGACTAACCCAGAGGGCAACTTGCTGTCTCTATAAAAAGCTGGTCATGGCTTAGTCTATATTTAGTGATAAATAAGTTTGTTCTTTAAATAAGAGTGTAAACCACAGGCAGTCTAAAGAGATGACACATAGAAATTCACTTTTTAGAGCTAGCTAGAAAGTAGCTAGCTGCTGGACGACTGCGCTGACTGGTTTATTTTATGACTGACTGGTTTATTTTATGACCGACTGGTTGACTGGTTTATTTTATGTTCCGTTTCTGTTTTTTTGTTGTTGTTTTTTTCAGTTATTGAATACATGGGGCTTGCATGTTTTCCATATGTGATCACATGTGGACAACGTCACCACGTTTCACATGTGATCACATGGATTTCACATGGGAACTATTCCAAAACCACATGTATGTGTTTCACACGTCCTTCACATGTGGCCACATGTATTTTTGCACATGTGAAATTCGTGTGGTTTTCTGTAAGGGTGAAAATAGCACTAACACTACTTTCTGCATGCAAAACAAGAATGCAAGTGTGCATGCTTGATTAATGATGTGCAATTAAGCTAACAACTCGTATCGTCCTTATGTTGCAACTTTTTGGCAATGTACACTACCATTTAAAAGTTTTTTTTAATCTGTAAAATGTTTTTGAAAGAAGTATCTTAGGCTCACCAAGGGTGCATTTATTTGGTAAAAAATATAATCATTCTAATAGGCTGATTTGCTGCTCAAAAATATGTATTATTATTATTAATGTTGAAAACAGCTGTGCTGCTTAATATTTTTGTAGAAACAATTACAACACTTTTTTTTACAGTATTTATTTGAAATGGAAATATTTTTGTCACATTATAAATGTCTTTACTGTCACTTTTGATCAATTGAATGCATTCTTGCTGAATAAAAATATTAATATCTTTTTTTTAAAAAACAAGTAAATCTTGCTGACCCCTTACTTTTTAATGGTAGGATACATTTTTAAAGCACATAGCAGTTGCAAAAGTCAGATTTGAGATATGACTGTGCAAGTGTGCATAATTAATGTTATAGAGCAAAAAGGGGAAATCTCTCATCAAGCAATGTTAAACACAGACCATATTTTACCGCCATTCTAAAAACTCATAGGAGAATTTAGAATTCCCAAATTATAATTCTCTTTGTTTTAGGACAACAAGCTTAGCAGCTCTGTTGTTTTGCAAAACTTTAAATTGCAACAGGATTGTCATTCAAGAAACAACAGCAACATTTTGCTTAAATCATAAGAAGTTTCCTTTATATTGTTTCTGTAGGTGTGGCAGCATGCTCCAGACAATCTTGACATTTGTGTTTTAAATCATTTTGCTGCTATCCTGAAGTCAAGGTACGTTGTTGGCTACTGATGTCAAGTTGTTGTGAGTTCATGTTTAGTTTGCAGCATAAAGTGATGTGAAACGCATTGCCCACTTCCTGTTTTTCACCTTGCATAAACCTTGTTACTGGAAACATGCTGTTCGCTGTGGATACGTGTGTCTGATGGTGAGTTTGTTTCCAGTGGGAGTCAAAAGAATGCTGAAGTCATGCACATACTCAACATGATGAGCAAACTCCTGATCCTCCTGCATGACCCCAGTGTGACCCGCAGGAAGGTGTCAGTCATCTGTACCATCATCAAATCCCTCCTCGAGGAACATTTCAACACCACAGACATCAAGAGGCATGTCTGTTAACTTTTACAGGCTCAGTTTAAATTGAATCATTTGTTTCAGCTCAATTTTCATGACAATTTTGAGAAAATCGCTAAAGCTTTAAGGCACCAAATGAATAAAAAAAGTCACTCAGTGTGATATCTTGACATTTTTATTTGTTCAATCAGGCTTGGACTCTTCTTAGTTCATAGTCTTTTGCCTCCTACTTTGAACGAGAAAAGCACTTTCTCTGATTTGGATTTTGATGATCAATCACAAGGTACAAATTTTTGCAATAAACATTCATTGTGTTCATGATTTTAAATTTGTGCTCTACTCCAAAATCTTGACTTTTGAATGAGGCTCACTCCTTACATGCTCTTTAAACTCTTTGTGGCTCTAGGGTGGAGTCAGACTCCTGGGAGATCAGTTTGGATCAGGAACCAGTTGCTCTCAATGCTGTCTTCTCTAATCATCCCAAACACTTCTAGCATGTGAGTCGAGTTTAGCAATGTAACAGCGACAACTCTTGCTCTCTTTATCCTTGTTTACGTGATCCCATCGACACATATCTTGAATTCTAAATACGTTCTCAAATGTTTCTCAAATGGCAGTAACCAGGAAGAGGTGTTCTTCGCACTGGGGTCGGATTGGTTTCTCCTCTTCTTACAGGGTCACATCCACACTAGCACAGTGCTGCTGGTTCTCACGTTGCTTACTCACTTTCTGTCGTATCCGAACATCCTGAGCAAGTTTAGAGAAGGTGTGTCACCAGGAACTTTAGTGGAGACCATGGAGATGCCTACCAGTATTACAGGTACTGTATTTCTGGATGGAATTTCAAAAGTGTCCATTAATATGGTTGTATGTGACTATTTAAAAAAATGTAATAAAATATTTGTATTTTTGATTTTGCCATTTTCCTCTAGATAATTTGAAGTCTCGCTCATGGTCGTTTGAGTGTTTGAGCTGTATCTGCCCAGGGTTTGAAGTCCTGCAGAAGCTTCTTGTCAGCCATATCCACCTGCCTCAAATTTATGGAGCTCTAGCTGCACTGCTTATAGGAAAATCTGATTTCCAGGTTCCTGCTGGACAGGTAGTGCTCACATTGCCTATTTGTCTCATGTGACAAAATGTATTTTATTGGCATGTATATTTATTTGTGATGTTAAATGACCTACTCCCCTATCTGTCCTTTGGATGGCAGGTTGATATTGACGTGATGCTTCAGAGTTTGATTGACAGCTGCAGTGGATCTGAGGGCTTTCAACTATGTGCAGAAACAGCTTGTGTCCTTTTAGAGTTGATTAAGATTATCATTACTAAGGTAAGTGTGTCTAAATTGCTAAATTTATTGGCATAAGATAACATGTTACATCATAGGATAGCAGTTTCTACATACTAAATGAGGTATTTTACCACCTAGTGTTCAAAAAGGCAATACTAAAATAGACTTGCAGACAGTTTCTTTGTCTGCTGGATGTAATATTACATAACATATTATCTGAGTGGCAGTTTGCATGATTACAGTCCCTTTTTGCAAACAGGTTTCATAATCCATTGCATAGTCATTGATGCAATACCAGTAAATCAAGTTTTTCTTGTGTACTTCTATTTCTCAAATAAGCCTGTTACAGAAAGTGCAGATGGCTGGGAAGTCCATTACCCAGGTAGTGTGATGCAGTTCCTCTGCCTGGTGAACAGTTTGTTTCCTCAAGATCCTCTCTGGACCTCCCCTGATTTCCTCAGTTCACTGGCCAGTGCTGTTTTCCCCTTTGAAACCCCAGAGGTGAGACTTTTGGGGATTGTACCGTACATTTTCTGTGCAACTTAAAAATATACCCAAGAGACATTTTATTGCCCCAAAGGCAAGCAGTTTACAGAAGTGATATTCTTCTTCTCATCTTATCGTACAGAACACTACAGGTGCTCAGGGTATCAAAGAAAGTAGCGATGCGGTGGGGGAGCTTCGCCCGTCCCACCCAGGCAGGAAACAGGTGTGTGACTTCATCCGCATCCTCTTGATGGACAGCCTCATTAACATCCCTGCCAAAGACGGCATTCATCCTTTAATGCAACTGCTAGAGGTGAGGGATGACAAATATTGACATTTATTAAATCAAAGTATGTGTGTACTGTGTATAATTAATTTGCATGTGTGTGTATATATTTTTATATATAACTATATATATATATATATATATATATATATATATATATATATATATACAGTATATACATGCAAATATTTCTTAAATATAGACATGCATATGTGTGTATTTATATATACAAAATAATTATACACAATACACACACATATATTATGTAAACACAAGCTTTTATTTTGGATGCGATTAATTATTGCCCAGCACTATATATATATTTTCTACACAATTATGTATCTATAAATCATGTATAAATGATAAATTCTAGAAATATTATTATTATGATTATGATGTTGATGATGATTATTATTAATTGGCATTGTTAGAAAAAATTGTTAAATAAATTATAAATAAATGTAACAAGAATTTATGTATTATTATTTATTGCAATTATCAATTATATATATATATATATATATATATATATATATGTATGTGTATATATATGTATGTGTATATATATGTATATGTATGTGTATATATATGTATGTGTATATATATGTATATGTATATGTGTGTGTGTGTATAATTTTATTTATTTATTATTTAATATAATAATTATATAAATTATTTTATTACATACAACTAATAATAAAAGATACTACTTTTGTAATGCGGGGGTCACATATGAGCTGTTCAAGCAGCATCTGATGCTGTGTATAATATCTTTCCTCCATAAGGTGCCACTCTTTGCTCAGTTTTGATGACGAGATGCACATTACTGCTCACTGGAGGACGATAACTACGGTTTATACAGTCTAGCCAGTAGTGCCCTTGTGGACTATAGTGAAGCCATTATTTTAACATTCTGAAGGTTTTGTTTTTAGTTTTCCCAAGATGGTGTTTGTCAAGAGCAGAGGCAGAGCTTTCAGACTGAACTCCTGGAGTTTATGATGGACATCATCCACATGACAGGACAGGAAGAGGGCCAGTCTACACATGTGGCCAGAGATGGTAAAAATATATCAGACACTATATAAAAATGCTTTTAATGAATTCGTTGATTGTCAGAAATGTTTTTCATCTTTTTCGATGAAATTATATTTAAAAAATAATAAGCAAGGTTTTAAGGGTGCATTTATACTGCTAACATGCCCCACTAAATTATCCTAAGACCCGTCCAAGTCCAAGCAGGAAGGAAAAGCTGCCGTTTTGGTTGAGAATGTGGGGTTCTTCAGTAAAAAGCTAGTGGAAAAACTCTACTCTGGCATGTTTGTGGTGGAACCAGAGAACCTCTTGGTCTTCATGGTTGAACAGATAGCAGTGGTGAGTTTATCTTCTGATTTCACTTATACCATATGATTGTTTTAAGCCTAGACACACCTGTAATTTACACTGCATGTTTGTATTGACATCAGGCACTGGAGAGAGGTCCAGGTCATCGGGAGATAACGGTCAGCATTCTGTACAAAAGCTTGAACCGGGCCCTGCTCTACTTCCTGTCCCGATCCAGACAGACTCAAGCTGAGCAGGAACTCATTATTCAAACACTTCAGGTTTTGCAGCAGCACTGGGATGTGATCATGGCAACATACAATGCCAATGTCCACTTCATCAACTGTCTCATGCACTGCCTCGTCCTTATACGCTCTGGCAGGTGGGTTTCATTGTTAGTGATCATAAAGTAGTTGTCACTTTCCACTAAAAAATTTTTATATTAAAAGGTGAAAATTCCACATCTCATTCTATTTTCAAGATTTGTGCAATTTCTTTGGTTATTGAATGATTATTTTTGGTTATTGTTCTTGTATTTATGGAAAATATAAGGTAGCATGATGTCCGCGCACTGCAAATAACAGCTCCAAACAACTTTTGATGGAAAGCGCAACGTTTCGACCATCAAGTCTTCATTAGGCACATACAGTATAAATAACTATCAACCAGTGTTTTGATCCCAAACTGCAACTCTATGACCCATTCTGGCATTGTTTTATTGTTGTTATTATTATTAATGTTTATTGCTAGAGAAAACATTATAAAAAAGCACAAAAACTTGCAAACCTTCGAGAGAAATCTTCAAAAGTCTTTATTTAGAGGCCACAATCTCTCATAATCCATAATCAATGCTTTTAATATTGCAATAAATAAATAAAAAATAATAAACCAGGTGTTTTGACATTAGATAAACTGTATGTTTTACAATATTTTGATAACAGGGTTGCAAAATCTACTTTTAAAAATATATAACATAAAACAGCTAATACAGCATTTAGTTTGAGCAACATTTTCCTCTAGTCAAGAACATCTTTTCACTGATCATTTTCTGAATAAGTCAAATATTAAAGAATTTCCCCTCTTTTTTTATTACTGTCTTTTAGTTTTCTTGAAGGCTTTGGATGTGAAGTCCATAAAAAACCCTCAAGAAACATTTGGAGGCATCTTTTCCCACACAAGAACAGCCGGGTGATGTCGCAGACCAATGTCGCTGATTCAGCAGAAGGTTCGTTTGTTCCTTCCTTCCTTCCTTCCTTCCTTCCTTCCTTCCTTCCTTCCTTCCTTCCTTCCTTCCTTCCTTCCTTCCTTCCTTCCTTCCTTCCTTCCTTCCTTCCTTCCTTTCTTTCTTTCTTTCTTTCTTTCTTTCTTTCTTTCTTTCTTTCTTTCTTTCTTTCTTTCTTTCTTTCTTTCTTTCTTTCTTTCTTTCTTTCTTTCTTTCTTTCTTTCTTTCTTTCTTTCTTTAATTTGTTAAGTGCCAGGCTCATGAGTAAAATGAAAAGTTTTGAATATGCTTGTGATCCTTGTAGTGGAGTCAGAGCTGATGATGCTTGTGGAAAACACCTGGAGTAGAGTCATGCAGGAGCGGAGACAGGCGCTGGAGGAGGCCTACAAAATCGACCTGTCCGCTAAGCCGGCCGGCAAGGAGGGCCAGGTCTCTATGGGTGATGTGAGCCCTCTGTGGGAGGAGACGGCAACGAAAGCTTGGCAGCTCTTTATGGGTCAGTCAGTCACTGCTACTTGTGTGTCAACATTTGAGATTACTGTCAGCTTTCTTATGTTGATCCTTCGTTTTCAGTTTCGGTTGTATTTGACTGACATGACAGAGGAGAATACACATGAATTCTATACTGCATGTTGCAAAAGTAGTAAAAGATTTTCCTGCATAGAATTACATTTAACATTTTTCTCTCAGATTCTCAAAAGAAAACAGCAAATAACGTTCACCAGAAGAGGGCAGGACTTCTCAGCAGTGCATTGCAATCTGTTCAGAAGAGGTTTGGGAAGGATTCAGCCGGCAGCACTGAGGTAGGACAATCAAATTTGTTTTAACACAAATGTATCTGTTGGATTCCGGTGCTTTTACGTGATGCACGTCCAGAACCACTTTGGACATACAGAAACGTGAGTGGTTCAGTCAATGAGAATTCCTTCACATGGTGCCCTCACACCGTCCCAATGTCACCGCAGCCGGACGCCACCACCTACCCCGTGGCTCTGTCTCAATCCTGTCTCTAAATCAATTTGGATTATTGCAGCTGAGTACACCTCAGTGGGCAATGTAATTGATATTTGTTAATTTTTTCCATGGGAACACTCACTAGAACATTGCGTTTGCTGTTGAAGGTTAAAGACGCTGTTATTGTTGTTTTTCCCCCCCGAAAACGCAGCCCACATCATTAGTTCCCACCACTGAAGACGTCGCCATCTGGAAAAGGATGCACAGAGATATTACTCAGGCACAAGGGCATGAAATTGCTGTTTCTTTGCAACTGCTGCTATCTCCGTCTCCGCCTCAGAAACAGGGGGGCGGTAATTATAGGCAGTCCCGATCCGATGAAAACATTCATTTTCTGTTACTCTGTATCATATCAGTTTGTGACAGCCTATCAGCTGTCTTGATGAATTGTCCTCCTCAGAAACGTGCCGCTTAAAATTTGCTGTGAGTTTTGTGGATTCTGAATTTCTCCTGAAAAGTCTTGTTGTACATCATGTGGTACTGGTACACACATACTTCAGATCATCATACTTTAATTTCCTTTGAGTTTTGATAGAAAGTTAACTTAAGCTCATAACAGAAAAAGCAAGATTCGCATAATTATTAAGATTTGTTAGTTGCTCAACTAATAGTAATTTTTGCTCAAAATGCAGAATATGCTATTACAAACAGTATTATAAATCAGTGACAATTATTTCAAATACTCTAAATATTAAACCTTTTCTTAGGTGTTTTATGAAAATGTGACTAATGTCCAGCAAGATAAGGCTTTGAGAGATAATATCTCTCATTTATTTTCACATTTTTATTTGATATATACATCGTTAATGCATTTCCCATAATGTGAGGCTAGTTGGCACCTTTTTCTGATTATATGACCATATGCAATAGACACTTTCTTCTGATTTTAGTTAATAGCGCGGTAAAAAATAATTATGAATATTAGTTTTACCTCTCATTTCTCCTTGCCTAAGAGAAAACTTACAGTAAGTAAAAATGGTACAATTTACCCCACTCCTATTTCACTACAAAATTTGAAGGAGAAAAAAAAAGATCAGAAAATCACTGGTCAAAATGTCGTCAGTTGATGAGGTTGACCTTTTTTACACTAGTTATTTGTTACTATTACATAATTTGTGTCTTATGGGTGATAAATCCATTTCATCATTTTAAAATGTATATTTGGTATACACAGTTTAATCCAGTTGCCTGTACGCCACAAAACTTACCCATACAGCACGGCGCAAGGCAAACTTTCCTCTGGATTCATTTCAGATATATGCTACAGACTAATTATATCTTCATAATGGAAAGATAATTAACATAGCTAATGATCAAGTTAAGTTTATTACACATTCACCAACAGCCTAAAATGATGCTGACATTATTTTATGTTATCATCAAAGGTAGTCTTTTTCTGTGGAAAGTAATTAAAATGGAAATCAGTGTGATGTTAATTGCAGAGGGGATGCTGTTTAATGTGCCGCTCGTACAAGGCCAATAAGTTTGCTGTTTGGGTAAATGGAGTAATTAATGCTATATATTACTTATGATTCTCTAAATAAAAGAATATGATTAGGCGATGATTCAGTGTTTATCTGTCAACACAGGGCCGTAATTACTCCTGTGAACTCCTTTGTAACACTTCTTAATCCCGCCATCCATTTGGCACACACAAATGCACAATTTCCTATTTTTCTAGTTTTATAACTTGTCACTATATTTTATAACTTGTCTCCCAAATTGCATTTTTCCTCTTTTTTTTTTTTTTGTGTGGATTTTTCTCATTTAGCTATGGCATGCAAAGCAGCATTGGTGAAACAAGTGGACTGAGTTACTTTTTAAAATAGTTAAAACTATTTTATTGCTTTCCCAGTGAATTAATAACATGTTTGTAGATGTTTTGAGATGTTGTTTTCCTGTTTACATGCAAAAATCCTTTTTGCACTCTGCCTATTAAAAAAAGTATACGCCACCTAGGCTAGGAAGTTTTCATGTTTTGTTATTTTCCAATATTTTACCACAGATGATTTAATTTTCTGATTTTCACATAAAAATAACAGAAAAACATTTCTACAAATCAATCAAAATGTATTGTTTGCATATAGCTAAAATACTCATCCATTTTAAGTACCAAAAAGCCAGATTAAGTCCACTGTAAATCAACAAAACATAAAATGATCTGAGATGATTTTTATTCATCTTAGTTTTATCTTGTGCCTTCTTAACTCATACTTATCACAGTTTGAGCTGCTGGATTCAGTGCTCCTCTTGTCTCTGAACTGCAGTCAGTGTGGCTATTGGGCGGCTCCGAGAGGACACCACTGTGATGATTGGTTTAATGAGCCTTTAAGTAAATCTGGATATGAGCAGGTCGGTGGTGAAGTACACAGGCTTCCTGAAGGGCTAATGCCTATCAGTATAATAAATCAGCAGGACACAGCGCATGGCGCAGGGCCAGCAGCCACCTCACACTGTGCTTATATTATACTTTAAGTTAATTAGAGCACACTGAGGACTATTGGAGACAGCTTTATTGTATGGTTAAATAGCCACTAGCTTGTTTTTCCCACATGAATGCAATTTGTGAAATGTTATTGTAACTGTGTGCAAACCTAATAGCTACAGAGGACCGTTTACATACATATAACAGTCTGCTTGTTGTAATGTACCTTGTGTGTGTGTTCGTTTCCATTAGGGGTTCGTGTTGGACATGGAATCACACTGGCAAACTTGTGAGACCATATTTGATAGCATGTTGAGGAGTCATGCACAGGTTTTTTTTTTTTTTACACTTGTACATACAGTATAATGCTGTGGCCCAGGAATCCAACATTTCATTCTTTTACTTCTATGTTTTGTGTAGATGACTCATAGTGAGAATGATCGTATGGCCGTTCAGTGGCTAAGAATAGAGGAAGACCTGCTCAGAGAGAGGGGTCTCTTCGGCCCTGGTCCAGGAGTCTTCCTCAAAAGAGGCTGGGTGCAGAACACCGCAGAAGGCCGCAACCGCACACGATCCCGAATTCGCAGAAAGCAGTTACGTCGATCCAAAAAGGTGAACTAATTGCTGTCATGCCAAAGAATAATCATTTCTGACTGGAAAATCTTAATAGCATAACATTCTTAGCAGTGAATTAAAATAAAGATCAATTGCAGGTTTTATATTATTTTATTATTATTATTATTTTTATTATTTTATAGTGTTTTTCCTACCACTGTTAAATAATCATCAAATGCAGGTTTTATTTTTGTATTATTTTAATTTTATATAATAATAATAAGTATTTTATTAGAATTTTTCCTAAAGTACTATCCCTGTTGAATATGTATGCTTGGAGAATGATTTGTCTTCTGTATTAATTTCAGTTCTATACTGTTAAATAAATATTAAGATTTTTTAAATATATATTTTTTTAATATTTATTTGTATATTTATTTTAAATAGATGCCAACACTGACTTCGGGCCTTATTCAGAAGAATTTCACTGAAGAAAGCAAAGGAGCTGCTGAAGTTGTTGAGGCTGATTCAGGTATCATATTTTTCATGTCATTTTTATGATTAATTGTATAACATGCTTTATATTGGACAGCAACAGCTGAATCTGCACATCTCTTTAAATGCATATATTTAATGTGTGTCCCAGACCCCAGGATCCTGTGTGAGGCAGGCCGGGAGGTTGATGAGGAGCCTGGTTTAGATTGTGAGCATTTGACCTTTTTCCCTGTGCTGAACGACGCCTCACTTCTGCCCGAGGACATCTCAGATCAGTGCATGGACACTCAGCTCATACTGAAGGAGCTGGAACCCACTGAAGAGGTGAGAATGATCATATATTCAACTGGAGACACATTCCTTTGGTATGAAAAAAAACAAAACATTCCTGAGCTTAAGTGTGGACAGCTGCAGTGTGTGTGTTTTGAGCTTGACAGCGCTCTTCAGCATTAACAGGGCAGAGAGTGGCTGACAGAAGTATTAATAAGGAACAGTAGGGGGTGATGTCTCCTGTCTTGTATTCATTCAGTAGGTGGTGTGTCCTGCTGTGCTGCGTGCCAGCCGAATTGCCCTCTCCTTACTTATTAATACAGAAATGCAAACGCTTGACGCGGCCTACGCCTCAATTCCAGAGGCAATGTGATGACTGTAATTTACAGGCACCATGTCCTCAGAGGCTTAGCTTTTCATTATTACTCAAACAGGAAATAACTTCACAGATGCAATCTTACGAGTTGTTAATTATTGCTTTTATACAGAGCCGATGTGTGGCTGTTAAGTGCATATGCTGACACATTTAGCTGTGGTGCTCATGTGGGCAATGTAAGTTTGAATCTAGCTCATTTAATTTCCCAATCCTTGTCCTATACCCATCATTTCCTGCTCTCTCTTAACTATTCCTATCAATAGGTGCAAAACAAATGGTTGTTGTTGTTTAATAAATAATAATAATAATATTTTTTATTTTTTATTTTGGCACCTATTATAGGAGTAGATAAGATAAGAGAGGAAATTAATAATATTGTACTTTATTGTGTGTGGTTTGGTGATGAATAGAAAAAAAATCTGATGGAAGGGTTGAAAGCTGTACATTTGTTTATAAATATCAATATTTTTCCACCTTTTTTACTTTACAATACCATTTCTAAAGAGAAAAAAGAATTGTAGTCATTTAAAGTATTGTTTATACCTAAAGCTCATTCTAGATGTAACATTAGATGTGTCATTATGATTGCTTAGCCCAGTCTGAAACCAGTTTCATTATTACATACCATTATATATATATATATTTTGTTACGATTTCCTGGTTGATCTAGGGGAGGAAAGCAACAGCAAAAAATGGATGGTGGTGAAATGAATGTGCAACAGCATGAAGCCACCCCGTCTCCAGACCCAGAGTACCTAAACTAAAAGAAAAGAAAACAAGAGTACAGCAAAATAAGCTAACTCCCTTACTAACATAAACAGGAGAAAAAGTCAAATTCTAAATAAATGGCACCCTCCTCCCTACTAACCCCACAAATAAAGAAATAAATGATTAACTAGCAAATTTCATATAAACTAAGAGAAAAACGGATTCATTAACCATACAATAAATAATCATTAAAGTTACTCACTTCTGCATTTTAAGTCTCAATCATAGTGTGATCAAAAAGAGACTAATGAGAGAAAACTACTTTAATAAGTCGAACACAACATGAGGTAGAGATACACTATCAACCACTGGCTTCAACAGAACATCAGGTCTGGGGTTGAAGATGAGACCTCAAAGCTGCTGCACACAGTCAAGCCACCACCAACACGGCTCTGATGATGGTCGCAGTTTAAATTCTCTCCTTCCCCTCCCAGCATCCAATCACAGCAGGGCATTGATTATTTGCATCAGGTGGAAACCATTTCTCCTATGAAGAGAGACAAGGATAGAGAGAGAAACAGCACAGCTTGGGCACACACACACAAACCTTATGGCTCTGGACGTAACTATATATATATTATATATACATATATATATATATATATATTATATATACATCATATATATATATATATTATATATACATATATATATATATATATATATATATATATATATATATATATATATATATATATATATATTATATATACATATATATATATATATATATTATATATACATATATATATATATGTATGTATGTATATGTATGTATATGTGTGTGTGTGAATCTATCTATGTGCGCGTGTGTGTGTGAGAATGTATGCATGTGTGTGTGTATGTGTAAATGTATGTGCGAATGAATGTGTGAGTGAATGTATGTGTGTGTGTGTGCATATCAATTCTAATGTGAACTACCACGAACACTCTTAAAAACATTCTGTAGCAGGGTGTAATAAGTTGTTGCTGTAAATCACCAAGACCAGACAGAATTAGGACCGACTCAGGTCAGGGCTGATTCTGTTTTAAAGCTCTGTCTGAAACCAAACCCCCACCAGGTGGACCATATATTTAAACAGGGCCTTAATCAATTAGTGTGTTGCTATTGTTGCTGTGTCATTGATTAATTCTGGTAATAAACAGTGGGGCCCTCTCTCTGCTCTGGTGAGGGGGCGCTTGCATGGAGAGGAGGCTCTGATTTGATTTGTATTAATTGTGGAGCGGCTGGCAGTACGGCTGGACCCCATATGTTTAGGGGACGCGGATCCCCCGAGCCCAGAGTCCCGGTGACTCAGGGCTGAGGCCAGGTGCAGCTGCTTGGTGTGAAATGAAGGGAGACAATACAATTAGCCGTGCATAATCGAGAGGTTTCGTGCGAACTCCGCCTGCGGAGGATTGGCCCTGTTTCACAAACACCCCAACCATTCAGCATTTTGCCTTTTTCTCCCTTTAATTTTTGTCTTTTCACCATGTTGTTTAGATAATGAAGTGGTAACAGTGATCAATCAAGGCCAGGGTGGCGCTTCTTTGACACCTTAGCCCCAGGGCACAATTCAAAAGGCAGGCTGCAGTGACACTTCGTACAACTGTTGAAAACTTGGCTTGACATCGTGTTTACTCATACATTGATTTCGGCAGCTTGTAAAACAAATTACAGCTTTATTTTAGACAGTTCAATGCACAATCCGGATTCCTGTGTAAGCTACTTGATACACATGCTGTCTGCTGTAATGTGTCCATACTTCAGGTCAAAGCCAAACACTGCGTGGTGGTCGTCAGTGGTCACGTGGTGACTGAAGGAGTGCTGTTGTTTGGTAAAGCTGACCTCTACATATGTGAGGGCTTCACGTTGACCTCCACGGGAGATGTGTGCTGTAGAATCCATCATCAGACCAAGTAAAAGCAACTGTTTTCTTTCAGCATATATATACATACATACATACATACATACATACATACATACATACATACATACATACATACATACATACATACATACATACATACATACATACATACATACATACATACATACATACATACATACATACATACATGTATGTATGTATGTATGTGTGTGTGTATATATATATATATATATATATATATATATATACACATACATGTATGTGTGTGTGTGTATATATATATATATATATATATATATATATATATATATACATACATACATACATACATGTGTGTATATATATATATATATCTCTATCATAAACGTCTTTACTTTCACTTTTTATCAGTTGAATGAATCCTTGCTGAATCAAAGTATTCATTTTAAAAATGACTTTGAATGGTAAAAAAAAAAAAAAAAAAAAGCTTTGTGTATATGATTATGTGATAATTCATTATTTTATTATTAAAGCATGATAAATGAGAAGGTTAACATTCATTTTACTGAGATAGAGAAGCTTTATTTATTTTTGTTTATAGATACAACAGTATCTTAAATTTTCTGTACTTATTATAGTGTGAGAGACTCATATATTTGCAACATGATGAATAAAGAGAAAAACTCAGTGAGCCCGAGCTGCAAACGCTGGTTGTATGATGACATCAAAGAGGCCAATTTCATGCGCTTTCTGCTTGAGGTGAGATTCACAGAGCCCATAGTTAAATTAAATATATTTATTTTAAAGCACAAATCCTGTACCTTTGTTACTGAATTACTGTATACAGTAGTTGGTCTTAGAATGCATGCCTGTGTTGTCCAGTGCAGTTATTAGCCATTATGTTTTTGTAGTTTGTAAATGTTTTTTTTGGTTTTCTTTTTCTCTATGATGCTTTAGGACAACGCTCTGGAAATATTCTTAAAAAATGGCACTTCGGTGTTCCTGGTATTCTTCAACAATGACCACATCAATGCATATAAGAGGTAAAGCGAGATAGTGCTTGTGTTTTAGCCAGGTAAAGAACTGTGTGAGGTGACTAAATTGATTTATCTTGATTTTTTTTTCTCTTTCAATTTGTCCTGCTTTCCAGGCTATGCTCTGTGGTCTCCTCATTAAAGGGAAGGGGAGAGACTGTACTTAATGTGAGGTGAGTGTCAAAAGCATCTACCAGATCTTGCAGACAGCTGCCACTTCAGTTGGAGAGACTGTGATGCTTTTATATTAAAACAGTGTTTTGTGGTTTCAAAGTTTCCAGAAAAGACATTCTTATATGTGTGCGGTTAAATATTGACAGGAAGACTCTCAATCCCCTCAACAATATCCGGGCATTACACTGAAACTACAATTACTGCATCTTCAGCACTTGCTACCAATTAAAACAGCCTCAGTAACTTTTCGAAGTCATAAGCTGCCAATAGTCAAGATTTTATAGTTTTTAATTGTCTACAAGGGAGCCATAAGCTTTCTACCTATTTGTTATTTCATATGTTGTTTTGTTTCAAATTATCATTCCTTAACTCACCGTTTCAATTTCTGCTCAATTTAGTTTTATTATGTTTAGTTCCCCTGACTTTTTGACATGATGAAGAGGGAATGGACTTAATATCAGTACCGTTTCCTCAAAGCCACAGTTTTTTTTCTTACAGTGGGAAATGTACAGTAATTTGATGCATTTTTTTTTTTTACTGAGACTGTACAGATTACAGATCAAAGGACCCCTTGATGGACAGAGAGATGGAGCATATTGTGAAAAACGAAGTGTTGCATTTTTAAACCTGGCCTATAAAAACATTTCTACTAGTGACAATTAATGCATTTACATATTTAATTAATCATGAATGATGTACAAATTCATATATTGGTACATAACATTTTAATTCTATTTAATTTGACAATGAAACAACTAGCTGAACCTTCTAAACTTTAGCTTCGTTTGAAGTTAAATTTGTCGTAGTTTAGTTTGACACACTTTTTTTTGTTTTCCACACAAATGAGTTTGAGATCAAACCATAATTGGTGGACCCCCCCCCTTGCAAAACCTACAGTTTATTTAATAACAATTCAGGAGTAGATTCAAATGTTAAAACAGTCATTATGTAATAAGATTATTAATAAAAGACAATCTATTGGTGTCTCCAGCAGGTCTGTCATGTTCTCTGTGAAAACTTGGAGGTGAGGTAGTAGTCTTTTGCCGCCAATTTTCTTGAATACCTCGAGCTACCGAGTTTGGCGAGATCAGCCCTGAAAAATTAATCTTCCTTTGCGACCTATCAAGCAGCCTTTTCCTTCTGCTCCTCTCTTGACAAGGATTGCACAAATCTCCTTCTCTCAACAAATGCAGACTTCCGGTCATCCTTACAGACTCAGAGTCTTTGCCGTCTTGCTGTGTGTAGGCCACAGGATTGCGTTTGGTGTTTAACTTGATCAGGTTGGGCAGTAAGTGGATGCATTCAGGTACCTGTGTTAGCAAGTTATCAAAAAGTCCCAGCTCTGTCAGGTTTGTCAGGAAAGCCAAGGTGGGCGGGAGAGCGTTTAGACGATTCATTCCCAAGTTGAGAACCTGGAGGTTTCTCAGATTTCCTATTTGAGGTGACAAGCCAGCAGAGTCAAGGTTGTTGTTACAGAGGTTGAGGTGGACTAGAGATCCCAGGAGTCCGATGCTTTCAGGCAGTTGTTCGATTTGGTTGCTGTGAAGGTCTAACCAACGCAGTCCAGTCAGCTGGCTAATGAATTCTGGGATTGTTTTCAATTGGTTCCGGCTCAGGTCAAGTTCCTCTATGTTTCTTAACTTTAGGAGGCATTTGGGAAATGTGGCGATGCCTACGTTGCTCAGATCAAGTCGTAGTTTGCCATCTGGAGTTACTCTGAGAGCATTTTTAGCCATTTTCAATGTTATCTTCGTACCTTTGGCTCCACTTGCTCTCTTCCCTTTAGCCATGGAGCTGTACAGACACAGATTAATGGTTAAACGCTTCTGAAGCATCAATTTGATTAAGTCTTAACTCAAGTCATGTAATTATTATCTCAGGACCTCGTAGCTTTAAACATGTATGACTTAATGACGGGACAGTTTAGTTGTTTGCATTGGGAAAGAGGTATCATGTATGCCCGCAGGCAGTATCGGGGGGCGAGGAGGTGTCGGGCCGTTTGGGGAATGAGAGGGGTGTAAATGTTTACAACCCCGATTCACTCACCCAACTCACCCTAAAGGGAAAATTTAGGATAATGTCGTTCTCTAATTAAGGCTAATACCAGATAACAGTGGGTACGGCGAGCGCCCAAAAGATATTCTGAAAAAAGCTGTTTGTGTTCCATCTGATTGATCCAGGGCGGCGCTAGCAGTCCGTGTGACTGTGTGAAGAGAGTCAAATCAGTACTTTGATAAATGACACTGGTAAGAGATTTAAACTCGCTCCCTTCATATCTTCCCATTAAAAAGGAGGAGTGTCTGCATTGTAAGCCCTTTGGCGACTCATTAATCACATTGGTAGATGGGCTAATACGGTTCATCCTGTTTCTATTAGACCTTTTGTTTTTGAATCCATTGCATCCGAGAGGTGCAATTACAGAGAGCTGACCATCGACGTGATCCATCTTCATGTTGTTTGTGATTCGCTGATTCTGAATCCTCCAAACGGAGAGAAAATTGGATGGTGTTGCTGTTTTCGTGACATATGGAATATAATAGATGCCACAACTACATGGTTTAAGACCAGATATCATTTGTAACCAAAATATTAGGCTACTTTCTAATTGATGAATATGCTTTTGAAAACTAACAATTGTTTAGTAAGTCTTTTAGAGTATTCAAAATTCTACCAAATCAACATTAATAATTTTTTTTAATTGTTTTGAATGTTGTACCAATGATATAACATACTTACTTAAAACAGATAAGAGTGAGTACAGTCACTTTCTCATTTGTAATTTTTGTTGTTTTAAACTACTGTATGATCCAAATTGTTAATATGAAATGGCTATTTTTTGTAATAGAAAAAATACATAAACACTGTGATAGAATTAAGCTTCAGTGTCTAACTTTGCTAGTTGTGCCACTAGTTGTACCTAGTAACAGTCTGGGCACATTTTGTAAGCATATTTTTATAGGTTTATCATTAACCATAACACGTTTTGTCATTTGTGAGACTTTAAAAAACAAATTCTCTGTGCATAAACAAGCTTCACAAGAACTTCAGAGAGTCTAAAAGGATTAAAGGTAAAAGGGTAAAACGCAAAAGTGTGTAAAAAACGTAATTTTTGTCTCAACCAGCTATTGTTACCCAGGATTCATTTCATCCCCTTTCTGGTGTGAAGGAAGACTTAAATACGTTTTTCTTACTCACGGTTTTTAAACGAGGTCCACAACTGAATTGCTTGAGAATCAGGGGAGGATCTTCAGACTGTAGTCCAAAAAGAAGCTTTGTCCTGTTTAACTTTTGTTACCAAGCAACACTTGCGTGGGGTGCCAAGAGTTTTATTGTCCTGTGACCGGAGCGCACACAAAAGAAAGGCGAGAAAGAATTGTTGTGTGTATGTGTACACTCCCTCAGATTACATTTCCAGAATGTTCTTTGAAGTCTGGGACGTTAATAGTTTCTTTCTTTCTTTCTTTCTTTCTTTCTTTCTTTCTTTCTTTCTTTCTTTCTTTCTTTCTTTCTTTCTTTCTTTCTTTCTTTCTTTCTTTCTTTCTTTCTTTCTTTCTTTCTTTCTTTCTTTCTTTCTTTTTACATATGGGAATAAATGGTGATAAATGCAAACCAGTTTCAATAGTCGTGGTGTTTGATCATCAGCATGCATGCATGTCAAAACAGCTTTGATTTTGCATGTTTGGGTTGCTTGTTGTAAGAGCCACTCTTCGTAATCTTGTAATTCAGTAATATGGGTGAAGGGGCAGCCAAACTATCAAGGTAATATGTTACTGTGTGTTCACAGTCATTTTAAAAAACCTATAGATGGCACTATTTACTCCTTTAAAGGAGGGAACGACATGACTGAAAAAAATCTCAACCCTGATTTCCACAAGAATGTACAGTACATGTTTCTATTGCCCCTTGTCTGATGAAAGATGTACCTCCTTGGTTTAAAACCATAAGCTATTTTTATTCCTTAACCTGTTGCTGTGCAACTATAGTAGACTTGGTTCAGATGACTATTTCGAAATCCACCTTATTCAAGGCACTGTTAAGAATTAAAAGAAAACAGCTCTGTTTGCATTACATGTCAGGTGTCATCGCAGATGTCAGATAGATGTCAAATTCTTCACAATAAAATATTTGAATAATATTTGTCTTTAAATACTTCTTTGCTGTGTTCATACAGAAGGACAGCAGCAGTTGAGAAGATGGCCCTAATTAAATGGCAGGTTGGAGTCTTCAGTTACTTTTACCATTATTAACCATTATCAATTGTGATATACATCCTGCAGCCTGCAAATTGATTGAATGCAGTAATAGAAACATAAGCTCTCTACAGATGTGTTTTGTTTTATTTTCTTCTGTTTTGACACTATTTAGAGGGGAGAAATAAGTAACTTTGAATACCTTATGCATCTAAACACTCTTGCTGGACGGACATACAACGACTTGATGCAATATCCTGTTTTTCCGTGGATCATTGCTGATTATGAATCAGAGGTAAAGTTAACATGCATGCGAACTTGAAACTTTTGAATTTCAAGGACTTGATGCTGAAAATTCTTGTTTGTTTGACGATTAGACTCTGGATCTGTCCTGTCCTGCTACATTCAGAGATCTGTCCAAACCAATGGGAGCTCAAACTGAGAAGAGAAAAGCGAAGTTCATTCAGAGATTCCTTGAAGTGGAAAATAATGATGGTAAAGAATATTTTTTATATGCACCTGTTTTATATGCAACTATTCTGTAACTGAGACCTTATGCTCATAGCTTTGTCAGTTTCACCTGCAGATATTTCACCTGCCCATGTTTTTTTGTTTGTTTTCTTTCTTTGAAACATAAAGACAGGGCTGTTTTTCAGAAAAAAAGCAGCAGGACTGGATTAAATGATCAAATAAATGCTTTTATGTTACTAATGAATATCATGATTACAGGTGATCTGTCGGCTCAGTGTCATTACTGCACGCACTATTCCTCAGCCATCATAGTGGCCTCATACCTGGTGAGGATGGAGCCTTTCTCCCAGACCTTCATCCAGCTTCAGGTAAACTTCTCACCTGTGTGACCAGACTCAAATACATCACACTACTGTTGTTACAGGGCACACAGTGCTACAGAAACGGAAATAAATAATATGCGTTGGCCTCTTCTTTATCAAATGAAGCACAAAACATGTCTTCATGACAGAACTTCTCCTATAAAATTCAATTTTTCTAAATTGAAGTTACTTGATGAAACAAGCTTTATTGTTTTTGGGCTTGGGTGCGCTTTTTCTTTTTTTCTTTCCAAAACTGAATTAGGGTATGATTTTAATATGTATGCAAATAAATAAATTCTTTTGCATCACTTGCTTGCAAAACCGCATTTAGATTTTAAAGAATATCTCATTTATACACATGGAACCAATTGATTAAAATAAAATGTCATGCATATTTGATAGCCGGTGTAATGTAATGCAAACATTAAGATAACACTTGGCAATGATATTTGCTTAACTTGAGCAGCTTTCCTCCGTACAGTAATATTCATAATCATATTTGTGCCACTAACAGTATATTACTTTCATTCAATTAGGGCATTTGCTTTTCCTGCAAATTACATAACTTCTCCAGAGATTTTCATCAGGACATATAACATCCCTTGAAAAATAAAAAGCCTGAATCAATTGCTTGAAAATGTCTCGAATCTAAGCAGTTGTTGCTTGACTGTGATTCATATACACACATGGGGCCGTTTTAGTGTTCTCGACTAGCTGGCGGTGGAGCTCCCAGGCTTATGCATTAAACAAACACATATGATGGCATGTCTTTTTTCATCCTTAATAATTTCCCTTGCTCTGAATCCTTTTCATTGTGCCACTTTGGTTTCAAATATCATTAGAAAAGTGCTCCCTTCCTTGAGTTTCAAATTTTGTTTTATTAATTTATAAAAAAAAATTGCAGGGTGGAGCGTTTGACGTCCCAGAGCGGATGTTCCACAGCATTCAGAACGAGTGGGAATCTGCATCTAAGGACAATATGAGTGATGTCAGGGAGCTCATTCCAGAATTTTTCTACCTCCCAGACTTTCTTGTCAACTCAAACCAATTTGACTTCGGTAAGATATCAGTATTAGCTCAACAATCGAATGGAAATGAGAAGTCAATGGAAGTCAAAGAGGCTTTTTTATATATTTTATTTTTAATTACCTGCTTCTTAAGTCTGTAAATGTGTGTATTGATAATATAGGTTGCATGCAGGATGGGACGTTTTTAGATGATGTGGTTTTGCCACCATGGGCCAAAGGAGACCCACAGGAGTTCATCAGAGTACACAGAGAGGTCAGTTTCTCTGGTCAAGGCTGTCTTAAAAAAGGGCCTGTTTTGTGGACCACAAGCATCATATCATCTAATTCTAGTTTAAAGGCTGCTATACTTACTCTTAGGCTATACATAAGGCAACAAAGGTCAGTGCAATCAGAGCACATACCAAGTTTCATGAAAACAAGCATAGGGTTAAACGGTATCAGTGTCACTGCACCATTCATATCCAGCTAAACTTGGCAATAGTTAAATCATTTTTGTAGCTGCTTTATTTTTTTTGCCTTTCCTGAGATAATAAGCACTTGTTGAGTTCATCAAGGAAGCCCCATTACTCTGTTTAACGCCATTGTAATTAGAAGATAACAGGCCCAATTCAGCGCAAGTACAATATCTGCACTCTCCTATAACTCCATTACAGAAGCCTGCTGGTTATTGGAATGAATGCTTTCTTTCTCACTACGTTATGCCTGCAGGCATATAAGGGCCAGGCTTTATCAGTTCCCAATCTACAGAGCAATATTTGTATCATTTCCAGATAGTATAAAATGAGCTATTCTGTCCGCTCGCCTTCCTTCATATGCAAATGAAGGGCAATATAGGGATCTTCCACAATTTAGTGCTTGTGACTTAGAGCTGCTTTGATTATACTTGTTATTTTAAGTGATTTTTTTTTTTTTTTTTTTGCTTTTGTGTATGTTTATGTTATGTTTGGGCTCTTTAACCAATTCTAAAATAAGTTATTTTTCCAATATTTTTCAAAATATAAGTATTAACATGGAATAGGAATACAAACTTTTGGAATATAATTTTTAGATCAGATTGTTCGAACTGTAATCAGTCGCCCGGATGGAATAATATCTTTTTAAAATGCATTATTGTGCAATCTCTTTGACCTGAAATGGGTACGCTTTTCCGCCTGCACTGCTACAGAAATAAAGGTTACGGCATCACTGATAGTGTTTTAGATCCATCCAGATCTGCTGACTGACCGAGTTTGCACTCTCTGCAGGCTCTTGAGAGCGATTACGTGAGTGCACGCCTGCATCTTTGGATTGATCTGATCTTCGGCTACAGACAGCAGGGTTCGCCTGCAGTAGAGGCCGTCAACACCTTTCACCCGTACTTCTACACTGACAAACACGATAGAGCGAGCATGAAGGATCCTGTCGTGAAAAGTACCGTGCTTGGGTATATCAACAACTTTGGCCAAATGCCAAAACAGGTACGCCAGTTGAACAGTTTAAAGAAAATAAGGAGAACCTCTATTCCTCTCATTTTTATTTTGGTTGTAAATACAGAATGTAATTTTGAAGCACTTTTCACAGCAATATATACTAGAGAGAGATGCATAGATATTATATTTCTGGCCAGTACTGAAAAGCCCATAATTATTTCATGTTATGGCTGATAACTGGAAAATCTTAGAATTCTGTTTTGACTAAATAAATTTAAAATAAAACAAAAAGTGAATTTAGGCATCACAACATTATAATCAGGGCTTAACATTAACACTCGCCAACCTGCTAAATGCGGGTGGCTTTCGGTAGTGGCGTGTAATACATTTTTCAATTGTAGTCTTTTAAAAAGGCATCTGAAATAAGTGCAATGTAGTGTTATAGTATAGATTTTTCGATACATATCGGTACTAAAATATCTGAAATGCTTTCAATACTCATTTTCCGCAGAATAGATGCACGCTACTAGCTGCGCTTTCTCGTTCTCTCATCTTTCCTACAGCGAGTTGACACAAACCTGCCTCCCCTCACTCAATCGTTTCAATTGCTCCGGTTGAATATTGTTGTTACAGGGCTTGAATTTCAGCATGGGATTTAACTCACTCCCACAGATTTTATGCTCACACCCAAAGTGTGTGCACATAAAGCCATCTCTCAGTACTAAATTTAGTTATTTTTCACTGTTCATTGCGCGTAAACAGTCAATTACTCACAACATAACGTCAAAATACCGGTCTTGGCGAATAATCACGTAAACTCAGTTGTTATGTATTAAGTGAACGTAAAAAGTTAAGAAAGAAAACGCATGTGTAGCAGTAAAATGGATCCATGCGTCAGGTCTTAAAGTAACAGCAGCCTAATAAACCTGCTGCCAAATTATGAGATAATATTGAAAATATTTATATGGCGTTTTTTTCTCATGGCCAGTGACAATGCTGAGTGCACTAGTTACTTTGGAAAAACAAAAAAAGTTATGTCAAGCCCTGATTATAATGTGCAGTATGAAATAGATATTCATTTTGAGATTTGCTAAATATCACATTTAACAGTGTTATTAAATTACTATTTTTAAAAATTCAGCATTAGATGACACCAAAGGTAATCTAAAGTATGGGAAATGCACAATTAAATATCCAATATCGACAGATAAAAGAAAATCTCCAATAAAGGCCAATAACCAATACAGTTCCAAAATATCATGCCTAATATGTGCTAAAATAGCAAAAAACAGTGTAACCCTTCTGCTGTGTTGAAAAATATTGAAAAATAAGCACTCTATTTTAATTGCTTTTAAAACACTCATTATGCTATATTATCATCAAATATAGGATTCAGTCTTTTTAAATCTTCTAACTTTTCTTTTAATTAGAACAGGTTTTGTATTTATTGTTGGAACTAATTGATCGCAGGCCTCGTTGATCTGAGCTTGCACTGTGTGAACTAAAAATCAGTTCAAGGCAAAGACATTAACTAGCATTTTTGAGGAAAAGAACATTTTTCTTTAATGAGATGATTTATTGTGGTACTGCATGTTAAATGCCATACTGAAAGAAGTTTTATGCTTGCAGCTCTACACAAAACCACACCCTAGCCGCACATCTTACAAGGGTCCTGCTGCGAAAGAGCCATCGGTATCCAGTCAGATAACCCCCTTTTTCTTTAAACTGGACAAGCTCAAGCCCTCCACCCAGGCAATAAAAGGTACACTGCCTGCTTAAAATGAACATTCTCAGCTCTGTGGTCGAGACCCCCCATTTAATCATTCATAGTCACCTTGTTATTTTATTCCATTCCTCAATTATTTTTTACAAGATGGGGCCACGTCTACAGGGAGCAATAGGAGCCGCGAGGCAGAAGATGCTGGCTAGACTTTTCACAGGCTAATTTTCTCAGTCATAGCTCAGCTCGGCTCCATTCAGCTCCTGCTATTTGTTAGGCCGCTCTTGATGATACAGCCACTGAGGCTTATTTAATAATCTGAATATCCCAAAAGGATCTCTCATAGAAAATTAGATGATTCTCTTTCGCTGTGTTTCCATCTCTCTCGCTCTATTGTCTCTCACTCAATATCTTGTTCTCATATCAGGCGTTACTTTATCATACTGATCAGTAAATCCAACAAGGAAAGATTTAAAGGGCATCTCGAGACAGATTTGCAATCGTCTCATGCTTCATTATGGTTTCTGTTACTGTTCTACTGTCAGTGAGCGAGGAGATTGACTGTGTCCTCGGATACAGTATGTAGGTCATTTGAAAGTAGAATACTCCTTCCTCTTGACCACAAGTTGTTGTTTTTTTTGTACTTTTATCCTTAAACCTGAGACATCGTTCCAAATTAAATAAAAGGTCCCAAATGCCTGATTCAAAAATTTGAGATAGATTGATACAATAACAGTCTAAAAAGGTGGCTGACAAAAAACATGGTCATTTCAACATCAAGATTTTTGTGTAAATACAATGAGTTCCAAAAAGTCTTAAAACCACTTACACACCACGTTTATTAATTAATAACAACCTTTTATTGTAATAGCAAGTTTTCCAATATTTTTAATCTTCATTTAGTGTTTTGGTTTTATTTAAATAGTTTTCATGACATATTACTTTTAATAATAGTTTTGTGACAAATTAACGTACAAATTAAATTAACTCATGTATTATTAACAATTTTTGTATATATATATATACACTCCCTTTCAAAAGTTTGGCATCAGTAAAAAAAATTTGAAAGAAATTAATGGTTTTATTCAGCAAGTCTGCATTAATTTGATCAAAAGTGGCAGTAAAAAAATGTTACAAAAGATTTCTATTCCAAATAAATGCTGTTCTTTTGAACTTTTCATTAAAGAATGCAACATTGACAATAATAAGAAATGTTTCTTGAGCACCAAATCAGCATATTAGAATGATTTCTGAAGGATCATGTGACACTGAAGAAATATATATATATATATATATATATATATATATATATATACTTATTAAAACATTTTGCAGTATGTTGATGAAGCTGATATTTCCTGTTGTTTCTCTTCTTAGAGCTCTCGCTGGGGCCTGTTGGTCAAATAGTGTGTAGAGAGAAGGATGTATTGGTCGTGGAAAAAAACAAACTTCTCATCCCTCCACATTGCAACACATACTTCAGCTGGGGATCTTGTGACCAGACCTGCTCTTTTGGGAGCTACACAGCCGAAAAGGTTTGCTTTTATAGTTTCTCTAGATCTATAAATAAATTAAAGTGACGGCCCTGCTTGTAATGTTTTCCTATTGTGTAACTGAATTATTGTTTATGATTTAACAAGGTTTGATAGTTTTATTGCCTGTGCTGCAGAGCTTTGCCGTGTTTGAGAGCCTGTCGGACTGGGGAGAAGCTGTGTGTGCTGCCTGTCCCAACCACAGCACCATCATCACGGCCGGGACCAGCACTGTAGTGTGTGTGTGGGACGTCTCCGTTGGCAAGGACAAACTCAAACACATGAGACTCAAACAGGTCATTAAGAGCCATGTTCACGCTTAGGTGTCACAAAGCAGGTTTGTGATGTTTTTTCATTTTTTAAAAATAAATGTTCTGTTGTTTTCCATCCTAGGTCTTGTACGGTCACACAGACACTGTGACATGTCTGGTAGCATCAGAAGCGCATAGCGTGATTATTAGCGGCTCTCTTGACCAGACCTGCATCCTGTGGGACCTGGAGGACCTCAGCTACATCACACAGTTACCAGAACATTCCTCTGCCGTGTCTGCCCTGGCTATTAATGACCTGACCGTGAGTACCCTCCAGCAAAAACATACATCAGCCTGAGGTCAGCCTGCATTTTACCTCCCAAATCTCTCTCCATCCATCTCACTCCCGCACATTTAATTTGGTTAGGGCCGTTCGGCTCGTGTTGCGTCTGGATGACACATTTATACCGGCTCATTTGCACTCGCAGAGTGGTTTCTGCAACTCCCTTCAGCCAGCTGTGTGAAGGAAAGGGTGGGCACATCCTTCCCTTCAGACCTGCTTTAACACTTAAACCCCTTTACACAGTGTGAAATATACCCCCTACTAAAAACACAAGAGACAAGTATAGATGAATGATTCCAAAACAGCAAATTGAAAGTATTTAAGATCATTTAACCATGTGTAATTATTTCTTCATACATTTTAAGATCATTTAACCATGTGTTATTTTTTCTTCATTCATTTTAAATGTCCAAATAGGTTATTGGGCCACTGTAAATATCAGAGTTGTGTGCCTTAAATGAATTAAATGTCTTTTAAATTTAAATAAAATTCCTTGTAGCACACAGGATGCAGAATTGCAATTTTGATGTAAATAGCATTTAAATTAATTTAAATTGAAATAAATTCATGTAAGTGTCATTTTTAACTAGAACAACAACATTTGTCAAGTCAAGCTTTGATGGTTGGCTTGTTTGAACGTTTAAATTATAGTTTAGAGTCTGTTTCTTATGTTCACCAAGGCTGTGTTTTTCTATCAAAACTATGGTAAAAAATAATATTTTGGAAATATTGGAATTTAAAACTGTTTTCTATTTTAATACATTTTAAAATGATTTATTCCTGTGATGGCAAAGCTGAATTTTAAGCATCATTACTCCAGTCTTCAGTGTCACATGATCCTTCAGAAATCATTCTAATATGCTGGGTTTATGCTCAAGAAACATTTATTATTATGGTTGAAAATAATTGTGATGCTTAATATTTTTGTGAAAACCATGATTTTCAAGATTATTTGAAAAAAAAATTGCAACAATGTAAAAGTCCTTACTGTCACTTTTGATCAATTTAATACATCCTTGGCGAATAAAAGTAGTCATTTATTTTAAAACCCCCTAAGCTTTGGAACAGAAGTGTAGATGGATATATAGATCATTGCCTGATATGTGCATCATTAATGGCCTTTCTGTCTCTCTCAGGGTGAGATTGCGTCATGTGCCGGGACCCATTTGTACCTGTGGACCATGAAGGGCCAGCTGCTGGCATCCGTAAACCCTTCCTGTTGGCCTGAAGGAAACGTTCTGTGCTGCTGTTTCACACAGAAGTGCGAGTGGGACTCTCGCAACGTGATCATCACCGGCAGCGCAGATGGCATCGTCCGGGTACGGGCAGATCCTCAGAACGGGCCTTTTCAATGCTCCTCCGAAAGCTCTGACTGAAAGATGATAGGGCGTAGCGAACTTTATAATGAGAGCGTTTAAATGAGAAGTCTTCTCCAAAGACTACACCTTTGTGTTTAAGCAATAAATCTTTCCTGTAGTGTTTCCTGCTTAATAGTCAGGTAATATAGCTGAAAAAATATTAAAATATGGTAACTGGGATATTGAAATGGGGCTCACAGGCTTGGCTGAGAAGTCCCACTGAAGCATTAATAGTTACATGTGCTCAGTTTAGATGAGGTAAGAGCAGTTATTAAATCAAAATGCTTCTTAAATTAGGCATCAATTGGAGCCTGGACCTGCGACATCAATGGCCGGCAGATTTGATTTATGAATATAGCTTCAATTGCATTCGATTGTTTCCCCCCTTTTTTTCATTAACCGTGTGGTTCTGTTCCAGATATGGAAGACTGAATATAGTAGAGTACAATTACCTGGACATGAGGAGTGCTCGGTGTCTCAAGGGCATGTTTTGTCGTCAGCTCCTGAGGAAGCAGGTAACACTAATACACTTCACCTTAAGTGCAGAATTGAACAAGAGCGTGAATATGCGCTTTTGCTCTCGCCTCCGGCCATAGGAGCGGTATAACCCACAAGCTTCCTTAATGGCCAGCATGAAATAACAGGAGCTCGCTCAGAATATTGGAAAACAATGTACTTTGTGACGTCACGAGAATCGTTATTTTCTAATACACAAGTAATGTTTGAAATTAAATAGCCAGACCAAATACTAGACATCCTTCAAAAATGCCGTAAAAATCGGATTACGTGTGTTCTTAAGTGTGATAGTACAGACACTCAGCCGGAGGTTCGGTTTTGAGCGATCCGCAAGAAAAGTTCATAATGATCTACTGTTTTGTGCGACGCATTAGGGCTAGCTGCGAGGAATTATGGGGCAAAGTTATTAAACATACAGCCTGTAAACACTGATGAGCAATTTTGCTGATGTAGGCATGCAATTTAGAAAGCAATAATAACCAAATCCAATTTGGTACACATTGGTTACAGCACAGCGTCAGCGCGTGTAAGTATCAACACGTTTAAATTAAATTGGGGGAACTCGTTGTAACAGTGAAGGCTTTATATTAGATGTATTTCTCTCAATTTAGCAACATGCTGACCATAAATAATCTCTGTCTCATATCTCACTCTTGCTTTTGCTTTTCTTAGACAGCAGCTCGAGGAAGTGGGAAAGACACCTGGTGCTCTGCCGAGAGTTAAACCGCAACCAGGCCGTCTCTCGGCGACGCTGCAAAAATAACCCTGCGATTACGGCTCTGGGCATATCCAGGTATTGCTCTCGGACCAAAATGTGGTCTGAAAGCTCTCCTTTTTGAAATGATTCAGTGCAGGATTAAAGTCAAGATTCTTCTGAAGGTATCTTTTGAATGTGATTTCAGAACGCATGGCACGCTGCTGGTAGGTGATGCCTGGGGCAGGGTGTACAGCTGGTCCTGCGAGAGCTAGGATCAATCAATCCTCCGTCAGTCAGTAACTGCAGCTGAATGCCAGCGGAGAGTCCATCTTAAGAGCTGCCTACGTATGCACTTTGCTCTCACCACTTCCAGCAGGACTGCTGACTTCAGGAGACCCACTCTGGGTCTGGTGAATTACAGGGATGACGCATTCTTTCTTGGACTGGGTGAGGCTCGCTGGCCAGGGCCGGAAACACAACACTGCTTATTTAAGAAATGAAAGATGATGCCATTTAAAAAAAAATAAAAAATTAGGCCCATTTGGTGTATCGGTTTTATTGTATGGTAGCTCTCTTTCTCTCGCTGGACTCTCAGAAAGCCAAAGTAATGTTTATTTTATAAACACTGGAGTTTCAAAGCCATTCGCTTGTGTGCCATTTCATATTTTTGCTTGAAATTACACTGGTGGACATACTGAATGGATATGTGTACTTTGTAAAGCAGCAGTTATTGATAGGGCTGAATCAACCCCTCTTCAGCCAATTAGAGTCAGAGTTTCCACTGGCGATGTGCCCCGGGTTCCCGTCATAGAGGGTGCGGATGTGTAAAGCTGCATTTACACGCATTCCATGATGTGGGGAATTCTGAAATAAATGCCACAAAATTATGGCATGTAGGAAACAACAGTGATATGCTGTTTTATCCGTGTAAAGGATTATTATTGCTAACCATAGACTGTATAGTTGCTAACACTTTCCATTTTTATATATTTTTAAAACCTAATTAGGTGTTCAATAAACATTTCTTATCAATGTTGGAAACAGTTGTGCTGCTTAATATTTTTCTGAAAATTGTGATGCATTTTATTTCAAATTCTGTGATTAATAGAATGTATGATAGAACAGAATTTATTTGACTTTTGATCAATTTTGATAAATAAAAATCATCAGGTTTACAATGTAGAATATATCTATTTAACCCACTAATGCATATTTAATCTGATTAATTTCTCAGATGTCTTCAAACGCATAAAGTGTAAATGTGTAACATCATCTGCTAAAGATGCCAGGAATATTAATGAATCTTATGATTTGAATAGCATCATTTAGTCATGACCTTGAATGACGCTTCTGTTTGCTTGCAGCCACGATTAATAATAGCCTGTATTTTCTGACATCCTTAATGAATGAGCGAGCATGTTTATTATATAGGAATGCTAGCGAATATAAGCTCTCTGTGAATTGTCCGTTTGTACATGTGGTCCCCTGGCAGCATCCAGCAGTTGATGTAATGTTTTCGGTAGTTGTCAGGGCTGCTGGAGTAGTTAAATTCATAGAATCAACACAGATGTCCATTAAGTTTAAGAATATGGGTCACTGCATGCAGAACAACAAACTTTTACAACAAAATTGCAATGTGGACCCTGGAAATGCATAGTATAATTATTTAATATACTTATTTTCATAATTATATGTTATAAATGTATTTATTATATCATATACTGTATATTAGACTGTATACAAGCTAACTTGTTGAACAGAACAGCAGAAAAAGCTTCTGGTCTTCCGCTGTCCAGATGTGTAACTTTGCTGTGTTAAGGGTCTCTTTGGCACATGAGTGAGTCCGAGTCTGGATCTCTCAAGCAGGCGGACAGCAGGGAAAGAGCTGTGATTACTGGGAACTCCCACCAGGCCACGCTCCACTTCCCTCTCTGGGGAAGAGGGCTAATTGTTGCTCCCCTCCAACCTTTGGAGACTGTCTTCTCCTAATAGTCATCATTAAGCAGCATGAATAATCCAGCGATGGGGGTCGGCCCATTAAAAAAAACAGGGGTGGGAATCTGAGATCAACCATTTCATGAGGTTATATCTCCACTGTGACCGGATTTAATGTAATGTATACTTGCTCTCAAAATGCGTAAAATAAAGAAATATTAATGTCCACTGTAATCACTGCAGTAAGATTGTAGGCCTACGTAAGATGCTATGTATGTTTTGTGTAGGCCTCTATATATATTACTGTATATTAGACTATATACAAGCTAACTTGTTGAACAGTATATATACTTGTGTGTGTGTGTGTATGTGTGTATATATATAAATATTTTATATATAAATAACACATTTTTCTTAAATATATATGCATGTGTGTGTATTTATATATAGAAAATAATTATACTCCATACACACACAAATATTATGTAAACACAAACTTTTATTTTGGATGCGATTAATCGCGATTAATCGCTTGACAGCCCTAATATATATATATATCTTATACAAAACATCATATTTCACAAAGTGTACATATCAGCCATTCACTGAGAGGCATGAAATAGTGGCGGTTTTAGCGTTTGCTATGGACAAGTACTGTAGGCCTACAACAGTGAATATTCGTAAATGCCAGGACCTTTGGATGGTGCGATTGACCAATCAGAATCATAGACTATAATTTAGCGGCATATTTAATTTTTGACAGGAATGAAAATGAGGCCGAGACCTTCACATTTCCGGGTTTCTCAGAAGCGAAAGTCATAGTTGGGTAAACTTCTATAGAGGAAAATGAAAGACTACATTATTTATATAAATATATAATATATATAGGCCTATATATTTTTTTAATCCCCCCCCCCCCCCCCATTTACTCAAATAGCAAAACCCCACAATAGTGTTTTCACAACTTTCAAAAAGAGTTATTAAAATAGAGATATTGATAACAGAAGAGAGAAATAGGCCTATGTCAATTTTACCATCAGTCAATCACAGCCATTGTCTTAGAAACACACCCAGAGCAGCGTTGACTATATTTTAATAATTTGATGCAAATGTAATATAATACAAAGTATAGTGTTATAAATGTACATACATTTAAAATTAAATAAAATATGTAAAATAAAATAAAATAAAAACTTTGCAGGATTTACGATGCTGATCACAGTTAAAACGCGTATTACAGTCTGTGAAGGGTCCATACCCCATACTACAGTGGGCAGGTCAATGGATTGTGGTGTTTTTTTATTTTATTTTTTATGACCGACTCGAGTAAAATAATGTTACTCACTGTATCTTCCCTATATGTCACTGTGAGGAAAAGAGCGTTGTAAAATCCTTCAGATTTTGCCCTTTTGGAGTTTCTCCGCGAAAGTAACAACATATGGGTTTGGAATGACATGAGTGCGAGTAAATAATCACAGACTCTTGCTTTTTTGCTGAAGTTGCAGCTCGGAGCGGTGAAAAAATGCGATTTTTCTTTTCTTTTCTTTTTTTTCTGCCTTATTTAGTCAAGGAAGGGTGTTGTTCAAAAACACAATAGAATTGAGAGCAGATGAATTTGCCCAGCTTTGGTGGCCTTATATGTTAGCATCTCTGTGGTGAACTGTGTTTGTGGATTTCTCTCCCTTGAGAACAGTTGAAATTCTTGCTTTGTTCTGGGTTTTGTGCTCGCAACATCTGCACGTATTCATACAAAACAGCACAGATGAGGCCTCTCTCTCTCTCTCAGCTGTCTCTCTCTCTCTCTCTCTCTGAGAAGACCCGGTCAGAAAATGCTCCTGCAGAGCAAAAACAAAACGGGGCAGCAGAAGGCCATCGTAAGTTTAGATGAGACGACACAGGCAGGGTTTGATGAAGAGTATAGCTGTGTTTACGCTTGACGCTAATGTTTCAGATAGATCCAGAGCTGAGGGCGCAAGAGAAACTGTATCTCGCTCTGTCACTGTCACTCCCTCTCTGCCATCCTTCTCTCACGCTGCATCTGCTCATTAATATGCGCTGTGACCACGAGGAAGAGGAAGGGGGGAGAGTCGCTCTCTTTAACCTTTGTGCATGCGGCTAATTGTGCTAAGTAGAGGCGCTTAATAGACTGGAAAATAATCACCGTATATCTCACGAAGAGAAGCAAATGACCTTCTGAAAAGACAATAGCCATCTCAATTTTAATACGTCGCTGATTTTATGATATTAAATGTCAAACCATTTGGGCTCTTCTGAATAATTAAATCAAATAAATTATAGCACCTAGGCAGAACCATCTTGTAGCCTAACCCAATTATAATGCACTGTAAAGCTAATTATTAAGCATGATTACAATTAGTATGATTTTAATAAATGTAACCATTAAAGGGTTCATCACAGTCACTGGTTCTTAGCTGTGTGTGGGAGAAATGGAGAAAGAGAGAGACAGACTAAACTCAAGAACGGAGGACAGGATGTGCATTGTATCAGCGGCTTCATGCTTATAATAATAACTTGTCCAAACCTAATTATGTAGACAGAGCTTTTAGCAGTTATAAAACATAATAAATTATGAGCACTACTGAATTAAAAAATATTACAGATTTTATTATTATCAAAAATGTTTTAAATACTAAATATATTTAGCTATATATATATATATATGATGCTAAATATATTTAGTCCCTATTGCTGTTTATAATTCTAAATATGTTTATATTTGTAATATACATTTATTTATTTTTAGTGCTGTCAAATTGATGAATCACATCCACATACACACACACACACACACACACACACACACACACATATAGCCTATTATATAAACACAAACTTTTATGTCAGATGCAATTATTCGCAATTAATTAATTTGACAGCCCTAAAATATATAGAATTTACATTATAATTTAAACATTTTATAAATATAAAAATATGTATTATTTATAACAAGTATTGTTCACAAATATTATGCATTAAAATGGTAAAAACGCATTCTTTTTTATAAATAGTCACAGTCAAGCTGAATTGAAATTATCTAACACACACTACAGTTGATGCGTATTTTCAGTTATGGAAAGTAAACTTAAACAAAGAAGGTTATAAATGTTATTCTGGCTACATCAGAGGGTTAAATAGTCTTTGATATGCTTCAATACACAATACGTTATGACTGTCTGTTTAAGCGGACGTAAATGAGACAATAAATTGTGCTCTTTAGCTCACACTCTATCATCCTCTGCTTTTAGAGGACAAATCTTTATTTCAACATAGCAAAAAATAAAATTGTTACATATTTGACAAAATTGCATAATCAAATTATGCACGTTTGGAGTTAAATCCATTATGTAATCCTTTCTTTTTGCTTAAAGAAAGCAAGGTCTTAAATCTAGAGGTACATAAATGTGCCCAAATATATCAAAAGAAGATGCTGCTGTTGTATTACAGAGTTATACTAGTACATGTGAAATACCAGAACATCAGTATGTAGGTCAAAAATATTTTAAACAATCTCATAAATAATTTTTGGTATGAAACTCTTAATATACATATTTACACTTGCTTCTCCACAAAAAGTATTTGGGCGTAAACAGTCCCCGTGCAGTGTGTTTCGGGCTCAAGTTGTGCACATCCAGTGGAGTCTGTTTTCAGCTCAGGCTTTGGTTTCACCAGCTCCAGCTCTGCGTATGTCAGACTGTCCTCTACCACCCTTGGCTTGAGGGCGAGAAGAGCGAAGACAGGGCGTTTCAGATATATGAACACTACAGTATGTGGTCAGAGGTCTAAAAGGGGCGTTTAGTATTCACTGAGGAATGTGGGGTCAGACAGAACAACATGAAATTATAGGTATAATTTTAGGATTGTTCGTAGACGGATGTAACTAGGAGTCTCAAGTAGGAACAAGCACTTCATCTGATAAGTAGATATGTCAGATGGTCAAAGCAAGTACTTCTAAAAAGGGAATGCAAACAACGCAAGTGGACAGAGCAGAAGCATAGACATCCGATACCCTATCAATTACACTCATTTAAACAAGTCTGATCTATAACGGATTTCACAACACAATGCTGGATCTTAAAACATTTTCTTTTCTTTTTTTTTTTGCTGCTTTTCTGCATTTCTGTGATTATTTCCCTGGAAACTAATCTAATAAGAATCAACCATGTTAAATAAATAATCACGCTTTGGAAAGCAATAATAGTAAATAAAATTATAACACCCATAAATGGAGGTAGGTATAGCAATAACTGTGGTGAACATAGAGCTCTATGAGAAAGCTACATTATTTCCCTCTTGCATGTTTCTAGTCTGTGGAAATTCAATTGAGAGGCTAAAGAAAGTGCGTTGTTAGATGCAAATTTCAAATTGTGAATAAAAAGATTACACATACAAAATTAATTATGAAAAACATTATAAAAGTAATTTAGCAAGATATATATTTAGGACAATTATGAAACCATATCAGCATCACTTAATCTTTCTAACGTTTTAGCATGAAAGCAAATAATGCTCTTATGTAAAATGAATTCGATAAGAGTCGGCATTCCTACCATTTTTGTAGGTTGTGGCTTTAAAAGTTTGCTTCTACGTGGTTTTCTTGGTGCAGGTGCTAGAAAACAAACCGAAGAAAACATAATATGAAAAATATATATATTTTCAAGGGTTCGGAATTTGGAAACACTTTACAATAAGGTTCTATAGTGTAACATTAGTCAATGGAATAGCTAATTATTTCAAGCATTTATTAACCTTGGTTAATGTTCATTTCTACATTCACTAATACATGTTAAATTAATGTATATTGAATGAATGTGAATTACAATGGACAAAAGCATCTGCCAAATGCATAAATGCAATTTTGTATTTATAATAAATATGAACCTATATTATTAAACGCCATTTAAAAAGTTAATTGTTGGTTCATGATACCTAATGCATTAACTAATGTTACCCACTATTTTTGATATCACAATATGTACCCAGGGAGTACATGGTGTTTCAATGTACCTTTAGCTGGTATCTGTGGTGGTGGTAGTGGTTCAGTGACGTCTCTGAGATGAGGTTTGTGTCGTTTCTCTTTTCTGTGCATTGCAGGAGAGGAGCTGGACACACTGGTTACTGTCTCCCCTGAGCTGGACATTTAAAACAAGAATGTTAGTCTAAGAATCAATCGTACATACAACAACAGTAAAGCAGTGGTGAACCAGGTCTACCTGTTTTCTGGGCACTTCACAAGGTAATAATTGGCTAGATGGAGACAGAACAAGCATAAAAAACATTAGAAACAAATGAATAAATAATCTATGTGACATAACAAGAAAAACAGGATTGTACAACACGAAAATAATTTCATTTTGAAATGAATTTTTGCACTGATGACATTGTATCGTTAAAGTATCGGGTAAATAATTTGGACTCTAGGGTAAAAAGCTCATCACCTCGTAGTCTTCGTTTGTGCTGTAGGTGCTGACATGTGATGGTCATGGCAAAGACAAGCATGCAGACCAGACCGACAGAGCAGATGAGCACAGCACACAGATACAAATCTGAAAAAGATCACAGCAAAATAATGCGCTGTAAACAATTTATTACGATGAGCGCGAACCCTGCAAACAAACAAATGATAACATTCTCCAACAATCAGTATTACATTCTTTTTACTTTTAACAAATGTTATTAAAACTATGAATTACACCCACAATAATGTGTTTTTATTTTGTGTTTAAAATGTAGTGGATTTTGGAAATGTTGTAAAGAGTCATAAACCAAGGAAGAATCGTTATTCCAATAAAAGCTTGGGCAAAGCTGACCACAAAAATAAACCAAACACCGTGAGCACACTTGGTTTACACTTGGTTGAATTTGGTTTGGTCTTTCTCCACCAGAAGGGAGGAGATGTAACACACTAGCCAAAAGCTATCTAACACTAAGCTGTGATCCAAGCCAGTGTCTTTATCAGTGACGGAGACCATACACCAGACTGCAATAAACAAGCTCTATTTTATTACAATATTGAGGCAAAAGCATACCTTCAAACATGCTCCATATGACATCAGCTTTTCCTGTGCTGGGTGTATGATGTACTGAAAACATTAAGAGAGAAAGAGAGACATAAATACAGCTGCAATTAAGGGGCCAATCACAAAAAGGCATGATGAGTAATGCAAGCATTGCTGGGAGCATCAGAGCAACTGCAACAATTAATAATTAAAGACATTTTTAGAATATATTTGGTAAAAATCCCAAATACAATCATCTTTGACATAGGTGGCACTGTTACCAAATTAATGTGTGAGGAGACAGTGACACATATGAAGTTTAAGGTCAATATACCAAAGTGTTTCAGATTTATAGCCTCAAAATAAGCTTGGCACCATGCCATCAAATTTGTTGATGAGTTCGAAAAAGTAGCTTTTCAAAAAAAAAATTAAATGGCAGACAGCAAGTTCGACCGAATATGGCATAATTATTGTTTTATGACTCAAGGAATCTATAAAGACCAGTTTCATTAAAATAAATACTGAATTAAAAGAATTTTATGATTTTTGGGCAAAGCTATTTTTCATGTCTCCTGACCAGTAGGTAGAGCTGTGCCAAAATGCAGCATGTTGGCTCAGGTCATGCTTGTGATTACATGTACCAAGATTCGTCTCAATACGCTAAAGCGCTGTGGAGATATAGGGTGCATCCAAAATCGCAGACTTATTTAGTAGGCGAAACACAGTATGTGGCAAAAGAAGTATGTCCGTATTCAAAGTACTCGTAAAAGAGTAGGCAAAAAGGACCCGGATGACCTACTTACGATTCTGAAGTGTGCATATGCTGAACACTTTACTATCCCATGAGGCCACGGGAGAGGATTTGTAAATGGCAGTGAAGCAGGTAGGTCACATTATAATGACAACATGGCGAATGTAGTACATCCAGATTACATTCATACTACACACGCTCATACTATATAGAATCTACTTTTTTAGCAGTCGTGAAGTGATTACTTTTTCAAAATAAGTACCTTCTCAAGAGAGTATGCTAGAAGAAGAAGAAGGAAAGCTAACAGATACAATGGACCCTTTTCATATTTCATTTCCGGGGTTCTCAGAAGCAGAATTTGTCATAGTCGGGTAAATTTCTATAGCGGTGAATGGGAGATGAAAGCAAATATAATTTTGAATTTGCATTTGCTCTAATAGCAAAAGAAAAAAAATCCGCAATAGCGTTTTCTACAACTTTCAAAAGAGGGAAAAATATAGAGAGAGATTGATTACAGCAGTCAGGAGAGAGAGAGATGTCAAATTTGCCGTCACTCCCTCAGCTGTTGTATTAGAAACAGCATTATTTTGCTTTTTACAATTTACTGCCAAAGTAATATATTTAAAAATGAAAATATTAAACACTTTACTAGATTTGCGATGTTGATAACTGTGGTAACGCACCATCATCAGTCCATGAAAAGGGTCCATAGGTGCCTTAACACTTGACAGTGCTAATAAAATGCCATTACAATTTTAAATCACACTTCATTTATGTAGCTGGTTGGAAGCATTTGAAGTAAAAAAAAAAGAAAGAAAAAAAAGTGTTTAAAAGTTGAAAAAGAAAGAAAACAGATCTTATGAGCACTGGAATCAGTTTGTAGTTTTATTGACCTTTGGGGTTAGGTCAGGTTTTTTTTTTTTTTTTTCAATTGCAAACTTTTTTGGGTTGTTGTGGATTTTATTGCACTTAACATTTGTATTGCAATTTTACAATCTAAGGTCAGGGGAAAATCTCTGTATTATCATATTGTTGAAAATTTGGGTCAAGTCTCAACCCGGTCATTCTCTCCAACATCTTGTTTACTGTGGAGATTTTTTGCAGGGTTGTGCTTGATGAGGCTTCAATATGACCAGGCAAGGACATTTAGTTTAAAAGGAAGTTGCATTAGCGGCCTCTAAAAATACTTAACCTTTGACCCTGAGAAATGTGGCTTTAATAAATCTACCACAGAAAGCTTATAAACAGCTATTCATACATTCAGCATGCATTACATCAATGTTTAAATAACTTAGTCTACTATTAATTATTGTTAATACTTGTTTACCTGGGAAACTAAGTTCTGATTTTTGAGAATACATGGAAAATCATACTTTATTCTTTAAGTTTTCTTCGTTCAATGCTTGCTGCATGGCATTTTTTAAACAGGTCAGGGGAAATTGCTTGCAGATGTTGAGGGCACTGTTGGAGAGAATTACTTTCAAAGATAATTGTAAGATAGTTAAAACTTCAAATGAGCTCAATAAAATGTAGATGATTTAATGATGAAACGCAATAAAAAGTGTAAGCAAGAACCTTCTTATTTGTGTGCCATTAGCATGACAAAAACTTGAAATTTCCTGTACACTCCCTCCATCTGCCAATGGTCAGCCAGACACATAGTTCTGCCCCTAAACCAATACAATTGCTTGAGTCAATGTTGCTGTGTTGGGCAGGTTACCCCTTTAAATGCATGAATGTTTCGCCAATCATTATTACATATTCGGGTATTTAGCGACCCGGATCTATATCTAACACGGCTGGATCTCTACCTTCTCGATAATATAAAACTCTCCTGATATTAGAGTAACAATTACAGGAGAATAAAATAAAGCATATTTTGTTTCCTTTTGGAGCTTGGAATGGTTCAGTTTGAGCAGATGTTTCATACCATCATCACTGTCCTCATCAGAGCTCATTTTCCAGCATCTGGCCCATATTCGCAACCTCAAACATATTCTAAAAACTACCATTTTCAACATCTTCAAAATCAATATTTTGATCGCTGACAGCTTCTTCACCAGAACCACCATCAAGTCACAGTGACACTAATATTTGATTGCATTCAGTACTTGCTCCGCAGTAAATTGCTGAGCCATTTCAAGTTTTGCTGATGATACTTCCTATTCTTTTGTTTTTTGCCTGCGGTAACTATGAGTGAAACGTCACTTCATCATTGTGTGTCAGATATTGCCACCTTGTGGAAAATTGGTGAATTGCACTTATTCAGTCATCAGAGATTCAATTATTGTTGTGCAGAAAAAATATACTTACACTGTTACACACATCGGGTCATTAGTGACCCTATACAATTATTACAAACAAATTAATGGTAAAACAGGCATTCTTTTATAATTGTATATATTTTTTTCTTGTTAAATAGTTTATAATGAATTGATTGAGGAATACTAAGAAAGTTGATGTATAACTTGAAAAAAATGTATGAATGAAAAATGATTGACGTCCCGGGTCACTAAAGACCCAAGGGTTAAGATGCTAAAGAAATGGAATGGAAGGGTAAATCAATCTACAAATGGTTCTCTCTGTATATTAAGCAAGGAGAAAGTATATATTTTTTATATATATTAAAATTACACACTATTACATTATCTTAATTACAAGAGCAGTGAAAGGCACTACTAGAGCAGAGCTCAAAAAAACACAAAACAAAAAAACAAACCGGACACTGTGTCCACAGCAGATATACAGTTACACATCTGATCTGCATTTTCTTTCTAGTCAAAACCATTCTATAAAACCCCTGCTAAACTGAAGGGTTCAGCACATTTTCAGATCTGCAGAAACACTGTGAAATAACACTCGAGAACAAAGTCCACACTACATCCGAAGTCAAACGGGTGAGGAACGGGGTATGTTTGAGTGCCGCTTTTGTTTTGGAAAAGCATTAAGTCATTTGCTGGCCGACCCTGTGGCTGTAGTGATGGTTGAAGTGGTTAACCCCACTCTGTAGTCCTGCTTTGGTCTATGTTTATGGGGGATCTCAGCTAGTTGACATTGTTTTGTTGTACATAACAAATTCCCCAGTTTAATTCAACCTACGACCTACATTTCCTTCCTTATTGCCTCTTGTTTACTCTTTCACTTGTTTTTTTCTTGTATTGGTCTCAGAGTCGGGTAAAGTGGGGTATCTGTGGTTGTCTAAACCCTACTGTAATATTCTGTTGCTTATATCCCTCAAACCCACATCTTTATATCAGTGAGATATATGCTGGTGTTTTTCTTCAAATAAATCATCAGCTATATATGTGCACTTTATGTGGTGGTTTTAAAAAATAAACCACAGTTTTTCTCTTCTCAAAATAAACTGCTTAAATATACAGACATTTCAGACTTGTTACTTTTAGAATTTAGCTTCTAAAGCATGAGTTATACAAAGAAAACTATTCAAAGGAAAATGCAATGGTTATTCATTGCCGATGATGAAGCATAATAAATAACTTCACTTTTTAAATGGTACAATGCTTCTTTAAAGAAATGGTTCATGCAAAAATGAAAACTGTGTCATCATTTACTCACCCTCATGTCATTCCAAACCCATATGACTTTCTTTCTTCAGTGGAACATAAAAAAAGAAATACGACTTGTGCACTATATTCCAAGTCTTTTGAAACCTATAATAGCTTTGTGTGAGGAACAGATTGAAATGTAATTTATTATGCACTGAAAATCTTTACATCTGCTCTAGTTCTCACTGGCACGTTCATGAGAGAAGCAATGTCTGATTTGTGAACGCATCATTCTTTTGAGTTGGATCTTTTCAGATGACTCGATTGATCCAGTTTACAACATCGTGACAAAAACTGTTGAAGGTGAAGATTATCAGTGGAAAAACTTATATTTTAGTCTATTGATCACACAAAGTGATTTCAGAAGATTTATTTACAGTAAAACACACTCATGGAATACTTTTATAAAATGCTGATGAATGATATGGTGTTTTTGCATGTTTTTTTAAAGTTTAAAAGCTCTAGTACATTCTTCAAAACATCTCCTTTTGTGTTCTATGGAAGAAAGAAAGTCATACGGCATGCAATACGGCATGCAAAAGTCCATAATGACAAAATGTTTATTTTTGAGTGAACTGTCCCTTTAAGTGCAAACAAATACTTCTTTGTTCTCTTCATTGTTGCTAGAATCAGGCAATTGCCGTTTATCAGGCAGATGATTAATCTAGTGGACGCTGAAGCATTGGGGACCTCTCGCTGTCCGAACACCATAGGAAAACTCATAATGCAGCCAGAGTAAATGTTTTCAGTGGCATCCTTGCCAAGCCTCCTCGTTCTGTCCCCACAGCATGTCCAGGTTGCTCTCATTAACAAGCTCATGGTCTGTTTGTGTTGGCCCAAAACACATTTAGAGTGGAAATGATGTATATATGTGGAAGGTGGAACCCTGAGACTTACAAACACACCGAAGCTAGCATGTAAGAAAAGGCTACAACGTGAGAAATGGGAACGTTTACGCCTCATTTTCTTGTTGATTATTTGAAAATTTTATGGACCATTCTAAAACTATTTGGATTAGGGCTTTGAACCGTTGACATGGAGTAATGTCACTGTGAATCTGATATAGTCACTCTTTTGTGATGTTCTGAAAAGACAGACCATCCCCTCTGTAAAAGAGGTTTACAAATAGCTAACAATGACCTTTGTCACTAATTGTGGAATTGAAATTGACCCTGTGCTGGATACTGAAGGATTAGTGAACTGGAGGAAACAGCTGTCGTGTGGTTAGCCCTGACCGTGGCAAGACATCACTCTTACACCACATCCAACTCAACCACAGTGTTCGCTGGCACTAGTGACTAGGCTCTGAGTTGAATGGTTAGTTTTAAACGCCGATACTCCAGATTGCTTACTTGCGTAAAAAGCTTTCACATTGTGCAATTTTTCTAAGCATGCATAATCAAATGCGTCTTGCATTTTTTTGTTGTTGCACTAATGGAGGAGGTGGTCCAACAACAATAAACCACAGAAGACATAGCAACAACAATGCCCACGTTGACACGGTAGTGTGAGGGGTCTTAGGAAAAAAAGCTAATCTAGTTTAAAAAGGTGCATATGTATCGGTCATGTAACTTCTGGAGAGAAATAGCACAGACACTGGACAAAAATGTAACTTTCTAGTGTGCATGTGTCAACTGTCTGTGTTCACGCACGATATCAAATGGAGAATACTTTGAAAGGCTTTTTTTGTGCATACATTCGTTCTGAGCCAAAAACGTACGCACATTGGAGAAATGATCGTAACATCAAATGTAGGATGGTTTCTACGCAACATTTTATAAATGAGGCCCATAATGTCTCACGAGAACTATTCAGATGAGTTGAATGTTGAAGAGTCCGAACTTCCAGATTGTACTCGTAGTACATAGTGTTCTGTTTTTGTATGCATCAAAACAGAGGAGCCAAAATGGCAGACGTGTCAACTACCAAAACACATTGCAAATGTGGTTTCAATGTATGATTAATCATTCAGTATATGTATAATAAGTAATGTGCAATAAGAAAAAAAAAAACATTTTTAGGTGCTTGGACACTAAATGAGAGGATGCACATTTGACAAATGAAAAAGGTGAATGCTTCTATATTAAAAAAGAAATAGTGTTTCATTTGAGACAACATTAGCCTTCAGAATTCATATACTGAATGGATGAGTACATAATGTATTTTACATCATTTAATAAAAAAATCCTCAAGTTACCTCTTAATTCCATGCTCCCTGTTCCATTCGACGAGGCCTTCCACTTGTTTCTGTGCTTCCGTATTTCCTGCACTTTACAGGTGTAGTTACCCCCATCCTCCAGGGACACATTCAGGATAAGCAGACGGTAGATCTGTCCGTCCATTTCTTCCCACAGGTGGAACTTTGTCTGGGGAAAGTGCTTGCTGTAGTTGCCGTAATACTTGGCTTTCTTCATGCCCATCCTTACCACGAGGTGCTCGTCTTCAGGAGTGGGGAAGTAGAGCCAACGGAGCACCAGGACACTGCTGCTTCTCTTCCTCTGAGACACTAAGCAGGACAAAGTGATGTTGTCTCCTTCCATACACATGCTGACTGGCCCAGGAGTGACGGACACATTTAAAGCGGCACTCAGCTCTGGGGAAAAAAACAACATGTTTCTCTGTATTATTACTGCTAATGTATTATATTAAATAGAGTATATTTGATTCTGTCATATTGATTTAAATCCAAGAAAGTCATTCCTAATTTAAATGAGCATACAGAAGAGAAATAAAAGAGATCATGAAAAGCAAATTAGCAAATTAGAAAAAATAGCAAATTTAGATTGACCATAGTTTTTTTTTTTAATGTTTTTTTAAAATTTTTAAATATCCTTCAGTTTTCTTTGGAGCTTCATTTGTGATATCTCCTATTCTGGCCTAAATCCATGACCATTAAAGGGTGTCAAATATTTTGAATGCATCTGGGCTCAATATGCTCTGCCAAACAGAAACTACAGGTGGAAAACATTTGTCTGCCTTCTTGAACTAGAGGATTGAGCAGGGAACACGACAACAAGATTGTATCCAGCTGTTAAAAGCCTTTGTCATGTTTATGTTGTGTCCCAATTACTCGAGTCCCTCAGGGGTCAAGCGGGGCTCTGTTTTCAATTCAAAAACCACATCACAAGAGAGATTTGGACATAAACAAAAAGAAAAAATCCTAGTTGCTTAACTAAGACTGTTCAGAACAATGCAGTCTGGCATATTTTGAAATATGCACTGGAGAAAAATACACAAATATAGAGTAAAAGTAGGTCAAAGAGGTTTTGCTTAAATAGTTTTATGCAGATAAAGACTGCAGTTACTTTACATGTATGACAAACGTGAAGCAGTCATCTGAAAAATCATCTCACTGACCATGTACCCCCTGATAGCCAGTTTTGCCAGTTTCGTCACTGCATATTAAAAGGCCAACATAAACACACATCCTTACCTCCAATAAAAGCCCTAGTCAGGAGAACTATCGCAACAGCAGAGAGCTTCATTTTGCAGACCCGCAGGCTCCATAAACCCAACTAAACGTCAAGAAAAGAAAGGAGTCCCTGAGATTTTTTCTCCTTTTCTTTCTCTTTCTCCCTCTCACTGTGTGTGTGTGTGTAATCTGAAACAGTGCGTGCTCTGTTCCCAGTTAGAAACACCCCTCTTTCCCAGTCTTTCTTTTTTTCACCCGCACTCATTTTCTTTCTCTATCCTGAAATCACTCCCCCTGCCAGTGAAAAGTACGTAGGAAATGTCATTTCCTGAGAGATCCTTTGGAAGCAGCACAAATTTTCAGCTGGACCTACAGCATCCGAAAGTATAGGAGCAGCAGCCAGATCTTAGTGAGGTATAAGAACTCAGCTTAGATAATGAGTGAAGACAGTGGCATGTCTCACTTTCCAAAGTGAGAGTCCAAAACCCCCTTTATATAAATATTACATTTATTATGACTGGTAAAAATTGGGTTTAAAAATGTAAGCTGAAAGCTAGTTCACCCAAAAAAATGTATTAATGCTGATCAAAATTCTTTCTTCTGTTAAACACAATGTAGTTACAATGATCGGGACTTTTAAGCTTTAAAAAAGGATGCAAAACTATCATTAAAGTATCTTAAAAATAGTCCATACATCTTATGCACCATGCATAATTTATTTCAAATCTTTGTATAACAATTTACAAACTGACCATAATGTCTTTCAAAATTCATACTTTGTATTCTATGGAAGAAAGAAAGTCACAGGTTTGGAATGACATGATGAGTAAATGATGACAGACTTTAAACCCTGACTACTGAAAATATGTCCACGGGATGCAGTTTTCTGTCTTCAGCACACAGTTCTTGTCCACCCATCTCGTGGTTTGAAGCATAATGGTTTATTGGGTAGAGTAATGTGCTGAGCTAGTGGTTTCTCCTACTGAGAACTGCTGCCAAGAGGAGTTGAATTACACAATGTGCTTATATATAGCAACAGAGTATATGGCTACAGCTTAACACGTGTCCAGCCAGTGCAATACTTCAGTTTTTGTCTTTAACTCTGTATTGTTTGGAAAAAATCGTTCCATTGTTCTTACTGGATCAAGGAAAAATGTAATACAGCATGTTGTTATATGCTGTCTGGAGACAAAGCCTGTTGAGAGTTTCATAGTCTACAATAATTTATGAAACATGTTGAACTCAACCAAAGGAGCATGTGCAAGAAAATGCCAGTTATTAGTAAACTTTGATATGCTGGAATCAGTCGGTCACTACATTAATCTACAGACATTTCCCATCTAGCTTCAAAGCACGCAAGCCTCATGATCACAGTCACCGCAGTCAACAATTGTCAACAAGCAATAAACAATTGTCTAAAAATACTACCACTTATCTTTCAGTGCTGCCTCCAACTCATTGATTACAACACTGACTGTATTTCACAGCTTTGGATATAAAATTGGAATACTATAGCATACCTTTACTCAATACTACTGTGCAATATTGTGTATCTATATTTTTTTAAATAACATGTGAAACAGAATAAGTCAAGAAACTTTAAAAATCACAGCTGATACCATATCTGGTTCCTTCATCATACTGGAAATCTAAACAGTCAATCTAAGCATTCATACTTATATATCCTTCAGAAGTATCAGTATGATGTGATGGTATTCCAAACCGCCTTAGACAATACAAGTAGTGACATTGCGTCTGTAGTTCAAATTAGTTGTTTTAAAGCTAATTTATCAGGTTTTGCAAAACACCTGTTTTTTTTTTCTATTCTAATTAACCAGTTAATCAGGCCAGCAAAATGCAAGAGAAACTCAATTCATTGTAAAATAATTACATACCACATTCATTCCTGCTATCAGGACTCTACACTGACTCCATGTGGCTACAAAACAGTAGATGCCAGATCCTCTCACACGGATCCAACTCAGTAACGCATTCACTTTATGATTTATATATATAGGCCTATATATACTGTATATATATATATAGCTTTTATAGTTTATAAGGTCCCAATTGCTCCGTAATGTGTACTAGTGTGTGTTTGTGTGTGTGTGTGTGCGCCAATCAAAAAGGGTGAACCGTTATCACTTATGTTACCCTTGTAAGACACAGTGATTCTTACACTTATTCAATTACAGTTTAAGACATTGCCCACCCGCAGACCTGACTCCTGCAGCGAAATCATGCATTTCATATCAGAGTAGATTAAAAGGGCTCATGGAGAGAAGCTCTCAGTCAATCAGTAAGTGGCTCGTTAATGTAATACACGAGTCAGCGGGAGATACGGAATAACACGCACAACAACATCTCGGCTAACACAAGAGCCTCGGGTCCGGTCTCTACTTTCGGACATCTCCGGTATGGTCAGTGCTATAGGTACAGTTAGGTGCTCGACCGACCTCCACAGCTGCCTCTTAAAGTTTTTAATGGGAGTCGAGAATCAGGGGAAATCAAAAGGAGATGCTCTCTCATATCTCTGGTATATGTAGCATCTCGAGGGAGCTCTTGTTAAACTCATTTGGGCCACTCGCAAGGCAACAAAGCAACACAAAGACACCCTTCCATTAAATCACTCGCTCAGTTTGTTTGTTTATTGGCTCTGCCATTAGGGCAAATTATTCTCAGTTAATTGGTTTTATAATTATACCACTGGATATGCAGAGGACCAGCGTTGTGGCACTCTAAAAAAGACCCAGCGTGGAAATGGGACTGTTTAATGTCCTAGATTATTTACATATTATAGCCTGTTGCCGTTCCCCACCAGCCTCGCAGTGTCAGTAAACCGTGACGTACATTTCTGGGAATAAAACTCTTGAATCATGATCCTTGGAAGTTTGGAACGGGGCTTATTAGCTGTGAACCACTGAAATACTGTAGTAGGCCCAGTGGATCAGCATTTAAAAAAAAATCCCGTAAGATATGAATTAAATCAAATAGATAGGGCTGTGTATAAAAGTGTTTCGTCACTCAGAATTCATCACAATTCAGTTCCTTCTCTTGTAAAAGCATGTAAGGGAAGATCTATTGACATTTTCATTATAATGACTGTGGGGTTTTAATAAAAAGAGACAGAGCAGGCCCCTCAGGAGGGAGTCATTTAGCTCAAGCTTTATTCAGATGGGGGCGGTGGCTGATTAAGTCACAGACCAGCTAATATCCCTGATACAATCAATATCCGAGAACATTACAGAGGCCATAAGAAGGGCTATGCGTTATTTTCTCTCAACGGGATTTTGTAAATGAGCCTGGGAGTATAGTGATGTTATTCTAATATTTGATGGCTTAAGTACTTTCTGTGACTGTGATTATTGACGGTGTTAATTATTAGCCTTTGATAGGAAAATAACAGAAGCCACACTACAGAGTTTATATAAAAACAACTGTCATTTCAATTAAGATTCAACAACTCCCTCACAATTCATTTAGTTTGTATTATGTGGACTTCATATAATGACAAAGTGATTAAACACTCTCCCCGCCTGCCATTGGTTAGATAAACAGATAGCCTCGCCCCCAAACTCACACCATTGGTTGAGCCGATGTTGCTGTGTTGGGCCAACAAACAGGGTTTATGTGCTTATACTGACAATCCACATACAAATACAAAAAGCATTATTGTTTGTAGATATTTTTAGTCCAAAATAAAGCGAAAGAGAGCGTGCAAGCAGTGGTTTCAATATCTCGACAACAACTCTGCATTTGCAGCTGTTCAAAAATAAACTAAGAGTGTGTTAAAACAACATTGTTATCTGTTACCTTTTAAAGCATTTAGAAATATTTGACAAGCAGAATGTCTGTAATTGCAGTACGATCCCATAAAAGTCATGCGGGGTGATTCACAGAGGGAATGACCAGTGCTTGGAAGAGACCATTCCAGCCTGTTATGGGGTTCAGCACCTACCTAGTCTCTCAAGGCCACACATGTAATATAATCAGAACTTTTACAAGAGTGCAGTATCCCACTGAGCCCCCTTAAATCTCATCTACCCATGATAGCGAAAGTTGCTCCCACTATCCCCGACATGGCAGAATATGTAGAGGTTTTTACACTGAAAAAAAGAAATTCTGTGTGTGTATATATACACACACACACACATATGTGTGTGTGTGTGTTGTTTTGGGCTACTCAAACAAACAATTTCTGAGCTTATCCTGTGAATTTCCACCTAAAAATCTCTTATTTTAAACTGGAAAACTAAAAAAAAAAAAAAAAAAGATTTTGTTTCTTATGTAAATCTTGTTTTGTAGCCATTTAGATTATTATTTTTATTTTATTTTCAGGAAAAAAACATGCCTTTTTAATTATCAAAAACAAATCCAAGAGAATATGACTATTTGCAAAAATGAATGAAAAATATATATAAAATTAGGCATTAGTACTGCAATTGTATCGCTCATGTTCTCAGCTGTTAGACTCATGTTGTTTTCATCATAACATGTCAACTTGTTCAGCTGAGGATATAAGGCAGTGCTGTAAACTACAGCTGTGAGTGGTGAGGAAGTGGTGAGCGAGAGTGGAACAGCTCTGACGAGAGCTTAGCAACAGAGCTCTAAAGAGGAGAGAGGGCGGCCCTGCTGCTCCATATGTGAGTGTCCATCACCTTTACACACCAGGCCCTCTGCTGCAGCCAAGACTCCTGGGAAAGAGCTCACTGCACCCATGTCCTATTATAGCAGTGCCTGGCTGCAAAGTTAAGACTGGCGTGAGACAGCTTGACATCAGGAGGACATTTGAAAATGGATTGACTGAGGGGGGAGGTGCCAGCTTAAAAAATACCCCTCCTATTGTGACCCATTTATTCCCCCCTTTTATTAAGATAACTGGCGACAGAGACTGTGCAGTTTATAAATTGTTCTTGAACCTTAATAACTGACAGTTGCTGGTATTAAGTACAATTGAAAATTGGGATCCAAATACAGGATGGAAAAAGGCTAAAAATCCCAAGGAGGGATCAGATATCATCTGTTGACAAGTCTAAGGCACGATTCAGCCAAAAGAAGTGGGTGACACTTGTTAGTGAAGCAACAAGCTATTTTTAGACCGTGGGCACATGTTCATCTGGTTAGATACATGCTATCCACCACAACAACTCCACAAGTGGATACATGTCATGCCACAAACAACAGGGTCTTTTTTTTTCTTTCTGTTGGCATTATAAACTCCAATGGTGCTCAAATGTAATTTTGACTATTAAGGCCTGTCACGGCACAACATAATTTTACAACATTTTTTTTATTTTTTTTATCTGCTTGACACTTGACACCACATGGTTATTCCAATACGTGTGCTGTCTCAAGCCTTCATCCCATGTTTCCAGCTCGATCGTCTCTGCCTGATGCCACTGCTATTTCAGCGTGTTTCTGCTTCTGAACCCTCGTTGCTTTAGCCCCGCCGGGGCCCTTGCACAAAGTGGCCTTTACATCTGCTCTTTGTCAACTTTAAGGAGAACCCTCAGAGTTTGCCACATATAGTATGCTACGGATAAGGAATGGCTTCTTTCTGAAGCAAGAGAAATATTTTCTCCACTAAAAAATGAGATATAAGAGCAAAAGGTAAGAAAAAAAGCTCACTTGAGTTCAGAATGTTACATGGATATAGTTTATGCAAGCTGTTATAAAAATATCAAACTGAAAATGTGTTGCTTATTATTATATGGTTTATAGAAATATGTACTTGAACAACACAATATGTTAAATGTGTTATTATTTGTGGACATGAGAACCATACTGCAAAAAAAACCCACTGCATTTAAAGCATTAAAGGATACGGCAATGCTAAACACATTTGATTTGAGTGATTCAGCATCCAACCCATGATCATTGCAATAAAACCATGATACTTTTAAGTGTACTAATTAATTAATTTATTTATCTTACATAAAACATATGATGAACATGCAGTTTAACCCTAACTACTATTTATTATGTTGTCATACTACTTGTAAAAAGCAAAGATGTAACCAAATGTTAAAAATGTAGGAGTGGCAGTTTAAGAATCTGTCTTAGATGAGCACTAATCTGATTATTAAAGGGATGTGTCTATGGTTACAGTGCTGTATGAAAGTAGCTTCAGTAGCGTTCCAACCGCTATGTGAAGGCAGGGCAGGCAGGGACAAGAATAAAAGAGTTATGTGGACTATGCAAATCAGCTTCAAACAAATACCCAATTTTGCTTCTGTTAAAAACAATAATAAATAAATAATATTATTTTCATCTAAAGATTAGGCTGAGAACCATTACGCTGTTTTTAATCATTCAGACAACACAAACAACTCTGCAAGTGATTAATAAAGTATAAACATATACTTTATCAATATACTAGATCAACACAAAGCAAAGGGTATTCAAAAGTTATTCACACTAAAATGTCTTGCATGTTTCAAAGCATCAGGGGAATTTATTTTTACTTGCGTGTTTAAATTTGTAACCACAATAATGTAGGGGGTATTTATAGCTATTCCCCAGAATTAACAAAGCATCTAGAAATAATTGTCATTGTATTTGTTGTACTGAATCTTGCTCTGCATAAGAAGCTTAAATATTTAAAGAATCCATATTTAATCTTATTTTTCAATTGTCACAACTGTAATAAACATTTATGCCTTCTATTGTAATATGTAAAATCAAAATGTTAACAATTAACATACAAAAGGCCAAATGTGACCCTGGACCACAAAACCAGGCACATGGGTTAATAATAATAAATAAGATTTCCATTGATGTATGGTTTCTCAGGATAGGACAATATTTGGCCGAGATACAACTATTTGAAAATCTGGAATCTGAGAGTGCAAAAAAAATCAAAACATTGAGTAAATCGCCTTTAAAGTTGTCCATTTATGTTCGCGATTGTGCTGCATTCACTCACAAAAATAAATGTTTTATATATTTACGGTAGGAAAATTACAAAATATCTTCATGGAACATGATCTTTACTTAATATCCTAATGATTTTTGGCATAAAAGAAAAATCGATAATTTTGACCTATACAATGTATTGTTGGCTATTGCTACAAATATACCCGTGCTACTTGTGACTGGTCACAAATGATCTAATATTAGATAATAATAATAATAATAATTTGTTACATGTATACAGTACTTCTCTCTGCACTCAAAGCACTATACATATGGAAGGGTGAATCTCCTTAACCACCATGGATATAATGCTTGAACCAAATGCTTTATAATTCTACCAATACTACCATATGAAAGCCATGTGCATGTAAGCAAGTGTCAGAGAAGGTTAATATGTGATCCTGTGTACGAATGGAAAGCAGTTTCCTTCTCTAAATATATATGATATAAATGTGCAGTATGCAAGGTGGAGCTCAACGGTTTGGATGTCATACTTTATAAAATGTCAATTGTGCACTAGACATCTGAATCACTCAGCAATAGCAGTGTGATTTGCGAGAACTTTGTTGAGAACTACTGTAACAGTGAACTGCGAGTTTATGACATCTCTGCTACTCTTGCAGGAAAGGAAGGCATTTTGATCACCTTTTAGAAGGTGAACTACTTAAATGCAAGACACCCTGCGTCAGCCATCTCCAAGACTGACAGGGACAACTGTGACCTGTCCATGAGAGTAAGAGTGTGAAATGAGCTCCCTGGAAAAGCGCCACACAGGCCAGCGGGGAAGCATGCAGGGCCACCACAAATACTCAGATGGCTTCAGTGACACATCCAGCAGTAGCAGCTTTATGGATGACACGGACAGGGAGGTGAGCAACCTCACCGATCGTGCCTTCAGGAGCCTGTGCATTGGAGAGGAGGCCATTTACAATGACTCGGAATTCCCCTCGTCTCCGACCGAACGACATAATGCTTTTGCAAAGGAAACCCAGCAAAAGACAGTCTCCCAGGAGACATTTTCATACAGGATTCAGGATTCAGGGGAGGCAGAAGGACAGTCCGAGATGGCCTCAACATTCCAGCATTCTTACACGGATGTAACCCATCAGCAACAGGCTTTTATGGAGGGAGGCTTTTCTTATATGAACAATGGCTCCAAGGAGGTGACGTGGCAGCAGAGCAGGAGCGCATCCAGAGTTTCATCTCTAATCAAAGCCTTTAGTTCAGGGGAGTGTTACCATGACAGTGGGACGTGTGACGTTATTCTGGCAAGGGATAGGTATAGAGACTTTGGCAGTGAATCATGGGACAGATCAGCTCTGTTAAACATCCAGAGAGAACTCACTGAGTTCTCAGGACATCATCAGAATTTTAAGTCAGGCCCCTTTCAGTCTTACAGAAACCATTTTTACACATCCGACGTGGCTGCCGCGGTAGCCCAGATGGACACAACAGTCCTGATGAGTTCTTCAAAAAGAAAGATCAAGGAATTGAACTCCACAAACAGTTTTTTCCATAGCGAATTCAGTCCCTTCCAGCTGTGGGAAGAGTACAACAGGTTCCCCTTTGAAAGTATGAATGTGTCAGGGTTTATGTCAGCTAGTGAATTCCCAAGGTGGTACGATTCTCCCATGTACAAAGAGCTGAAAGACAACAATAGAATTCCTAACTCTCCGTGCGAAAGTCGATTCTTCAATCAGAGACAAATTCAGGACGTTGTGGCCAGCCAGCGCTCCAGGTCCACGGTCCTCCAGAAAGCCTCAGCGATTGAGAAGAGGTGTGAATCTGAGATGGCTTCCAACTATCCACCTTGGAAGAAAAACAATAACTTTGTAAGGAACAAACTTCCAGGCAACCGACCCTCCACGGTCTCACCTACTAATGAGAGAATATGCAGGCCGGATTCAAATTTGTTTAGCAATAACAAAATTGCGCACGAGTTAGTGGTCGAGAGCACAGTGCCTAGCAGTGTGACGCCATTCAACATCACTCAGCTCCTCACACCGGTTATTCACACAAGACAAGAAACAGAGACGTCTGAGATCCTGCAGTTTGCACACACTCCTTCTGTTTCTGATTATTCCTCTCAGGGTGAAACTGAACCTAAACTTCAGACTGATGTCAAACATCTGCGTGACAGCTACAAATCCAAAGCTTCAAGTCTGCTGTTCAACCTCAAAGACAACCGAAAAAGAGTCAAGAGTACATACAGTCCAACTAGATTCAAAGGGCAAGAAATAACAGATCGAAATAAGCAGACGTCAAAGCTGGAGGGCCGCGAATCCAGATTTTCGGATATTCTTGTATCCCAAGAAACGGCTCAGGAGAATTTGATTGGAACGGATGCAAGGGCCTCATGTAATCTAATCCGAGAGCCCAGTGCAGCCCCCATCACCCCTAAAGATTATACAGATGGCTTTGGATCATATGATAATTTGACATTAGCTTCACCTCAAATTCAGGACGGAGTCGCTAATTACAAATCGTTCCGTGGAAGTTCAGAAGGTCACTCTCACAGCACAGATCCGCTGGCTAACACAGAGCTCTCAACACACAATCTTTCAGCACAAGGTAAAAGCTCTCTGACTTCAGAAGGTCAATTAAAAGATCTCAATGGTACTTTTAGTCCTGCTAGGCCAGAAATAGCAAATATGCTTCCAAAGGCTTACCCACCGACACATTCTCTGCCAGCTCAGACATCAGAGAGATATGGTCAGAGCGATAACATGAGTGAAAATGATCTAAAACAAAGAAAGGACTTTGGAAGAAAAACATGTATTGAATATAGCCAAAACGAGGCCATTAAAGAAAGATGTCCTCAGGACCATCTTGGTTCTGTCAAGGAAACAAATGGAAGATCGGAATCACGGCTATTTGGAGGAGAAATAGCAGCGCTGATTGAGATGGACAAACAGAGGAAGGCAACTGCCAAGCAATACTCTGCCAATGACAGTTATTCTGTCCAAAAGGAAACGTACATGCAGAAAGTCAATAAAGACATAAAACTCGGTCGACTTGCAAAGGAGGAAGACACAATATCACCCAGGAAAACGCCTTACAGTGATAAATCTGTACATGACAAACAATTAAACACATTTTCAAAGCCTACTGAATCATATGGAATACCAAGAAACAGTCTCCAGAACAAAACATCTCCTCTAAAGGAAGTCTATTGTGGTTTACAAAGCTACAATGTCAACAATGATCTTGAGCAAGCGGCGTCTTCTAACAGTATGGCAACGCAAAATACATTTGATCAGAGAGCTCATGCACCTTTACAAGACCATAGAGGTCAAAAGAATGAAGGATTGTACTCATATCAGCCATACAAGTATGAGCCTAACAAACAGTGGCACATGGCATCGACAAGTGAAGATAGGCACACTAAGGAAAGTGTACAATGGACACTAAAACAATCAGAGATGATGGAACAAACTGTTGCAAAGAGTTATAAAATGTCCAATACATCATCAAGTACCCTACACATAAACCATAATGAGTTTTCCACCAACAACGGTGCACTAAATCCTGGTCAGCAGGATAAAGATTCAGTGGTACCAACTGACACCTCAGATCAAAATAATACAACTAAACAAGAAGACAGGTTCAGCATCAATGATATTCTTGCCATTAGAGATAATGAGCAAGCAAGGAGACTAAAGGATAATACATTTGTTTTGGCTAAATCAGAACACTCACAAAATCAAATTAAATATGATACAGCTGATAAACTAACCATTTCAGAGCCTGTAAAAGAGCAAGAACAACAAGGCTACAAAGTGCAGGATGTCACGAGTCCATCACCTGGCTATATAAGAAAGGATTTCCACAATACAAATGAAACAAATATTAGCACTGACAGAATAATGATTAAAGATCCTGACAAGGTCACAACAAGAGTGTTTTCTTACAAGGAAAGAGGCCAAAGCAAACAAGAAATACTGACGTCGAAATTGAAAGCACATGCTCAAAAGGAAATATCTGCGATTAAAGAAAAGGGACTTGCCAAACAAGGCATTCTTGCAAGAAATGCAACAAAATCAAGCATGAATATCAATGGCGATGGTCAAGAAGGTCACTCTGTTAAGAAGGAAATCACAGCAGACAAGCTGAATCACTTGTTTCAAGATATCACTTATTCCAGTGTTACCCAGAACAAAGAACAAATTAAAACACACAACGATCATCCCAAGAATGGATCTCCACCATCAATGGAAAAACAAGCATCTTATCTTTTTGAAGATAATCAGAAAGCAGTCTTGGAAAAGAAGGGCGAGAACATAAAATATAAACCTTTGGCTATAGAAAGGCAAAATGACAAACATCCAGCAGATGATAAAGAGATGAAGAAAGAAACGACAGACAGAGTGGCAGATATAAAAAATGATGTCCAGAAAAACTACCAGCCATCCCGAATCTCACCAAAGGATGTAAACACTAACAAGGAATCTGCAAAGCAGAGACATGAAATGTCACCAAGTGAGTTGATGTCCGGTCATTTGACAGCAGCAGTCAAGACAGAAAACTCCAGTCCCCATAATCTACCTGCAATCCTTAATGAAAAACAAACAATTCAGCATGATCAGAAAGAAAATCTGTATGGACGTCAATATACTTGTTCTGAAAAAGCTATGACTAAACCTGCTAATCAAACCAAAAAAGACTTACCAGATATCACTTATTCCAGTGTTACCCAGAACAAAGAACAAATTAAAACAAACAATGATCATCCCAAGAATGGATCACCACCATCAATGGAAAAACAACCTCTTCATTTTGAAGATAATCAGAAAGCAGTATTGGAAAATAAGGGCGAGAACGTAAAATATAAACCTTTGGCTATAGAAAGGCAGAATGACAAAAATCCAGCAGATGATAAAGAGATGAAGAAAGAAACGACAGACAGAGTGGCAGATATAAAAAGCGATGTCCAGAAAAACTACCAGCCATCCCGAATCTCACCAAAGGATGTAAACACCAACAAGGAATCTGCAAAGCAGAGACATGAAATGTCACCAAGTGAGTTGATGTCCGGTCATTTGACAGCAGCAGTCAAGACAGAAAACTCCACTCCCCATAATCTACCTGCAATCCTTCATGAAAAACAAACAATTCAGCATGATCATAAAGAAAATCTGTATGGACGTCAGTATACTTGTTCTGAAAAAGCTATGATTAAACCTTCTGATCAAACCAAAAAAGACTTACCAGATATCACTTATTCCAGTGTTACCCAGAACAAAGAACAAATGAAAACACACAATTATCATCCCAAGAATGGATCTCCACCATCAATGGAAAAACAACGTCTGCATTTTGAAGATAATCAGAAAGCAGTCTTGGAAAATAAGGGCGAGAACATAAAATATAAACCTTTGGCTATAGAAAGGCAGAATGACAAACATCCAGCAGATAAAGAGATGAAGAAAGAAACGTTTACTCCGGACAGAGTGGCAGATATAAAAAGCGATGTCCAGAAAAACTACCAGCCATCCCGAATCTCACCAAAGGATGTAAACACCAACAAGGAATCTGCAAAGCAGAGACATGAAATGTCACCAAGTGAGTTGATGTCCGGTCATTTGACAGCAGCAGTCAAGACAGAAAACTCCACTCCCCATAATCCACCTGCAATCCTTCATGAAAAACAAACAATTCAGCATGATCAGAAAGAAAATCTGTATGGACGTCAGTATACTTGTTCTGAAAAAGCTATGATTAAACCTGCTAATCAAACCAAAAAAGACTTACCAGATATCACTTATTCCAGTGTTACCCAGAACAAAGAACAAACTAAAACAAACAATGATCATCCCAATAATGGATCTCCACCATCAATGGAAAAACAACCTCTTCATTTTGAAGAAAATCAGAAAGCAGTCTCGGAGAAGAAGGGCGAGAACGTAAAATATAAACCTTTGGCTATAGAAAGGCAGAATGACAAAAATCCAGCAGATAAAGAGATGAAGAAAGAAACGTTTACTCCGGACAGAGTGGCAGATATAAAAAGCGATGTCCAGAAAAACTACCAGCCATCCCGAATCTCACCAAAGGATGTAAACACCAACAAGGAATCTGCAAAGCAGAGACATGAAATGTCACCAAGTGAGTTGATGTCCGGTCATTTGACAGCAAGAGTCAAGACAGAAAACTCCACTCCCCATAATCCACCTGCAATCCTTCATGAAAAACAAACAATTCAGCATGATCAGAAAGAAAATCTGTATGGACGTCAGTATACTTGTTCTGAAAAAGCTATGATTAAACCTTCTGATCAAACCAAAAAAGACTTACCAGATATCACTTATTCCAGTGTTACCCAGAACAACGAACAAATGAAAACACACAATTATCATCCCAAGAATGGATCTCCACCATCAATGGAAAAACAACCTCTTCATTTTGAAGATAATCAGAAAGCAGTCTTGGAAAAGAAGGGCGAGAACATAAAATATAAAACTTTGGCTATAGAAAGACAGAATGACAAACATCCAGCAGATGATAAAGAGATGAAGAAAGAAACGACAGACAGAGTGGCAGATATAAAAAATGATGTCCAGAAAAAATACCAGCCATCCCGAATCTCACCAAAGGATGTAAACACCAACAAGGAATCTGCAAAGCAGAGACATGAAATGTCACCAAGTGAGTTGATGTCCGGTCATTTGACAGCAGCAGTCAAGACAGAAAACTCCACTCCCCATAATCCACCTGCAATCCTTCATGAAAAACAAACAATTCAGCATGATCAGAAAGAAAATCTGTATGGACGTCAGTATACTTGTTCTGAAAAAGCTATGATTAAACCTGCTAATCAAACCAAAAAAGACTTACCAGATATCACTTATTCCAGTGTTACCCAGAACAAAGAACAAACTAAAACAAACAATGATCATCCCAATAATGGATCTCCACCATCAATGGAAAAACAACCTCTTCATTTTGAAGAAAATCAGAAAGCAGTCTCGGAGAAGAAGGGCGAGAACGTAAAATATAAACCTTTGGCTATAGAAAGGCAGAATGACAAACATCCAGCAGATGATAAAGAGATGAAGAAAGAAAGGTTTACTCCGGACAGAGTGGCAGATATAAAAAGTGATGTCCAGAAAAACTACCAGCCATCCCGAATCTCACCAAAGGATGTAAACACCAACAAGGAATCTGCAAAGCAGAGACATGAAATGTCACCAAGTGAGTTGATGTCCGGTCATTTGACAGCAGCAGTCAAGACAGAAAACTCCACTCCCCATAATCCACCTGCAATCCTTCATGAAAAACAAACAATTCAGCATGATCAGAAAGAAATTCTGTATGGACGTCAGTATACTTGTTCTGAAAAAGCTATGACTAAACCTGCTGACCAAACCAAAAAAGACTTACAAGTTACAAGCACGGAGACTACAAAATCGAACAGCAGTTTGAATAAAATTTCTCTCTTGGGATTGGACAGAAACACAGAGGAACCTAATGTACATCATAAAAGTAAGATTACTGTGGAGCAGTCTAAAAATGAACCAATCAAAAATAGCTCTGGGATTACAGCTAGTCAACTGACATCCTCATCAAGTGACATGAAGTTTAAAAATGGAATTCCACCTTCTAAACGACTAATGGAACCTGCCAAATCAGAGCTCACCTCAAACCTTCAAACAAATACATTGAGTGCAGATGCAGAGAAGCTTTTAAATAGAACCTACAAACATAATTCTGGGCACAGTTCAGATTCAGAGGCATCATCAACAGAAAATATGGTCAGAATCAACTCTGTACCAGCAAATAATCCAGCCTCACAAAGAACCCAGGAGCCAAAAACACTAAAACCTTTTACTAATGAAGACGGACAAGCATTAATAATCAAAAACATTACAACAAAGGAAAATTACTTGGCTAAGCAACAAAATAATAGTTCACAAGTAAAAGCTGTAGAAACTACCTCTGCAAACCAAATGGTGGAGAGTCAGTCAAAACCAGGAACAAATAAACAATCACTAACACAAATAGCATCAGCTAAAGCAAAAGAAAGCTGTCAGCAAAAAGAACTCCATCAAGATGATGAAAATACAAAGACTCTGCTCTCATTTGACAAGAATGAACTCCCCAGGAGCCATCAGAGTATGTCAAGAATAAAAAACAATTCAGAAGCAGTAAATAACAGTCAACCCAGAGAGAAAAAAACAGAAAGTGCAAGCCCAAAACAAAAAGAGCAAGGATTTCCTAGACCATTAGATATATCACTTAAGAAAAACAATCACAAGTTCACAAAAGAGTCTCAAGAAGTGAATCCGGGCAATTCCGAACCCAAAAAAGCAGCAGAAGACAAACTAGAAGCAAATGTTTTCTCCCAGCATAAAGTATTAGTAGATGAGGGTGTAACTCAAAAGGACAATGGACAGCCTGTTTCAACACAGAATGAAAAATCCACAGCAGATGTATCAAACATCACCATTCTTACACCTAGCAAAGAGGAGCCTGCAGAGGAACCCATGATTTACAGTATTTGTGTGTCAAGAAAAACAGAAGCAGCTTTAGACGATGAACCTATGATCTACAGTATTTGTGTGTCAAGTAACTGTCATATTGATGATCAAGAAAATACAGGAAAACAAGATGAAGTGAGTTCTGATGAAACTGAGAGATGTGTGAAGGACGAAAGCTTTCATATTAAAAATGACAAAGCAGAAAATAAGCATGATGACGTTCACAGACAGACTGAAGTGTCTTCAAACATTGGAGAAAAAGAAGACAAGATTGGAAAATGTGAACCGCCTGCTACCACGGATAAGTCAAGTGGCATAGGAAGAATCAGTACATCATATGAGGATCTCTTAGTTAAATATGGGCTTCCAGTCAGAGATCACGTTAATCTCACATCAAAACATATGCAGGATGAGAGAGAAAAAAAAGAAAAGGAGGAAATTGAAACTCACCATTCACAAAAAACAATAAAACATGGAATCAACAAAACTCTGGCATCCAAAGAGAAAAGCTTGGATAACACACAAACACATCCAGATGACACAAGACAAGCACCCATTCAGCAGGAATCCATTACAGGTCATCATTTAAAAGAGAATGAGAGCAAAATCAAGCAAGCACAACATGATATCCCTTCAATAACTTGTTCCAACAACATGGCTGAAAAGCAACAGATTAAAGGAAACAATATAACAAAACTTGTTCATTCTACAAGAGATGCCACCCTAATGGCAAAAGATTTAGATAATGTTGAACAACAAGATCAAGATACTCATAATATTGACCCATCAAAGCAAAGTAGGAGAAATGATATTCAGCCAAAGGAAAAGAAAGTTGAAGAGCAAATGAGAAACACTGAGAAAACACAAAGTCTGAGGATGATAGGAAACATTATTGATGATGCATCTAATTCTAGAAAGTCCCCAAAGAAACCTGAGAATGCATCCCTGACTGCTAAACAACCTGCAATAATGAGTGAATCAAGAAGAGCAACAAATACTGAAGTTGTAAAGGCACCCATTTCTAATGCATCCATGGCAAAGGATACAGTCACAGAAAGTACATTTCCTGGATGGACAATACCTAAAAAGAAGCCTCAAATGGTGGAAGGTGAAGACAAAATGTTTAATCATACTGATACATTTATGCCGCAAAACAATACAATAAATGTAAGAGAAAAATGTAACTTAAAAGTTCAGAAAACTACACATGAGTCAAAACAAGAGGATTCTATAATAGCTATGAAACAAAAGTCTGTCTCAAACAAAGATGCCCAAACTCTGCAAAAGAATGGAAAGGGGGATTTCGGGGAGAAGAGGGCACAAGAAAAGTTACAAGTTGAATTTAAAACGGGTAATGAAATTACAAACAGGATGAAGATGGTTTTAAAAGATGGCGCTGCCACAGATGTTAATAATTATAAGGATAAAGTTAGCAGTATTGGTGAGGATGTGTGTAATGTTGTAAAACAAGACCAGGCCTCTTTTGAAGTCCCAAAAAATAACTTAGACGACATAAAAGTGTCTACAGAGGAAGTATCATCAAACAAAGAATTCATGGCAGGCCACAAAAACCAACATGAAGTGATAAAGAGGGAACATTTGAAAGGAAAGAAAGGAGCAGTCGTGACTGACCGTGTGGGTGAAAAAGACTTTACAGAGCAAAAGACGTTACCATTGAAGACCCTTACAGCCCAAAATGAACCCAAAACCGTGGATAAATTGAACGGTACCAGTGAAACGACACCAAAACATACATATGATGTTGGAAAAGAAATCACACCACCTAAGAAAAATGGTCCAAGTGAATCAGAAAAGACCAGTCAAGGACCAGTTCGGAAACAAGAGATAAATATCTATGATAATAAACAACCTACACTGAACAGTGACAAAAGAAAGAAAGAAGACCCTGTATTAAGTCTGAGTGGACAACATAATGGTGATTTGAAAGTTAATGAAAAGAGAAACAGTCTCAGAGGGAAGAAAGAAAGAAATGTTGAAGCTACGGAGACAAAACAGGCTGAATGGACTAATACAAACCAGTCTCAGCCAGGGAGAAGTTTTGTCCCCGAAACAAAAGGAAGCGCAAGTTATGAACAAGAGAATTCTCAGTTAAATCAACAGAACACAAGTAAAGAAGGTATATTATCCAAATCAGAGGCTACACAAAGGAACAACAAGGGGACAAGACCAGAAATATCAGCTATCGTAGACTATGCTAGATTGAAAGTTATCTCTGCTGAAGATGATACAAAAGAGCATGATGTATTCCCCAAACTAGAGTTCTATGATCAGTCGGTTTTAAGAATTCATAAAGATTCACTCGTAAATGTGCCAGATACAGGGGGAGAGTCTAAAAGAGAGATAATTTCAAGGGAGAAATCGCAATTGAAAAAGCAAACAGTTAAAGAGAACTTTTCACAAAATTACAATCAATTGAATCCCAGCATGAGTACAGCTCAAGCAAAACCTATATCACTGGTAGCTTCAGGTTCACAAGGTGGAGCCACATCAATGGGCACCCAACTGAGGGCTTTAACAAACCATAAGGAATCAAACACTAAACCAGCTTTCATGGAGCATCCAAATAGAGGAGAAATAAATAAATTGTATCAACCCAAAAATCCCCAAGGTACAAATACTGTACCATTGCAAGCCGAAGGAACAATGAGCAGATCAAGACAACTGACTCATGACAAAACAACTGAGAAGGGCAATATTTCTCATTCTGGAAGACAAGAATCCCTTGCAAACTTGCCTTCGTCTAGCACTGTAAAACTGGCAGACAACCAAATAAATATGACATCACCACCTGGAGAAGAAATGGAAGAACTACAATATTACACAATAAATGCTCTTGATACTGAACTAAAGCCAAAGGAAACAAGTGGACCACCTCCACCAAGTTTCAAAATGTCTCAAAACAAAGACTCAGATGAAAAATCAGAGGAAGAGAAAAAGGAAGATAGACTGTTTTTGCAGAGTCCAACAGACTATGGTAAAGTTCACGCGACAGGACCGCGATCCAACTCTTCTTCTCCAGCGATGGGGAAACCCATCATGTTCAGAGTGAAGGATAATACCATGAGAACGTCTTCTGTGACCAAAACCGTCAAACCATGCTTTCACAGGTCATGTGATGACTTCAGAGTTGGCTCACCAAAGGAACACTTGAGCGGTTCAGAGAAAGAAGATGAAATTCTCCCCAAACAGTCTGCTAACCCTCCAGTCTTACATGAACCAGCTATTGCTGTCCATCGGCCCCATAATGTAAAAGAGACACAGCACAACAACTTGTCCTTAGCAGAATACACAACAAAACAATCAAAGAGCCATCAGAGAAGAAGCCTACTTTTTGATGAAGAAGAAACTCATTCTGTCATCAGCACAATGTCAGAGGATATGGACAACTGTACAGCGAGCCTCACAGATTTGGCTAACATACGTTTGGCCTTCATGCCCAAGAATGAAACCTACAGAGACAACTACCAAAGACCTGCATCTGCCTGCTATGAACGACCAGAGTCAGCCTGCTATGAAAGGCCAGAATCAGCCTGTAGTGATATGAGGCCACTGGGTAAACCTCCAACGGTGCCCCCCAAATCTGAAAAAGCTCTTAAACGAGCACAAAGACTCGCAACGAGGCGTATGAAAAAGGCAGAGACCCCCAAGATGCCGCCTGAAAACCAAGAACAGCTAGAGTCCAAATCAATCAGAGATGTCGCCGAAATGCCATCTCCACCTTCGGACATTCTGTCAACACATCCAGGGGTACATGCCTCACCTCCTCTTTCACAGTATGACATCCAGCCAAATTACACCCACCCAACACACAGTATAGTTGCCCAACCTTTCCCCATGACACAGAGAAAGCTTTTGCAAGACCCAAACTCAGGGCAGTACTTTATGTTGGACGTACCATTATCGGTTAAGAAAAAGACATTTTATGACCCAGAAACTGGTAAATACGTACAGTTGAATGTCCGTCAAAGGTCTCAAGGTGCTCTAACGCAGCCAGCATCGGTGGAGATGTTAAACGCTCCCTACATGCTGTATCGGGGGTTTCTGCCAATGGCCGCGTCTTCATTGCCACCCTTGAGGTCATCGTCTGAAATGTCAACACCGGCTGTGTTAACAGACGAACAGGATATGCTTGAGACAGGTAGCGAACTGTGGAGACAGAATGTTTATCCGCAGAATGCGGAAAACAGCATTAACACCAATGAAAGACACACAGATATTATAACTATGAGTGAATTAGAGGACTTTGCAATGGAGAGCACGTGACGAGTAAAGTTGTTTAGATATTAGGTAAATACTTTTTAAATTTGTACACAAATCTACAGTTACATGACTGTATATCTAAGCTATTTAACTGTGACTTTTAAATAAGTTAAAAAAGTTCTTAAAACTGTTTTTGATTTGTATTTAAGGATTGCTGTTAAACTGTGTTTTGTAGCTGAGGTAACCGGAAAGAGCCCGGGCAGGGGCTCTTTACTGTCAGAAAAAGTCAAGGGAAGAACTGTGAAGCATTCCAATTAATTATGTTAAGCTAAATATTATTTTGCAGTGTACTTGTTTATAATACAACAAAGACCATGCCCACTGAGCACACAGTACATTCAAGGGAAGTACATTTCTGAAGTGACAACAGCCTCATCCTCAGACCCAACCAGAACCTTCACTGATCATTTTGTCAAAATAAAATTAAAGCTAAGTTGTTGTTTTTTAATCAGATTTTCCAAACGGCCCACAATATGCATGAAAATTGTACACTATGAAGTTTTGACAGTTTAAAACTAAATACTTGTGCCATAAAGTGCCAACTTTTCCCTTGATGTGCTTTGGCAGGTTGCATATTAGTGGTCTGTCTTTATCTTGCAATGGTTGATGATGTATGAGTATGACTATGAAATAATTGCCTTATAAACAACTAGCAATGTACTACTTTTACAGTCTTTCAGAAGCTCATTACATCATCATTAAAGAAAGATTTGAAATCAAAATGTTGTGCCTGGCTGCTGTGTCCTCACACAGAACCCATTAAAAAATGCAGGTATTATCTGATGTAACAAACTTGATGAGAATGAGGTTCGTTGCTCTCTTTACCTCATTCCTGTGGCTCTACAGACTGATATATTTGTGGGTTTGAGTGATTTCAGTATCTGCACAATAGACCACTCTAGTGGACATAGGGTGCATTGCACTTTGTATGTACAAACTGTGTTCTCTAGTAAATCAATCAGTTATATATTACAAAATATCTCTAAACATATCTATTTGTCTAATGCTTTTTAAGAAATATGGCTGATAATTATTTATCTTTTACGTTCTGTGAAACAGTACTTACAGTCGGCATAATAAATATTCAGCACCAAGTAAGAAAATCTTTGAGCGTCATCAGATCCATTAACAATATTTCTCTTATCTTTCTCAGACTTATTGATCTCTTTTTTACATAAGTGCGGGCAGCTGTGATAACTGCACAGATGTTGACCGTATCTTGACCTATGCAGGAAGCCCATATCTCAAACGACTGGAGCACCAGAGTTTGGATATGACTTCACTGACAATGTATCATTAATGCAACAAAAGAACTCATTAACTTCATTCAAACAGAATTTGAAACAAATGATTTGTGTCATTATTTAGTTTAGTTTAGGGTTTTTAAGGCTTGCTTGGCCTCTCTCCAGTTAATTTGATGTAACAATGCTTCTCATAATAGAATGAATTACTGCACTGAATAATCAATAATCCACGTGCAATGAATGTTACGAACAATCTTCTAAAAATATTACTACAATAACTCTAAATTACTTAAAACCATCACAGGCTATTTGTTTTTCTGTTTGCTTGCTGTGCGAGAATTCATTTTGGAAAAGAAAAAAAGATTAACAACAGCAACAGTGTCTAAATTGATTTTTCCCCTGAGTTGGGTTTTCTCAAAGTGGAGACATCTTTATCAGCCGTTGCAATGTGCAATTACAATATGATTTCTATTGGCCGAGAGAAGCATACAGAGGATTACAGGTCATATATGAGCAGCAAACATGTTTTAGGTTTAGATACAAGAAAACTGTGATCGCTATAACCAACATCTTGCCTGGTTTTCACGAGTTCACATTTTCATATAATCATTGCAAGGCTTGTTGTTCATGATGGAGATTATTAAACCCAATTTCAAAATTCCCCATGGTCTACTTAACTAATAAAAAATACATAATATTTCATCAAATAATATATTTAATACAACATAATTTGCACTTCAATCCACAGGATTAGATGAACACACTCCTCAACTTCTTCCAAAAATGCCCAAATGTAATATTTGAATAATTAATTGCTCAATTGACCAATAAAAAAATAGCATAAGAGTTAAAGATTTGTGTCATTTAAAATGCCCAGTTGTTCCGGGAAAATAGAGTAGAAATATTAATGACTCATCCTGAACGTCCAATCAAAAGCTGTCTAGAATGAGCATGCCCCGCCCCTAATACCACCTACTTCTGAAGAGCTATGTCCATGGCGGGCATGTAAACAAATAGTGTTTATTAAAAATAGGGGCAATTAAGCCCTTCAACATAGAATAAATTAGAAAATATATTAACACGGCTAAGAAAAACTGTAGGCTACTCATCAAGTAGGCCTACATTTCTGCATATTTATGTCAAAAAATTGAACGGCTTTTTGAGCATTTTAAAACATTTAGATTATGTATGCAGGCATATAGCACATTACTAATTGACTAAGTTGACTTAATACTTATAATCTTAAATACATTAGACTTAATATTTTAGGTAAACATTTATATTTAAATCTCTACGTAAAATATTAAGTCTAAATGTAGACATAATACTTATCTTATAAGCAGATTGGTGAAAACGTGTCCGTCAGTCAGCCACGTCATGGGAGAAATTTCGACAGTGATCGATCTAGATGGCGCTGTGAAGACAGAATTCAGCAGCACTTTGTCTTTACCTTTTGAGACCTCTTGCAAATAGGCCTATGTTTTGTGAGCTGGACCAGGTAATCTTTTTGTTTGAGCTGAGATATATAAATTTAAAAATCAGTCAAATATGTGTGCTCGGCAAGCATTGTGTTGATTTCTAGAAATGGTCATAACGTAAGACTTTACTGGTGTCACGTGATCTTAGCTGCTTTTTCGTTACTTTACGTAGGCCTAACTAATTTTTTAGCGCGGCTTCTGATTTAATTTTTACATTTAGACTTATTATGAGATGTTATATTTATTTAATATTTGCTATTTAACAAATTATCTATAATAATACTCTAGATGTTAGCCTATCCAAAATTGATAAAATCATTAAAAATGGCACAACCAATTTGAACCTTGGTCTTAAGTTAGGTATGGAGAACATTAATTATTTTCAGTATATTTTGTTGTAGATTAGTCAATTCTTTCATCTGTTTATTGTGAGATATGTCACTTAATATCATGTTTAATATGAATTCTGCTTATTATATGGAAAGATGCTGTCACACTAGCTAATTAATAATATTGCCTGTTCATACTTAACCTTATTTGTATACATTAAAATATTCTAATTTTCAGTTATTGTCACACATTTCGAGCAAAGCGTATATTATTGTGTCACCATAAAACACAAATGGCATTCTGCACTGTTTCATCAGGCAGGACTTTTGACATTATCTGGCTCTGCTTTGTCACCAGGGTGTCACATCATGAATAATTAAATCACTACTTTGTGATAATACATAATTCAACATCAATTATTAATGCTAATGTGCTTGCAGTTTACTCAATTGTGTTATTGACTATCAAAGTAATTTCCTGAAAATCCTCAAGGACAAGAATTTAATCAGTCCAGCCCCTTTTCAAAGGTAGCACTGTTAAGTGTTCTTAATCGAAGTAGCTTTTTTTCAATATTGCTGCTATGTTTCTTTGAAAACAGGTACTCGCATTTCCTTTTAATACCAATTTGTTGGTTCATATGCGCCTAAATGACTATTTCTCGTTCACTATCATATAATTGCGCTGTTCTAAAATAGTGTGGTTGTTTGTTTTTTTGCTATAAAAGAAAATAACAAAAAGAATTCAAGCGGCATGACTAAGCCTCTTAAAAACAACTGAGCCTTGTTGTATATCCAATGCGTAATGTCATAATTAGCACCTATCACATCTTTGTCATCATGGGAAGCATGTAAAATAGCTATGTGATATGAGAAAGTCACAATGTACTTTAAAGTAAATAAATAATAAGACCAACCGCTGCTTCCATTTTTGCAGCCCTACCGCTTGAGAACTAATTAATAATTGATCATAGCCAGATGGTGTGAGCAATAGGCAACAGGAGATGTACATGATTGCCTACATGTTTAATTGTTTTACAGAACATGTCAAAACAGGACCAGTGTGTGGACTCTTGCAGTCTATCACGGACGTACAGATGTGATTACAAGAGAGGTGTCAGTTGTCATCGCATCAGCATGAGTAAGAGTTACCCGGATCATATCATAAAACATGACAAACCACTTAATATACAGTTCTGTCCTTGATATTATCTTACATATATTATTTCACATTAGTACATTTATATTTCAGCATGGCATATATCTTGACACAATGCAGACTGTCTATCATCACCTGACTTCACAGTACACAAGTCAAACATCAAAGTGGATTGTGAAAAATGAAATGTTCACATTAGCAACCAGGGAGTTTTCAGTTTGCCACAGAGCATGTTCAAAAGTCATTCCGCCACTGAAACCGAATTGCGGCACCAGGCGCCCGCATAGACCCGAACAGGGCAAAACAACGTCAAGAATCATGAGTAAAAGTGAACGAGAAGAGGAAAAAATTACAATTCAATTATTAGTTTGACACATACAAACACACAAAATGCACAATAAGGGATTGCACTTAACACCGTCCTGTCCAGGGTATGTCAGTGCTCTCAAAAAAGAGGCAGCAGGCATTCAATGTTTGATTATAAATCCTTCATCCAAAGTGTGTCCTCCAATTAGGAAAAAAAAAACCAACAACCATGATTCCCTCATTTCTTATCCGGACCCTCCTTTTGGCAGTGCAGATGCTTGTCTGGAGTTCTTCGTAACGATGTGATCTTAGAGGTGCCGGAGGCAGGACTGGAATCGCTTCCTCCTGCAGAAACAGTGCTTTGTCCCAGACCGACCCCTGGACCTGTTGGAGACCCGGCTCCCAGCAGGTTAGCTGACTGGAGAACGGCCTCTGAATGTTCCCTGGCCTTCATCCGCAGGGCTGCGACACTGGCTGTCCGATTACTCTGGCACCCATATGGTGGCAGGAAGGAGAGGCCCATCGGGTCAGGCACACAGCAGGAACACAATGGACTTCCTAATGAGGTAGACCGGAATAGTGTGTCATAATGGGGCAGTCAATGTCCTTTATCATTATAAATATGTTTTATTTCAAACTGCATATATATATATATATATATATATATATATATATATATATTAGGGCTGTCAAACGATTAATCGCGATTAATCGCATCCAAAATAAAAGTTTGTGTTTACATAATATATGTGTGTGTATGGAGTATAATTATTTTCTATATAAATACACACACATGCATATATATTTAAGAAAAATTTGTTATTTATATATAAAATATTTATATATAATATAAATTATATATACACAGTATATACATGCATATATTTCTTAAATATATACATGCATGTGTGTGTATTTATATATAGAAAATAATTATACACCGTACACACACATATATTATGTAAAAACAAACTTATTTTGGATGCGATTAATCGCGATTAATCGTTTGACAGCCCTAATATATATATATATATATATATAAATAACAATTTAATGTGACAAGACCGACGATAGATTACAGTTATGACTAAATCTCTATCTATCTTTCTATCTATCTAGTCAACAACACAGACTGTTGCATTGTCACCCACATCAGTTGCAGAAAAAAAGTAATACAAATAAAAACTATCTTATACATTTGTGCATGTTTTCATGTTGACATCTAGTAGATCCTGGATCTTACCTTTTAAAGTTGCCACTTGTGACAGGGCTTGTGCATAAGTGGCTGTGTTCAGCAGAGTCCCTGGCAGACAAGATGGGAAAAAAGGTCCACCTGAACCCACCACTCTGTTAATACTGTGCATAAAGGCAAGAATTTGGCATTACATCTCTTTTGAAAAGCAAACAAATATCGTTTGTAAACGTCGCATTTGATTAGATGATCTACACACTTCTGCTGTAGTTCCATTGGTTCTTTCTTATTTCTGCCATGGTCAACAGGAGACTGGTTGAGGTTTCTTGCAGGAGGTGCACCTTCACTCATTTGCTCTTTGCCTCCCTCCTGGTCCGAAGTTCCTCTCTCCGTTTTTCTCCACTTTGCCCTCCGGTTTTGAAACCACACCTAAAGAGAAAGAGAGAGAGAGAGAGAAAAAAAACAAGGAATAAAATTTTCCTCTCTTTTAGTTTGATTAAAAATGCTAACTCTGTTGTCATTTTCACTCACTTTTATATGTAATTTCAAACCTACATATTTCTTCTGCGGAAAAGATGTTAGATATCCTTTTGTGTTCAAAAAAAGAAAAAAAGTGTAGCATGAGGGCGAATAAATAATGACAAAATGTTCCTTTTTTTGGTAAGCTATCCCTTTAATCGCCTCTCTTGAAACACATTCATATTAATTGTTAGCTGCATACATTTTAAAAATTATTTCTGAAATGTGCCGCAGGATCTAACAAGCCAGTGACTTATGTCAAACTTCACGAACACAACTGCTGAGCATATGCAGTGAAGTTCTTGTATGTTAATTGAATGAAGGTCATTGCCTATAACAACATTTAATTGAGCAATTTTTCATTATCATTTTTTAATGACTTCCTACTGACAGTCTCCCTGCTTCTGAGAGAGAACCATGATGAAGTCGTTTATTTCTCTATTTAGTGATTGTTTGACAACATCAGATTCGATTAAGTCTGTGCTCTCTAACGCATTAATCATATTTGAATGGGAAAGGTTGCATAATGCAGCCATATCTCCACCGCCTGGCCAGCATTGTGCAAAGGTACAATGATGTGAACAAACAAAACACCCCACACACATATAGCCGGCTCTCTCCACATAATATGACACAACAGTTTACTGGCAGGACAACAATATGCACAATGTAATTGTGGCAACATTATCTCACCCTTGCACCTTCCAGCTAGAAGTCATGATCCCCCAGCACTGAATGCTCTATAATTGCACCATTAATCTCAATTTGCAGTTTGTTCTTAATGCAGCACAAGCCAATTGACACTTTAAAAACGGTGGGCGCCCACTATAGCTACTACAACAAAACAGAAAATTTATTTCCTAATAATAATGTAAGTTTAATATCCCTGCATGCTGCGACCGATTCATGTTCAGATTTAATAATAGGAATCGGGTAATCCGATTAGAGAGAAATAATTTGTTTACAATCCCTAATTTACAGCAGCGAATTCCATTATCGCGTCGCAGTCATTGGTTTTAAGCGATAGTAAGATGACCCTGGGGAACAAAAGGGAAACTATTATATTTCCTACAATTAGATCTGAGCTCAGAAGGAAACCCAAAAGCAAATCTGGAATGCAGGAAATTACATACAGACACGTTGAATGTAATTACACGTGGCCAACTTGATATTACCGCGGATGTTTTGCAAGGCCTCAGAATATGAAATCGAAGGTTTCAGTGCGCGAGCGGTTTAGGACCTAGAATCATCGTTCTCGGGACGTTTGTCTCGTTCAAAAAGCACTGCAACCTCTCTCCATTTGCTGAAACGCGGAAATGGCAGTGCATCTAAGCAATTTTTATACCTTAGAGACGAGGGCAAATTAGTGTAGAACATTACCACTAGTTAATTATGAATGACCGATTAATCAACCTAATCTAATATTCCACATTATGTTGATGTTATTAAAGCGCATCACGGAAATGACAGAGTGGCTTCATTTACTTTCTTTGGCCAAAGGTGCTCTGAGCGCTTTACGTGATGTATTTCTCGTAAATCTCTGGATCAGGTCAGTTGTGGTAAGTGTCTCACCTGAACACGAGCCTCTGTTAAGTTGATTTTCATCGCCAGCTCTTCTCTCGTAAACACGTCTGGATAGTGGGTCTGTGCAAAAACCGCCTCCAAAGCCTCCAACTGTGTGTGAAACATAATTATTTGGCCTTATTGTTGAATGCATGCTTTATAATTCAGAAAGAAATATCTGCTTTTCTTTGCGTTCGCTGAGAATGCTTTTCATGGGTAAAACACGGATAAAACTCACCAAAATCGGTGTCTTAAAATTTTAAGTAAAATGAAAGTGATGACAAAGTGGTTAAAACTTTGTATTTACTGAATAAAATGACAGGAATCATTGCGAAAATTTAAATGGATAAAAACAAACATTTTTTTTTTACATTAGCTGTAGGCCAAGGCTATGCTCTTCTTCGGCCTTTTTCTCGTCTTACATTTTTCCATTCTCATGCAACCTCTATGGGCTAAGCATAAATAAGCAAAGGCTCTACTTGTTTGCTTTAGTATTAAAACAAGTTTACTTCCAAAAGATTATGTATTTGTCATATTAATGTAGCCCTATATTTACGTGCATTTACTTTACACGCGGAATGCCTAGTAAAAAACAGGACTTTATAAAGCAATATTATAATGCAAATAAGTATCAGGACAGTGGTATGCATTGGGATATTTTGCTCCTCACTAACCTGTTGTAAAGTGAAGGTTGTCCTGTTTCTGCGTTGTTTTCTGCGCAGAAAACCGTCATCGAAGTCTCCAGAGGCGTGATTCCCAAACCCATTTGTGTTCACTGTGTAAAAACGTGACACTATTAAAATATTATATTTCTGGGATATAAAAATGCATTTTCTTATAGCCCTAAATAATAAGGAAAATATGATATCCCTCAGTTGCCTAATTCACAGGGAACCGTTAATTCCTTGTAATCTGCTTGAGACCTGAATGATCACTTTACACAATGAGAAACCATGACCAGCAAAATGCCAGTTGAAAAGCATGACATCTAACATCTGTTCTCAGACAGACTGCAACAAAAAGTCTCAGCTGGGCGGCTGTCAAGCTCTCGGTCACAACATTAAACACAATAAAGCCAGAAAACTGGGGAGATTATTAGCCATCTTTGATCGCGTAATATAATGCATAATATGAAGATTTAAATTATAGACAACGCAAAAGGAAGCGTCTCAATATTTATGTTTTTAATACAGGCCTTTATATTTAAGATTACAAAGTTACAATTTTACATCAAACTTAAGAAATTAAGCATAGCCTACTTACATGTATTGGTCCTGCAGCACTCTCCTTCTAACTGTGGAGGACAGTGAAAGTAAAACATGTTTTCCGGTGTTTTGCGAGTGGAGAGAATATTTCTCTCTGCATAGAAAAAAAAATGGCCAAACGTCAATAGTATAGCCTGTTCTCCAACTATTACCGCGTCTTAAAAAATAACTTTAAACAACACTAATACTTCTCCGCAACCGATTTGAAGTGCATAAAGTAAAAAAAAAAAACATCTGTACCAATAGATGGTCTTGATGCGATCGCGATTCTCGTGTCTCCTGCTCAACCTCAGCTGAGCAATCGCACTCCCACAGTCAATCACTGAGCGCTCCAGTTTATCCGCTCTCGCGCACACAAGGAGGGAGTGACCAGATGTCTTAGTGACTGTTTAGAGCATGACAACACTCGCCTTTATAATCTCACGCGTAATTGCAATTAATCAGATTTTCGTTTTCAGGACATTTGGATAGGTTCTCCGCGCCCAACCGGATTGCGCACGTGGTGGTAAACGTCAAAAACCTCCAAGGCATTAGACTATACTACGAAAGTGTAACTTTAGCTCGATGCATGCATGCATATTCCCAAATCACGAACACACGGGCACAAAGCACGATGCACTTTTTTTTTTTTTTTTTTTTTTTTTTACACAGTTGCTTTTTATATTAAAAATCTAGATGACTGTTTTTGAATTTAAAATTGGCTGTCAGACCAGTAATTGCTCATTATATGGGTTAGGGGTCCACTTTATACGAGAATCCACTGGCTGCGCGCTCGCAGGTCCAAATTTTGATTTTGTTCACAGCAAGGGGTCCAAGGATTTATTTCCCACTCTCGCGTAAATGATATGCAGCGGGACCCTTTCAATTACTTTTAAAACGCACGCGGGACGCCGCGCGCAGACACCGCCGCTCCTCTGCTGCTGGAAATGAGGCTCCGAGTAGCAGCTGAAATTTTGAAGTGCAGGACGGTATTGGATGAAATCACATAAACGGCAAAAAAGCAAGTGTAATGGTGCATAATTGGTTCTCTAATAGCATTACACAAGGATAATAGCCTGTTATGGCCCCCTGCACTATTAAGTGCTTCCCTGGCGTAGAACGTTTATGATATTAAGAGGGGAATATAATGATATTTTAGTTATTAAATGCGTGTAATTAATTTATGCACTGCTGAAAATAAAGTTGGTGTTATCGTCAAAATGCATCGGAAACTGGGGGACGAGCTCTGTATAACTTCCTGACATTTGTATTATTATTATACGAAACGGAGATATATTTAGATTGAGCAAACCAATAGATCAAGTGATTTCTACGATCTTGAGAGGCTGAATGGGAGAGATGAGAGTGAGTGTATTACAGCAGTATATGTGCCAGCTGAAATGAGTGTCATAAAGCGCTGTCTTTAGAGTGCATGTGCTGGTGAACAATTGCTGTTTTTAATTTTTAACTAACAGAATAATTGTGTGCGCACGAGGCCTCGTAAGAAAAGGAAAAACTTTCAGCACCACGGCCAGCGACAGGACTGCGCGCGCACAAATATCCACCATTAAAAAAAAAAAGACAACTTTTGGTTAATAGACTACAAACGAATAAGTAAAATACTATTATTCTGAGCCCAAGCATTAACGACTACATAAACGAATAAAGTTTTAATGAGGTCGGAAACAGAGCATTGAATAAATTCATAAACTCAATCTGTTGTTTTCTTTTATATTGTTTCAAACAAGCATTTTCACAGTTAGTTCTTTTAATGATTCATTCGCTCTAGTTTGAAGAGAAAAGTATTTACACAAAAGCACAATTTAATTATTTTTTTTTTTTTTTCGGTTTGTTTTTCATTGGTTGTGTACTAAATCGCGCTGACAAACAATATAAGACGAACACTAATTTCTGACACATTAACTTACAAGGAATAAAACCCTGTCCCTGAGAGCCCATGGCATTGTGATTAATGTGCAACAACAGAAAATCATTGTTCTTTTCAAAATGAGCTCAGATAAGCCCTTGTGTGGTGGTGCATCTTCCGGCTCATCATCTAGTGATGCATTAAATTTCCTAGATCATATTAATAAAATGTACTAAGGAGTTGATGTAAAGGATGATGTTTATTAGGTAACTTTTAATGAATACATTTAATTGTTCAAACGTATAACAGTATTCCCTAAACTCCATCACTGGCTTTACACATTGCAATTACATTAAATCTCATTTGTTCCCGATGAACAAACATTAAGTGGGAGGTAGAGGTAGATACTCTCAAGACATTAAATAATGTTGGCTATAACTTTCAAAGCCACCTATACTCACTAAAACGTCATGTAAACAATTTGGCACCAAGCACCTTAGGGTGGAAGCACTATATAAAAGTACATTTTCCATTATTAAAAAAAGATTACAATAGTATTACAATGGTATTGCAATATTATTATAATATAGTACAGCAAAACAAATATTGGTCTCATCAATAGTTACCTGACCAACACAGTTTTCAGGAAATTTCCAAGTTCAAGTAATTTCCAGGAATTTTACAAAAGCAAAGAAAAAACAGCAAGCAATAATAAAAGACAATTCTTTTCATACAATAGGAGTGTTTTACAATAATAGGGCCAATACAATTCTTTCTTTTTGTACTTTTTATGGCCAACCTGGAAAGTTCTGGAAAGTTTATTGAAATTAATTGCATTTGCACATTTCGTAATCTTTTAATATGCTCTGCTCCGTTTACCTGAAGTCAGCTTTAAGCTTCCACATCCCTTCCTGCCCGGAAAGTCTGTGGAACTCACAAATATTTCTCAGCAGTTCTCTGAACACTGGTGTTTGTGTGGAAGTGAGTCTCGGGGTGAAGTACTCCAGGATCTCCTTGGTGCTCGCCTGGCCATCCACCTGAGCTTGGAAGGCCACAAAGTTCCTCAGGTCGACCAGAAGCTCGTCGTGTTCAGTAGGAGTCGCATGCACGGCGGCAGACTGAGTCTCTCCCTCTTCCTCCTCCTCATCCTCTTGTCTTTGTGGTTGATTGAGGTGATTCCTGGCTCTCATTCTAGCGAGAAGAGAGGATGAGGAGAGAGAAGCGGATTCCTCCTGTGCTCCATCACCGCTGAAGTGAGCAGCAGATCCTGGCTTCTTCACCACTGACTTCTTTATAATAGCTGCATCCTATATTAAAAAAAAACTTGCTTAACATCATTTATTATTTTATCGGGGGTTCACAGGATATTGTACCCATATAGACATACCTTGCATTTCTCTGCTGCTTTTCCCGTTGTTCCAGATGACTGAGAAAGAAGTGAGTTTTTCTTCTGTCCAAACCTTCTCCTAAGAGAAAAATGTATGTTAAAACAGCCTTATTTTATCATTGACATTTTATAATATTACAAGACACATAATATTGTTCAGTTAAAATTAAAGGGTAAGTTTACCCAAACATGAAAATTCTGTCATTGATTACTCATGTCGTTCCAAACCTGTAAGACATTTGTTCATTTTCTGAACACAAATGAAGATCTTTTTTAATGAAATCAGAGAGCTTTCTGTCCCTCCATTGACAGTCTACGCAACTACCACTTTCAAGCCCCAGAAAGGTAGTAAAAGCATCATAAAAGTAATCCATGTGACTCCAGTGGTTTAACCTCAATTTTATGAAGTGACAAGAGTTTTGTTTGCGCAAAAAAACCCAACATAAGTACTTTATTTACAAAATATAATCTTCAACGCACATTCACGCAACAACGTCTGCTCTCACATCAACACAACATATATGCGTCGTGGCATATATTCATTTGTGTTCCGAAGATGAATGAAAGTCTTACGGGTTTGGAACGACATGAGGGTGAGTAATTAATGACAATTTTCATTTTTGGGTAAAATAACCCTTTAAAGGAGACGTACTTGACTGGAGGTGGGGTTGCTGTCGTAGACCCTCTTGAGAAAGGCAGCCTGCAGTTTTGCCTGGAGACCTTCAGAGCTCTCAACGCATCCTTCGCAACCCTATTGGCCTCAGCTTCCACAAGTACATAGTCAGGGTTCGATGAGTCCATGATGCTGTCATGCTTCATGACACTGTGTATCCCTGATTTTTTAAAGAGTTTGGCTAGAACATAATCGTCACTCTTTTTTTCATTTTTTCTCTCCTCCTCCTCTTCCTCTTTTTTGTATCTCTTTTTCTTCACCAGGTGAGAAATACGGCAGCCCTCAAACCTGACATCCTCAGAGTGCTTGCGTTTTTTATGCTTGAGCTTGGGTCCGTCTGAGGGTAACGTGTCCTTTTCTGGCATTTCACAGTGCTTTTTCTTCTCTCTGTGCTTTTGAGGGCTGTTCGTAGAAGAAAGATCTTTACTAGTGCTGTTTGTCGAACGGTCAGCAATGGAATGAGGTTCAAGGTTATTGTTCGGTGGCCCAGAAGCACTGTTGTTTGAGAGACCGTTGACTGAGGTAGCGTTTCTGTTTCCTGATAGAGATGAGGAATCTTGGTCTTCAACGCAAAATGCAGATGAATGAGACTGTGATGGTCTCAAGGTCCCCTGAGATGGACGAGAGGTCTTGTGTCTTTTTGGAACCTGCACATCTGATCCTGTGCCTATGAAATAATAACAAATACAACACAATTCAGAAGAGTTCTGTACTGTATCTACAAATGGACATCTTTATATCTTATTTACCCCTGAAAACTGCATTGTAGTACTTTAAGGGTTCATATTATTACTCTTACTTAAGTTAATAATATACACCTTTTAGGAGTAGATAAGGTACAAAGTTGTCCCTGTCTTTGCATTGTACCAAACATTTTTTTAAATTCTGTTTACATTGCCTGATTTTAATACATCTCCTCTTTCCTCTGTCACATCAGCCAAATGAACAGAGCTGTTCTTGCAAAGAAAATATGCTCAAATGGTTAACGTATCCATGAATTACCTGCAAATATTGCACTGGTTTCTGTTCCCTGGGAGCCGTCAGGATTGCTCAGCGTGAAAAGTTCATAAATGTCGTTAGACTTGAAAAAACGTCTCTGCTTAGGATCTTTTAGCACTCGGTTGGTGAGAAACTGTTTGAAGATTTGTCTATAGAAAGAGACAAGAAATACTGTAGTTGTTTTTTAATCGCCATTAAGATACACTCTAGCCCCACATTTCCTGAATTATTTTCTTTATAGCCTAAACACTGACATGCCAAAATCTCACCCTGCTGGATGGTTTATCAGTTTAACAAACGCAGGTTAGTTTGAAATTGCAAAATTAATATGCCAACAATCCCACTCTTCGCGGTGTTTCGAAATTCCCATTGCCTCCCTACAAATAACCCAGTAGTCTACGACAGCCTTTAGCGACCAATTAGCGAATTTGTGTTGATATCTAATTAAAAAAATAATGCATTTCAATTACTGTCTATTGAGCTCCTGCAGACAGAAGTAGGACATTATGGATTGTAATAGTCCTCCTCACCATTACCAGCTCCATCTCAATGCCCAGTCCCAGGAAACTAACCTGTGGTAAATCTTCTCCTCAATAGTTCCAGCTGTCAGCAGCCTGTAAACCGTCACCTGCTGTTTCTGCCCGATCCTCCAGGCACGCTCACGAGCCTACAGGAAGAGGTCAATAGTTCAGATCATTACCGATCAGCAGTGCATGCTACAAGCTTAACATTTTGCATCAGGTACAGCAAGAACATGCGTTTTGGATGTGAAATACAGCTTTGGCAGACCTGAGTGTCTGTGCTAGGGTTCCAGTCTGGGTCGTAGATTACAACCCGATTTGCTCCAGTCAGATTGACTCCCAAACCTCCAACTCTTGTTGTCAGGAGGAAGACGAAGATGTCCTTGTTCTGTAAAAAGGGGGGAAAACAACTGAATGGATTAATAAGTTGGTTCAAAAGCACCATTACCATCACAGACAGCATAAAACACGCCCTGCTATCTCATATTTACCTGGTTGAACTGAGCAATGAGAGGCTGTCTGGACCCAATGGTAGTGGTGCCATCCATTTTGAGATAGGAGAAGCCATTCTCCCTCACGAACACCTCCAAGATCTCCAGCATCTGTGTGTGTGTGGGAGAAAGGGTTTCAGACAGAGCATAAAGAACAGGATTAGTGCTAATAGGATTAAGTGAGATTAATATTACATGTACAGAAGTACCAACTGTGTGGGTTTTAGGTTCTCTCTGAAGCCAAATCTCATTTCTATTGAACAAAGACAGCTGGGTCCTGACAGACACCCTACAATGCAATAAGATCTCCTAATGAATTCTATTAGAGGGCAAAATGACATAATAACTTTATTGGTCCTTTAGTGGTTCTGCTGGAGATGGTGAGAGTGCAGCTTATCCATCAATACTGTGGGTTTATTCGCACTTCTTTACTTCAGCGACGGCCTGATGGATCTATTTATGTGAATTTGGCTGAAATCACCCAATCACATCTTTGCTGTTGTGCATTTTATCTATCCTTCTTTTCACCGCTCCTTTCTTACTGACCTGCCTGGATTGGGTGAAAAGCAACACTCGATGTCCCTGTTTGAACCACAGGCGCAGCAGTGACTCCACCACGATCATTTTCCCAGAGCGTTTCCAGTAACCGAAGTGCTCCTCCTCGGTCAGCTGGTCATCAGGGATGCCTCGGAGCAGCCGTGGCCCGCCTGTGAACAGATCCGGGTGGTTGCACATCTTCCTCAGAGCTATGAGGCCTGAGAAGACCTAGAACCACAGGGTGGGGGATTGAGATTAATACACCGGATGGATATGTTAATACTTTTAATGGAGGGAGAAAAACAATTCTCTCTTTCCATGTAAGAAATAGGAAACACAAATCTTAATATTAATAAACTTGGTTAATTTAATGAAGGTAATTGACCAGAGCAAAGTAAAGTCTCTTCCTTGAAGTAAATGCAGCAGTCTTTGCATTATATATGTGGCTTAATGGAGTTTGTGACCACATAAGAGGGGTTTGTAAACTGCTCTGCAACCCACAGCTTTTGTCAACTCGAAACACATTTAGAGCATTGTGATGAATAGTTTGTATAAAGGAGCTTTTCCTTGCTATGACACTTTGCACATAAAGAGAGTCAATAGTTCACAATGACTATTTATTTTATGCAACAAGGCAAGCATCTTCACAGGTGTGTAAGGCTGACAAATTTGCCAATTAAACAGATTCTGCATCATTGTGATGAGGTAATTCACAGTAAAGCAAAAGTATCTGTACACATTACGAATAGTACAAGTCCAGTTTTACATATTTCGTACTTTTTCCATTTCACATTGGTATTAGCATAACAATTTGCCTTAAGTTTGTATTAGTAATTTGACCTATGTTTGCTTTTATGAGAGCTGTGCGAACTACACAAGTTCCTTTAAAACTTGTTGATCATGTTGTCCTGGATAACTTGACAGAATGATAATTTTTAGTGACCAAGAAATAATGGCAAATCATACAATCATTCTTATTCATTTTACATGATAAAATGCCTTAAAATACTAAAACTTTATTTTTAGGTTTAAATTAGATTTTGAATCCCAATGTGGACTTTTGGATCCCACTACTTGGATTGGCGTGTTCAAACATCCCACTATACAAATTCCAGAAACTCTCTAAATGTTTTTTCTTTACACTCTTTTAAACAAGCACAATTGTGTTTAAAAAAATAGCAGTACAACATCAGTAACCTGATGAACCATTGTTATTAATATTAGTGATATTTCTGCATTGCAAAAAATTTACTTGTAGATGTAATAGTGTAATGGAAAAACAACAAACCCAGCTGTCATGACATTTGATTTGATTAAAAAGTTGATTGGTGAGGGGAAAATGTATAAAAAAACAGAACATTATAGGATGCTCAGCTAAAATGTTCTTAAATGCTTTAAAATGGCAACAAAAACCTGAAACACACAGAAGTAAATGACTTCAACCCCATTGGTGACGTTAAAATTCACAGGAACTGTGGAATGTAGTTTGTTCATGGCTGAAATACCTGTTTCTAGGTGCCAGAAGTTGATTGACTCGATGCAACGCAGATACACAGAAGTTATCAAAAACAATGGCTATGCAACTAAATATTAGTTCAGTAATTTAAAGTGAAGTCAACACTGCTATTTTTTTTTAACAGATTAAGAATCCTTTTCTTTGCTTCCTGTAAAAGAACAACGCAGACTTGATAAGCTTTGATTTGGAATTGAACGTGTAATGTTTTCAGTACATTTGAAATATGGAAATAAAAGCTATTGAAAGATATATGCACTTTATTCACTTTTATTAATGCACTGCTATTTATTTGAACACAACTGTATGTGAACATATAATGATAGGGGATGTCAACACTCTCAAGTGGACTGAATAATGAATAAGGCTTTTTACATAGTGGGGAATAGAAGATCATCAATTTTGAGCAATCACACTGGTGTTTTACACATGTATCCCTTACATGCATGTCTCCATTCAGAATTTGATAAACCTCTTTGGAGTCCAAAAAAGTCTGGTAAACCTGCCGCTGATCTTCCGTTAATCTGCAGAACAGGACCTGTTTGGACAATAAAACATTATGGGCTGTAATTAAGTTGATGTTTGGCATATATTTGATTATTCAACACTAGGAAGTTTCAATGTTTCAAGCTTGATGCTTTGACTTTCTTTGGAACTACTTTTTCAGATGAACTAACTGGCCAGACTGTGCCTAAAATGCAAGTGATGTTGTCATGCAAGGAATACAAAGATAACTAGTGGAGTATGGATTCACTTCTTTTAAGTATTGCATGGGCACCTGTTCGTTTTTGTCAGGTAAAGAGAGGTTTGCTTTCACATCAGCCTTCATTCTCCTCAGCAGGTAAGGGTTAATCGTGTCACGAAGAACACAAGCACATTTATAGGCTGTCTGGACCTGAGGATTAAAAATAAAACAAATAAATCCATTTGTGACAAAAAAAAAAAAAAGGTCTCAACAAAAATACACCAAATCAGTATATTAGTATATTATATTATTATCAGTATATTATTTCTGAAGGATCATAGTAATGTCTCTAAAAATCAGAGTAATGTCTGCTGTAAATGAAGCTTTGTCATCACAGGAATAAATTACATTTTAAAATACATTAAAATATAAAACAGTTATTTATATCATATATATTTTTATAAAATATATGCAGCTTTGGTGAGCATAATAGACTTCTTTCAAAAACATTAAATAATCTTACAGACCCCAAACTTACAGTAGTTTACAACTTTTTGCAAGCAAACACACCCACTAAAATATATTTATGTTTATGTTTTTGGCTAATTAACAAGCATCCACTTCAATACATTTTATGAAAGCCAAACAAATGAGTGTGTCCTGAGGCATGTCAACAGCCGCTTGTTCTCTTTCTCTCCTCCTATCAGCAGATTGACACATTAAAGATTCATAAGAGTGCTGCTGGACTCCAGAGGGGGGCTACACTCTTTTATCAATAATGTTCTCCTGATCCAGCGTTAGGCCAAATGCCATTTAGCTGTAATTTAAAGGGGTTTGCAGATCAAAAGTAAGCCTGCAGTGGAACCACAACACTGCAGGGCATACAACGAGCCCAGATTAGGGCCCATTTGAGAGGACAAAAGAGAGAGAGAGAGAGAGAGAGAGAGAGAGAGAGCAAGAGTGAGACAGAGAAGCAGAGATTAGATGTGTGAATAAGTAGTGATACAGCATATGCTTCATAATAGAGATGGCTGCAAAAGAGCTAAGACTTAATGTTTTTTAATTTCTTCAATAATTTCATTATCACTTTTAAGTTTTTGACAATTTTTAAAGACCCCTTTGTTGTGTCTGCAGAGTTATTGTGTAGCCACTAGATGCCTGTGCTTGCTTCTTTATTTTATTACAAGACTAGTTCGTTTTAAACGGTCCTGCAATGTGAAAGAATATTTGTACTTTTAAAAATAAATTTGTCTCTGAATTAATATACGGTCATACAAGCATGCATAATTATAAAAGAATTAGATACATGTTGTTTAAAAGGCTCTTAAACCTTTCTATAATATCAAAATGTTTCTTTTTTTTGTTTGTTTTTTTTACAAAAAGAACTCCAGATTTAATCTCTGAAACACATATTTTTAAAGTAGAATGTCAAACACACACACACACACACACGAGATTGCAACATGATTTGAATTAGTGCACAGGACAGACGTTAGTTAATTTTTCATATATTTTTGGTGCAAAGAAATATGTACAGCATAAAGTGTGTAAATTCTAATTGCAAGATTTTAAAGTCTTCTCTCATTTCTCAAATGAATATCCATTAAAAGAAAATGTATGAGCGTATGAGGCTGGACAGCAGGACTATGCAGACAGCTGGGAAAGGAGAGAGCACCATGAGTCAGGGGTTAGCTATCTTCAACCATTTAATAACATTAATAATTAGTAAAGGTTTTTATTATTGGCAAAGGAAACATCAATAGCCTTTTAAAGCAGTTCGGAAATGAAATCCATAAAGTAAGTGTGCTATTAAAAAGGTTTCCTAATAATGGCACATCTACATTCCATTCACCATGCAGGCATCAGTACGCTGTTAGAAGGTTTTTATATGCCTTTGAATTAATACAGGCACTTCCATCTCCGTGTAATATACAGTGTGTTCTGCGTTCATCACACCGTTATATTTGATGTAAATGATAGGTTTATATATGAATAATAAGAGAATTTTAACTGCACTGATCAGTAAGCTCCGGGTGATGAGTGGTTCACCTGAACTGGAGACGCATTAGAGTATCCTCCCATGGTAATGGGCACAGAGAACTGCTCCATGAAGACAGGCAGGGTCCCCAGCTTCCCTGGAAACACAAAGTCAAAGAGCGACCACAGCTCTTTGAGGTTGTTCTGCATGGGTGAGCCAGAGAGGATGAAACGGTGGGGTGTCCGGAACTGTGAACGGGGGGAAAAAAAAGAAATCAGTGACAATCCTTCATAAAAGATGTAAGTTGATCAAGTAATCAAAATAGTTTTGGAAGCTTACCTGTGCAAGCGGTCAGATACTACTTGACAGTGAAACCCCGTTTAAGATGGATTTGGTTTTAAAGCTCCATTAGCTTCAGTTTATTCAATACCAAATCAAAGTGTTGAGAAATTTCCAATTGATTTTTTTAATATAGCAATCAATAGCTCTGGAGCTCATTTAACTTGATGCAGACTGAACTAAGTTCATTTCGAAAAGGTCAACTAGCTTTACTTGCGTGCTTTGTGAAAACCGCAAGTCTTTATTTGACAGCTTGATTGTAAAATGCGGGAAAAATCTCTGAAAAGAAAGCAACGGTCACCTGCTTGCATGCCATAGTCACCCCAGCGTTGGGGTTCCTAATCTTGTGGCCCTCATCCAGGATGACGTAATGCCAGTCGTACTTCTGGATGTAATCTTGCATAATGCGTATGTATGAGTAGGAAGTGATGAGGATGCCGTGACCTGCCACTATTTCCGGGATGAGCTTCTCCTGAAAATAAGGAATAAAGTAAAACCGGAAAGTAAACTCACTAGCACAACAATGTCCTTTTTGGCTGTTAATTAAATTGAGGAAATTGCAATAGGTTGCCGGTATCAAGCCCCTGGCGATAGCGTCTTCATCAGAACGACGAGTCTATACGTCTGCTTTGACGTCTCACATGAACGGTCTCAAGAGTGTTCCAATTATAGACGTGCAAAGCGACTAACCTCTGTTCCCAACCCCCCCTCCACACTTATTTTTTTTTTACTTTGTAGCCAATTAATCAGGTACATCTGCTCTACAGGAGTGTTAGTGTTAGCGTGAAGGCGGTATCATTAGGTGCCAACGTTGCATAAACGTTCCTCTGTCTCTCTCCCACAAGCTCTTGAGACCATCTCTCCACCTAGAGGGCAAAGCACGGACTGCCAGACAACAACCCCCATTAATCACTGTGTCAGGCAGGATGGGGAGGGGGGCAGTGAAGACCACTCACAGTAAACACTTCACAGCCGCCCCACAGCAGCTCCTGCTACCTTAGCTTTAATTAATTTAACATTTCCTTGGAGCCAATTCGACTCCACACACTAGGATATTTGCTGACAAGGGGAAAATCTCACGCTGGCATAAACGTTACAGGCCGAAGCGACACAGTTCATCTTAATCTAGTTGTCATGTTGCTTGTATAGAAAAGTTAGAGCATTGAGATTACATATGTTGAGAGTAAACAAAACAGTTTACATTATGGAAGTCACAAGAATGGACATCCTCAGCTCCAGCAGAGCGTGTCTCACCTTTTTGCTGGTGAAGGAGCCCGTGTCGTGGAGGACAGCAACACGGAAAGGAGGCCACCATGTGTGGAACTCTTTCACCCACTGATGCATGACTGTAGCCGGACACACAATGACCGTGGGTCCCAGTCCAGCATACCTATAGGAGAAGGGAATGTGGTCACAACACTGGAGAAACTATGTTTTTACTAGGTGTTTAATATGCAATAAGTCATCTGCTTTTCATTTGGGGTAAATGAAAGCCTTCGATTAAAAATCATTCCTGCACAGCATTCCTCAGCACCAAAGCAATAATATATATATATATTTGGGTAAGTATGATTTTTTTAATTAGAAATTAATAAGAGCTAGTAATATATAGTAAATAGGAAATAATACTATTCAGTAAGGATGTATTAAATTGATAAAAATTGACAGTAAAGAGTTATAATGTCATAAAAGGATTTATTCAAATAAATGCTGTTCTTTTTACTTTTTTTATTTATCAAATTAGAATGATTTCTGAAGGATTATGTGAGACTGGAGAAATGGCTGCTGAAAAGTCAGCTTTGGCCATCACAGCATTTAAATGAATCAATAAATATGTATGGATTCAATTCACTGAGGAATTGAGCTACACTATGTTTTACTGTATGTTATATATATATTCCTCACTGAATTGAATCCATCACAGCAGTTAGTGAATCATCATCTGGCTCACTTACTGAACAAGTTACATTATTTTCAGTGATGTCATCCTTATCGAAATGAGGGTAAGTTTTGTGTCAGTATAATTACTGGCTGATTGTCCATTTTACATTTTGGAGAAATCCTAAAATGTTTTACTTGCAATTACACATTAAACTTTAAGGTGATGAACCCCATGAGCTTACACCACATCTGCTCTGGTCTTCCTCTCCATTTGAGTGTTCACTAAAGAAATGAACTGAAAAAACATGCACTAAATGGCTTTAGGAGCATTACGGCTTGATATGATATTCCGGATTGTGAAAGCCATTGATAGCGAGCCATAATTGAGTTTGCAAACAATCAATTTGCGGATGGGAGACGCCAGACAGCTTATTGACCAGCCAGGAGGGCCTCCACCCGGAGAGTGTTTGGCAAGAAAAGCAAAAAAAGTAAAAAGGCACTACCTTAAACGTGTTTAATTACATGTTTCATGTTTCATTTTCCACCCTCCCCTCCCAACAAGCAGTCTCTATTTCATGTCACGTCCTTGTTTCTCCTTTGATGTCGCCACTAAGAGAATTAGAGGAATATCATAATTGAAACGTCTTTAATAATTCACGGCAAACCTCTCTCCACCAGAAATCCAGCTGCTGAAATATTCATCGCAATCGAGACTTTGAGTCTGGGAGGGGTTGGGGAGACAGCCGACGTCTGTGTTTATGTGTGCTCGTGTTTATGAGTGTTTGTACACATGTATGGGTGCATGTTGGACTCAATGGCTGATGATGATGAGCGTGTTTTGGAAAGGAAGAGACTCAAAGCACAAAGACAGAATGAAGAAAAATAGAAAAAGAGCGAGAGAAGGTATAAATACTATGGAAGCTATTATATTCTATAAATATAAATATTATATATATATATATATATATATATATATATATTATATAAAGAATACTATTTCCACCTCAAATAAAGATATTAAACTATATCTACGTAATTATAATATATAAATAATATGCAGTGTATAATTTTTATTCTTATATAGAAATGATTAATTACGTAGAAATTATTTGTATTCTGAGGTAGAAAAAGATTTTCATAAATTAAATTTGATAAATACAGTAAAAGTCTACAAGCACGTAGGGTCCCTTGCCTGTAATTGGAGCCACGTGTTTTTAGCTTGCTGTAGCTCAGGCCTGCCAGGAAGGCAATTATCTGTATCGTCTTGCCCAGGCCCATCTCGTCTCCCAGAATGCCTCCTGCCTGCTGGCAGTGCAGTTCCCACATCCACCTGACACCTGTCTGCTGATACCTGGACAACAAAAGCAAACGCTTTGTCACACAAAACGCAGCCACAGCACAAACACAGTGGCTGATGAATTAATCATAGGGCCATTATCACTATTGATTCTGGATAAATGGGCCATAAGTGTTGCCCAATTGATGTGCTGTAAAACACATCCAGAACACAACAGCCTGAGTACTTCTTTCTAAGCCTAAAGCACTTCACAGCTCAGCTTTCAGGACACATACAGTACATTTAAAATTGTGAGTAATTTTTGTACACATTTAATATTTCACATTGGCTGTGTCCAAAAACTTAGGCAGCTGACTTGTTGCCTCGCTGCTTTATCAGGCGATGACTTTGCAGGGAAGATTTGCACCTCACGAAACTGATTTCGGAGAGACTTCGAAAACGTAATGGTAAAGGTAATGATCCAAAGAAAAAAAAAAAAAGTGAGAGCTTTGGTAAAAACTAAGAATATTTAATTACTACAATAGTAATTTCTCACTATAAATGACATAAAAAGTTACGGAATGGAATGCACAGGATTGTTGGATATCAAAGGCAGCGAAAGATACATCTATGCTGCCTTTAAAAATCAATCAGATGAAGGTATCTCAGGAGACAAGAAATGAAGCTAACACTGGATTCAGGCGGGCCATGATGCCTTCTTACCTCGGAACGCATCCTCCGAAGGCAGCATTTTTTAACTTTTGGACGCAGCCATTGTATGTGTATGTGTAAGTTATTGATTGTTTTCTTTCACTATGTGTGATTTGTGCGAGCCATACTTGAAGAGTTTCTTCCAAAGGAAACCAGGCACTTTAAATCCTTCATCAAACTCCGCTTCACTCTCCTCAGTCTCCTCTTCCCCTGCTTCTCTCTTTGCCTCTTTTTCTCGAAGTCTTTGCCTTTTCCACTTCCTGCAAGAAGACAAAACCACAACATTACCACTACATTTGTAATGCTCTCTTCACAACCGGCATCAGCTTGAAGCCTCTTGAAGCTGCACATAATCACAGTACATTCACCAACTAGGACTACAGAATCAAGAAGATGAATCTAATGAATAAACCTGTTTACTTTACAGGGCTTTTTCTTTTTCAACTTAAAATTATTCTGTTCTCATTGATTTGTTTCCAAATAATATCATGTAAAATAAATATAAATTTCATTGCATTGTATTCATTCATTTCCAAACTTTAAATAAAACGTGATGTAAGTGTGATATCATATATATAGGCTTTACATTGGCCTTTGACCACCTTGCAGTCTAAGTTATCAGCATTTAAAGTATAAATCTGTATTTTACAGATTTTTTTTAAAATAATGAAATGTGAAATTTTTTAATGAAATGTAATATAAGTGTGAAATACTGTATATATCAGATTTATAATGGCCTACAGCAACACTTCTCTCTAAGATATCAGCAAGGCCTTAAAAATCATTATCGTCCTACCACTAAGCACAAGGTTCAGTAACAAAATGGCTTGAGTAGCCGTGCATCATCGTGTTAAAAAATAGAAACAGGCCACAAACCGGTGTGGACACAGCGTCAAGCTAAACGACAGACCCCATCGAGACATTTCCCATGCTGAAGACTTCACATAACGTATTTGATTAACGATCTTCTCAAACTAAAACAAGTCTACTGCTGACATTTAAAATTTGACTCCGTTAAAGATGCCTCCAATGGGAAAGTCGGAAAGGTACAGTCAGGTACCAAAAGTCCCTGGCCTCGGTTTTTAATTTCCTAGCCAAAAAACTACAGACAGACAAAGACAGAAACAGAAGAGAGAGTGAGAGCAAGAGCGAGAGACCTTTCCTTCCTTTGCCCCTCACTCCAGCAGGCCAGATTTAATTGACCCACTTCTGGCTTCAGGGAAAGCTACAGCAGTTAGTGGTAGTGTCGTCAGAAAAGCAAATTAAGATTGATACAGACAATTAGGAGTTTGAGCTCCCCAAGAAAGGAACGGAGAGAGGAGTGTAGGGAAAAAAATCCATCTTCATTTGGGGTTGGTCCTGTCACTCCGCAATGAAACTGTTCCCTTTATCTGGGGCTTCCGAGACTGCACTTGTAATTAAGTCAAGACTAAGCATTGGTTCAGTTAATTATGTTTTTTTCCCCCCTTTCCTCCACCACTCAGCATTGCTGTGCTTCACCATAGCAGAAGAGAGTGGCTGCATTCACATTCAAACCAACCAGAGCAGGGAAACTATGGAGAGAGAGAGCATGCCAACTCAATTTGCTTCCTATAAATACGAATGCATAAATCTTGTTAGGTTTGCTTCCATCTATTTGCACGTTAACACTGGAATAAATACATGCATACCATAATGAGAAAATATGAATAGGCATAGAATTTGCTTAGTCAAGGAACAGCAGCCAATTTCATCAGTGGATTAGGCTATCTGTTCTAGCATACATGCTAGGCAAAGTAACTAAACATATGAATGGCCTTTGACTGTAATGATTGTGACAGTTTAGGAAATGATGGATTCAGACTAAACTTACCTAATCCTTTGCCTGTAACACTCGATATCTCCATCATCTTTACATTTCTTGACTTTTCCGCCTTTCTGAGAGTCTTCATCCTCTGAGCTGCTAGGGATGTACTCGTCGCTCTCGTCCTCCTTCTTAGGTTTCCTGGTTTTGGCCTGGTTCTTCTTCTTGTACGGTTTGAGTTCGTATTCTTCATCTTTATCCACCCAGAACTCATCATCATCATCTCTCTCTGGTTCCTCAGGATCCATCAGCTCATCACTCGGGACGTACTCCGAACCCTCGCTATCTGACGTCTGTTCCCCATCGCCTTTCCTCCTCCTGGCTCGGGTCGGCTCCTTCTCCACCTTGGGCCTAGCTTTGGGGTGAGCCCTCAAGGCGGTCCTCTGGAGCTTACGCATTCGCTTTTGGAGCTTCTTATCTTTGCTGGAGAGGGATCCGTTCTTTTGCTCTTTGCCATGCGTCGTCTCTCCTGAGAGCTTCTTGGTGATCTTCTTCTTTAACATGGGTCTCTTCCTGCTATCCGCTAACATGGCTTGATCGTCAAGGTACTTGTCAAATCCTGAGTTCTCGCTGAGCATAACCTTCCGCGGCTCTTTCTTCTCTTGCTTTTGAGGGATCCGTGAACCGAAGGGGGTCATGTGACCTGTGCGGATGAGCTCTTCCCATTCGGACTCCTGAGCTGGCATAAGCATGCTGCCCAGAGTGGATGGGCCTGGTTCTAACAGAGACAAACAGAGTATAGATTAGTACCACTATTGTCATGAAAGCATTTTAAAGCAAACATTCAAATGAACATAATGAGAGAAATTAACTTTCCATGATACAGCCATTCCGTAACATTTTGTTTAAATGTGTACAAGGTGTTTTTTTTAAGAATGAATGAATAAATAAATAAATAACCTCAGAAAACACTGAACATAAAGCACTCCAAAATATTTAAATTGCATTAGAGAATTTATTGTGTTATCATAAATTTTAAAATAATTTTATAGAATATTTAAAAGCAATAATTGTCAATAAAATAATTTATTTCAACTGATTGAGCCAGTGGTCAAAAATGTCAAATATGCTGTGCAGTTTTATGTTTAGAAAACAATATATAGTGAAAATAAAGTAAAAAAAAAACAAACATTTTTAAAACAATCCCAAGGCGCCAGCGTTGCCCCTTAAAAAGTACCACTACTGGTCCCACAATAGCATATTAAAACAAGCATCCAAGATACAGACATTCTGAAAGTGTATAATTTATGGCGCCCATGGCATATAAGCAAAGTGATTGTTCAGCAAGATCAAAGGAGTATATGATGCACCAATGATAAGGCTAATAATGTATGTAAAGCTTCTGCAAAGGACTGTGCTTCAAACTTACCTTCATCATCCTCAATCAATAATTCTGCCTCAAGCTTCTGGATATCCTCTCCATCAAGAACAGCCTGCAATCTCTTCTGCTTGGCTCTGATCTTTTTTAACTGCTTCTCCTGTAAAAGATAACAGGCTTCTGAAGTATTGTGTGGTAAGGGTTTAAAAATAACAACAACAGTGCGTTTTTGAAAATGACAAGCTCTTTTTTCATTATGAATATAAAGTGTGTATATATATATATATATGATAGATTATGTTTTAAAACTGAGATGGCAGATATCTAATCAAATTCCAACAACGTAAAATCTATAGTGGTATAAGCTAGACCAAGCAAAAAAAATTATTATAATAACAACAATCCAGCATATTCTCACCTTGTTCTCTTTTTGTCTTTTGACAGACTCAATTTTCCGACTGATGTCCTTGCTCGAGGCAGCATAAGGGGCTAACTGCTCTAAAATTTTGTTGATGTGCCTCAAAGCACTTGTACATGACCTGAAATACATTACAAGTCAATTACAAAAGGTGACATCACATTCCAGCATTCACACTGAGATTTCATTCATTGACAAATGTACATGTTCAATGTTTCAAGATCAACAAAGGAAGCATAAATTCACCTGACGTCATCCAGTACGGACTCATATTCTTTCTCTGCCTCTGCTTTGGCCGCAGCCTGGTTGGCCTCCTGAATGGCCCTGTCCACCTGCTGCAACACACCTTGCTCGAGAACATCTTGGTCATATACATCCACTCCCAATCCCTGCAGCTCAGCAGCCTGAGAGTTGTGGTCCACTGATCGGATCTCCTGACGGTTGATGTGGAGTAGGGGCTGTGATTTTCTAGGATTCTGTGCCCCAACATTATCAGGACAAGTAGCCGCTGGCTCTTCTTTACTGCTTCCTGGGATGGAAAGGCCATTGTCTTCTTGGACTCCAGGAGTAAGGGCACTGACAGGGCTGGACATGGGAGGCAGGGCCTGGTCCTTGTTACCTTCTACTGGCATTGTTAAGTAACTGTGAATAAGGATGATCTAAGACTGTAACTTTGGACATATTTAAGTAGACACCAAAGTAAGAGTATTATCATAACAGGGAAACTCTACAGTAATTGATAATGGCTTATATATAGAATCATAAAGTTTATTTTTTTCGTAGTTATCTCTATAAATGGTAAAACATAGACTGAGCAATTACAGTCACTGAAGAACACAACAAAAGACATACACAATGACTGAATGCTATAACAGGCTCGGTTTTCACAGTAACACACAATAACAACGCGACAAATGTGGTTATGCTGATATTTGATTATATCCTTTCTAAATAAAAATAAAACAATTTAAAGAGTGTTTTAAGCAATAGTGCTTATGTGCTAAATGCTAACTGCTAGCATATTATTATTGTCGTTTGTCCTCAACTTAACTCAGACTTTAAAAAAGCCCAGCAATAAACAACAAACCTTCACAACGACCCGACTCTTTCAAATGATTTATTCGTTTAACGTGAAATCCATTAAGATTCGTTGTTTCGTTGTGTACTACTATCTAGCATGATGTGAACTTGTTACACAATCAATGCATAATAAACTGTGAAGGAAGAGAGTTTAAGGCACCGTAAATGTCCCCGGCTGAGGAAACATGCCAAAATAAAAGTCGTGCGTAGTCCTTCGTACGTAGATCCTCTGCTTATTTGTTACATAAACCTCCGATATAAGGATAAAACCTGGATGCATTTTTCTTTAAATGTTTAGTGTTTTTTTCTTGAATTAATTAATGAATGAATGAAATGAATGAATGAATGAACTCTGAAAACACAGAACACAAAGCACTCCCGAATATTTAAATGTTATTGGAGCATTTATTGTGTTATCAAAATTGTGCAATATTTACATCTACTTTTGAATTTGACATTCATTTTATTTAATATTTAACAGTCATAATTGAAGCCAGTATTATAATTTATTTTAATTGATCGAGTTAGTTTTCATAAATTGACAATATGCTGTGGGATTTTTATATGTTTAGCAATGTATAGCGAAAATAAGTTTTTAAAAAAATCTATAAAGAAAATATATCTATGAAAACAAATTCCAATGCGCCAACGTTGCGCTTAAAAAGTTTCTTATCATACAGCGCCCTCTTGAGATCAGAATTTTTACAATCCCTTCCATGAATTTACCATAGCAACCCTCTTGGTACCTTTTGTTTTTTACAGTAGCAACAGTAAACTTTATTAAGGAGTTGAACTTAATATCTAAAAACTATTTCTCTCTTGTTTAGTGTTGATTCGGTAGGTTAAGCAGGCTCGTGGTTGAATACTGGTGAATGAACTGTAGATGGCGGAAGCGAGCTGCTTGATATTGCAAACTCTCAATCTTCAGAGTTCACTACCTCCAAACTTCTAGAGCTGCAATCATTTGTGAAGTGCTGTCATATTTAAAGACAAAGGAAACATGGAGACGTGTGAAACCAAGCAGTAAAACCCGCAAGTATCATAGTTTTTCTCTGTTTTTCAGTAGTGTTTTTCCTCAATGTCCCGAGGAAAGAATGAGTGACAGTGTTTGTGACACATCAAAGCAAGCGATCAGGAAAACAGCCATTCCATAATACCATGTGCTTGGTGTGCACAACTTTGATACTGTATTACTTTTTTTTCCTGATGATACCATGCCAGCCATATCCAATTGTTCTTAGTCCTTGAGTTTGCTGCCAAAATGTTTCTTCCATATGACAGGTTTTCCACTCCCATGTTTCCTTCCAAAAGCCTGAAGGAAATCATATTATATTTATAGCGTTGTGTCAACCTGGGATTACTGAGGTACTAACTGATATATCCAGTGTTTTATTAATATCCTCTTCTAAGTGTTTTATCATTTAATTGAATTTATTTCTATCTGCTATACTTGCCTTTTAGTCCCATCATGTATCTGTATCACATGATTTTATTCTTATTTTTAGTAGTGTATCTGACTCACAAGTTCAATGAAATTTGTGTTTGAATTGTTTGCAACAGTTTAATGGGATTTTGAAGTGTCTGTTTTTGCAATAACGCCTCGTAATTGTGCAGAAATGCTATATAAGTTGCCAGTAAAAGACAAGACTTGATTGTAATCACATATTATTTATTTCAATAATCCAAATCTAAAAAAAAAAAAAAAAAAAAAAAAATTATGAAAAAGGTAAATAAAATCAACACCAAAAAACAGATATGACACGTATTTTCTTTCCTATTTTCAATTTTGGGGTCATTTTGACCCTGAGGACCATTAATTAATTAACTTAATAGTAGCCTATATTAATGTTACAAAAAAATCCCTTTCTGTCATGCATAAGAAACATGAATCTAGGCTTTAAGTGATGAATTGCATCAAATGCTTTACTTCATATTATAAAATACTACATATTGTGCACCACCTGGAAGGTTTCAGTGGATCACCCTGAGCGTTCGTGTGCATGAATCTTAGGTTAGCTTGCTTTTAAAGGCCATTCTTCTGATGATGCTATAAATTAAACTGTCACTTCTTTCCCTTACTTTGTAGTTTCTGATCCCCGAAGTTAGATCTTTGCGCAGTATGAAGGATAATGTTACTTCTTTGGAGCTTCAGATGATTATTGATTGGTGAGCAAGTGTAGTGCATTGGATAAACCTCAAATGAACTTTTTCTTTTTCACAGAACCCTTCAGGAACTTGACTTGAAAAGAGATACGGCTACATCGGCTCTGTATATTTTACAGAATTCGTTCCTAATGTCTTGATATGATTTTTCTGTTTATTTTTTTGGCCTAGTTTTCTATACCATGAACAGAAACTAATGCAAAGCCGACGGTCTATGTGCAAAGCGTTTATTTACAGTGCATTTCGAAATAAACAGAGGATTTAATTAAAATCTTATTCACGTTTCACTCAGCCATTCACAAATGCAAAGGAATCTTAACCAAACATTGAAATTGTTCAAATATACACAGCATGTGGTGGCAGATTTCTTATGTTTGTACATTGTGAAAGGACTTTTTAAAAGTCACGTACGCCCACTGAGCAGAAGCAGAATAACTTATTGCATATCCATAAGGAGTTAATGCTAAAACTAAATAACAAATGTTTAAGCAACAAAGTTAAACTTTTGCTGGTGCTGTAAACAGATTTGCTTTGCTGCAAAAAGCAAACATTATTTAATTTTTTTTCCCATTATATTTTAACCAATTAAAAATGTAGGTGTGCTATTCACTGTTAATCTTCCTCTCTGGTGAACTGAGGAATCACTGTGGCTTCATCATTGTGTCAGTGAGCTCAACTTGAGAACTGACTCGCAAACAAACTGATTCACATATGAATCATACAGACTGGTTTGATTCATTGAATCAACCTGAATTGGACATAGCTCAAAATTTTCATTGAATAACAACTTCAATTTCAGTCTGTTTGTCTAACCAAACTTGAAATATAGTGCACATGTTGTATGACTACTTTTATAATTATTTTAATATTTTTGCATCCTTACATAAAAAAAAAAAAAAAAAAATGTTTATCAGAATTCACTGAAAATGTTTATGGCACTACAGGCCACTGTAAATCTTCTGCCATCATGAACAAAAGCAAGTATGACGAAATCACTCTCTGCCCTCTGTGTGAATTCTTTTGAAGGTGGATGAGCAATTAAAATATTTACTCGGCATGTACAGTGCATGAAAAGGGGAAAGCTCAGAGGAGGGAAATGTAAATTGATGTTTGAATTGCTCCCAGCACAAGTCTGTACATGTTGCTCCGGGGGAGAGTCTAGCGGAGAAAGCTTACTCAAATAAACCACGCAGCCACAAATGAATTACCTCAGCAAGTGATATCCTCTTAATGTTGTTTGGAATCAAAGGCTGACCTGTTAAGAGGAATGTAAACTTGCTCCATACTTGGGGAATTTTCCCTGATCTGACTTGCCTGCATATCTGAGCCGTTTATTGAATCTTTTAAGATGGTAGCCAACGAATTGGGCAACTACCTGAGTACATAGATGTAATGGCTGTACGTATGTCCTTAGAAACCTGTTGGTGCTGGTAGATTAAAGTGCAGTGCATGTACATCTTGTACAACTTTATGTACAATGCAGCCATGTTAAAAAGAAATATAAATATAGTTTTATCTTTTTAAGAAATACATTATATTTCCATTTTAAATAAATTATAAATGATACAAATAAATGATTTCTTTTGAATAAATTATATATTTTTTATTTTATAATTGAAATATTTCATGTAATTATTTGTAAATATTATTTGAGAATAATATATTATTGACTATATACACTGCCTGGTCAGTAAGATTTAAAAAAAGAAAAAGAAATTAATGCATTTATTTAACAAAAATGGATTGAATTGATCAAAAGTGACACTGTGACAGTAAAGTCATTTCTAATGTTACGAAATATTTTTATTTCGAATAAATCCTGTTCTTTTGAACATTTCTATTAATTTAATAATCCCGAAAAGATATAGGCCTATCACAATTTCGACAGAAATATTAAGCTGCACAACTGTTTTCAACATTGATAATAAGAAATGTTTCCTGACCATCAAATCCACATGAAGGATCATGTGACACTGAAGACTGGAGAAATGATGCTGAAATTTCGGCTTTGCCATCACAGGAATAAATCACATTCTAAAAAATTTTTTTTTTAAACCGACTGAACCCACACTTTTGAATGGCAGTTTAAAACCACATAGTAATCAGGATATACTCCCTCCCTCCCCCCATTTCAAATATATAACAATAAAAATGAACAAATATTATCATTAATATTTACTAGTTTGTGTGTGTGTGCATCACTGTCGCATGACATGACTCTAATGTCAGAGCTGGAGTTGGCATCTGCTCCCAATTCCCTGCCCTCTTAATTCAGCACTACTAAGTCTCGCCAAAATTCCCACAACAGTAGGGGAGATTGAAGACTAATATGTGATTTCTTTGAAGCAAATGAAGTGAACCGAAAGTCTTTTTCTTTTTTTTTTCTCTTACCTTTTGCTTGCCATTGTCACCATGGGAACATAATGTGTTTGGAGACCCATAAGTTCCTAAAGATCTTTGCCACCACATCACAGATGCATTGAGCAGTTACCCACAACTGTGCGTACAAAGCAGGCACGTAACAATGGGTGGGCTAGCATGGACCTGCATTCGTGCCCACCCAGCCACAATGCACAATTTTGGAAACCAATCCGAATAGAAAATCCTGCCTACGCCCCTGACACAAAGATCAACTGGGGCTTTTAATCAGATATTTAAATTTAGGTAGCCGTTTCAGTTGTGCAGGAACAACTTTTAGGATTGCACAAGCAGAAGGCACCAGAGCTAATAGACATGAAATAAATGCCACAAAAATACATTTTTATTTGTATTTTATGGGGTCGTTAAACTCCTTATACTTGATTGCATGGCTTGTTTGTTGTTTAGTTCATTGTTTTCACTGGTATAGGTTTGAGAGAGGTTTTACCGGAATAGGTTAAAGTGTTGAAAAAGTATCATCAATAGTAATAGTTTTGACTCTGGGTTAGGTGAGATACTTAGAGTACAAAGAGAAAAGGGGCATTTTTTAGGATTTAAAAGCATAAGTGAAGCTTATAATTTTACAAATGCACTTACATCAGTTCTTATGTATTTGAGCTATAAAGCTTTTTAAATAATTTCAGGGTTTTAGGCTTTAATGAAGATGTAAATTTGGATGTAACTGTACACAGAAAAGGCTAGTAAGGGATTTGTTGACACTGAAATCATGTTAACATGCATACTATTTACGTCATGTGGCTATACTATTTAAACAGTGAGTATTTTAACATTTATGAATTGGTCCCATTCACTTTTCAATGTTAACTATGCCAAGGTTTTTTTGTTTTGTTTTTAAAGAAAAGGAAGGGCAAGTCGAAAATCTTTGTTGTCTTTTTGTGGTAATAGACATGATATCTTGAGACATGATATCATGAGCTTAGTTTGTACTGAACCTTCAAGACTCTTGACTGAGGCACTATAGCCACTTTTTTAGACTCTAATGAGAAGCCAGCTGTGTTAGTGCTTCTGCTATATCATGTACAGATAATCATTTATGAAATCAGAGCTGGGGAACTGTCCATTGAGATTTATGTCGTTTGTAAGATGTCATTATATGGATCCACAGTATAAAGATTAGTTTTAGGGAAGGAAATGAGACTCATACATCTGTAGGTATGTAGCAAAACATTTCCATTTCAATCACATTCTTCATGAACTCCAGTTCAGACAGGTGGAGTGTAAAAAGATCACTGGGACAATTCACCCTCTCATATCCCTAAACAACACTGCCGGGATCTAATATGTCTGGCTTAGATTTGAGTTACAAATGCACTAAAAATGCACAAATTGTTTATGTGACCAAATGGATGGACTTCCTGTAATATAATTTAGCTTGCTATTTCATATTAAGGTCTTGATTCATAGGGATTAATTGTTTATACACTGGGGATAATCACTTGTTCCTGATTGCACAATTACATTTACTGATTGGACATTTATCAACAGCTGACTCTGCCGTTCACTGTACTTGTATTAACATAATTTACTCAGAAGTTGCATCATAACATGTCTTCTCTAAGGCTCATGTCCTTTCTTCTTGTATGGTAGTAATTAAAGTTTTCAGTCTTTGTAGGGAATGACTGCAGAGAACAGTTTGCCATGATTTTGATGATGATAAATGACTTGAGCCCTTTCTTCATATTTAGCTTGGATGAGTTGGTAGCATCATGTCTATTAGCTAAGCAGTATTGAGTTAAACACATCTGTAAGTGATTTAGCAATTGAAGGGACCATTATATCCTCTTCTGAACTAATGCTCGCATCTGATGTGTTGACAGGGCATGAAGGTGTGGAGACCGCTGGCGTTGAGGTGTCGGCGTCAGACAGCAATTCACTCTCTCTGGAGTCAATCTCACAGGGCTCTAATCATCCACTGCATGTGTGTCAGTTTGCTGGAACCGATTTGGCCACTATCAAATCATAGCCTCAGTGTTGTAAGAAAAAGCAGCTGTAGTCAAAATAATGATTAACCTGATGAGTAGACATGTGGTCATGCTGGCGAAAGTTTGCCTGGAATTCCATTTGTGTGTGTGTGTTCAATGTTGGCTGTTTCTTTTCAGAAATGGCTTCGGGGATCCCATTCGGCAGAGCTCCGGGAGGTTGCAGTTTCCAGTTTGGAGGAGTCGAAGGCCTGAGATTAATAACCACAGAAATGAGCGTACAACCAAAACACAACATGTCCGTCCAATCTGCTGTCTGAGTTTGCATTGACGCTGAACAGGTACATATGCATAATACAGGGAAGGCAAGGGCTTAGTACATGTTAGAAGAAGGACAAAGGAACTGCTGCGTCCTAAGGCAATAGTTCACCCTATTTGCATACCTATCTGTTGAAAAGAGTAACTTTGATATTATGCTATTAATAACTATTGATAACTAATATCATATGTGTTAGAACAGCATGAGTTTGAGTTAATGATAACAGAATGTTTATTTTTTGGAGTAAAAAAGTTGTTACTGGGACAGGAGTCAGGACCATTTCAAAGCTACACATTTGTACCTTATTTATCCCTAAAGGGTGAAACCTATTAGTACCTAAATGGTACATATTAGTACCTTTTGAAGGGGTAATGTCCCAGTGACAGTTTTTGTACCTTTTTCGAAGAGTGTAGCATTTGAATTGCATTCAATTCAAGGTCTTTAGTAGTCAATAATAATTTAGATTTAAGATTTAGCTCTTTTCCCTGTTTTTCTGATATGAGGTCAGCCTTGTGAAAGTATGTGGAGAAATAAAAGTAAGGCTGCAGATATAGGTGTTACATCTTCATCATTCTCATCTAACAGATCAGTGTGTTAAATGCGGCTCTGGCACTTTTATAGTCTTGCAGACAGTTCCTGTGGTAGGAAACATGCTTTCACTGAGTTTCCCCTCTCTCCTGTGTGCCACCTTCCCTTTGTGTTCATGTCTCCCTTTATGAGAATAAATTCAGTCAACACTATTAATGAGCCATCACGCCTCCCTGAGTCGGCAGACATACTGTATTACTCTTTGAGTTCTAAAGAATCAAATTAATAATGAGATAGATAGATAGATAGATAGATAGATAGATAGATAGATAGATAGATAGATAGATAGATAGATAGATAGATAGATAGATAGATAGATAGATAGATAGATAGATAGATAGATAGATAGATAGATAGATTGATTGATTGATTGATTGATTGATTGATTGATTGATTGATTGTGACCTGGAAAGGTAAATCATACTGAGTCACTTTTGTTTTCTCCCAGAATCGTTGTTTTTGGCACAATATTTAGTATCTAAAAGCAAATGCATGCAATCCCAGGATATATGAATGTTTACATTAATTTAAGAGGCTAAATCTGTTACAGTAGGCTAAATCTTAAAATAAGTCTGCTGCGTTTTCCTTTTAAGTTTAAATGAAAATGTAATCAAGTTCATTCTACTTTGAATCAAACTCATAGAATAAGAAAGTATTACTAAAGATGCTCTGCTCTGCTTCCAGACAATTTCTTTAATATACATTAAATCAGATTTTCTTCATTTCATCTATATGTAAAAGGTTTAGAGTATGCATAATTTTCTAATGTTTACAGTCTCTGTCCGTGACTGATTATTCATACTTTTTTTTTTGTTTCTCCTTCATAAACACAAGCATGTACAGTAGCACTATTGGGGAAAGAGGCTTCTTGATGCATTACAGCAAGCTCAAGTAATTACAGGCTTTGCTATTACATTTATGAGAATAATTAGCGTTTTACAGTAAGCAAGAGAACTGGGTCTTCATCATTTAGAAGTGCTGATGCTTGAGCAGCAGTGAAAAACTTGAGGAGTTCAGTGCCCTGATATTAACTTGCCCCTCTATTATCTCTAATGAGACAAACAGATGTGTGTGGCATTGTTTTTTACAGCAGTGCAGTGACTTATTCAGCAAAAATAAAGCGTCCCGATGGAGATCCCATGCATAGAGTACAGGAAATATAACTGTGGTAGGTTGCAACACAGAAGTAGCCCTGGTCTGATGCTTACATCCTTTTTGTAAAAAGTTATTTTGTTGAGGAAAACAAACTGATGCGGTGTCTTTGCAGTTCGAAGAGGTCAGTGTTTCTTTTCTTGGCTATTTTCTCAAGCATTGACCTTGGGTTTGGACAATTAGTCTATGCTATTGAACAGGGACAGACCTGAGCTTCCAATCAAGACTTGGGCTTTTTGTTTTCCCAGAAGTCAGTGAGAGACAAAGGTCTCGGGTCAAAAGAACTGTCCCCCCTGTATCGTTCTGTCTTTTGCCCATGTCAGCTGGTGGAGCCACTGATATTTTCTAAAGTCTGGAAGAGACTGAAGGCTCACAGATTGACTGTCTGGCCCAGGGCAGAGCGCATACGTGGGTCTTGAGGTTGATGTTATTTAACTCAGGGGGCCAAATCAGAAAATGAGCAGTCACAGATCATTTACAAGGGACCTTAAAAGTTCAACCAAGCACCAATCCAAAGTTCTGTCCTCACTTCCAGCATTAGTAAATTAGCAGTGTGCCCCGCTTGGATGCTGGGAAACAGATGCTGCTTTTGTCAAGCACAAGAAAAATCCTGGTAGACTGACGTTTTATGATATTAATCTTGGATGATGAAATAGAAAAAAAAAAATGGAAGTATAAAGAGCACATTCTGTCTTAGATCTTGTTCATGCTTCTGCATGTTTAGAACTGGCACGTTCATAATACATAACCAGTGGATTTTGTGTACAGTTGCTGGTTCCAGCCCCACAAGGGTGGATATGCTATATTGAATTATTGATTTAATTTAATTCAACACACACACACAATTTATCTTGGCCTAAATATTTAGGATGCTGCATTTTTCCAGCATTTAGATGTAGACTTTGTTGTCAGTTAAGCAACTAGAGAGAGCAGACCTCAGGTAGACCTCAAGGGCTCAAACTTAATTTGTTTCAACACAATAAAGCCATGTTCTACAAGGGTTGTAATGTCATACAGAATTAAGGTTGAAGCTGTGCAACCTTCTTTTAGCGGCCAAGGGGGAAGACCTGTTTAACACTTAAACGAGTTTAACCAGCTACAAATCCCACCTGACAGAGTCACAGCCCGTGAAACGTCCAATTGCTTTTGTTTTTATCATTTTATATATTGTGCATGAAACCTGGAGCTTTCAGAAATCAATTGCAGGTCATGTAAGACATATTGTGATGGATCTTGCATCTTACGTAAATGTTTATCAGTTGCACAATCTCCTCTGGGAGAAGCATAATGCTCTTCATCATTTTTTTTGAGGGGTCATTGTGCAATGTGGAACATCAGGAATTGGAGTAATAAAGTCAAGAATCAGCTGGCCACATTTAATAATAGTTTGAAATTTTTTTTTAGAAGGTATGTATGGCAAAGGTCTAAGATTTCAAAAGCAAAGTGTCTTTTGCCTTTGACATCTTAGAGGTTCACTGCACCCGATGACTAGAAAGAAATAAGTTAGCGTAATTAAAAATAAACAGTAAATCGACATTGGAGGGAATGATGAATGGTTCTTTGGAGGATCAAGCATACATTCTAGTTATGCAATGTTCATTTACTGTGTTACAGAATGTCCAAAACTGACCACTAAGGATTTCGGGAATGGATTCCTTTGGACAGATTTGAGACAAACACATGACTGTCAACACCTTTGTTGTTTTATTTCAATAAAACGTAACTAAGAGTACATTCTGTGTACTTTTAGTTTTCTGGCAGTCAGGAAGGAAATCATGTTGACATGGGTTGGATTGGCATTACTAACAGAGCATGTTCTTGGCTTCGTTCTTTGTTTTTCTTCCTCGGCACCCAACGTGGCTGCTGTCAGCACCTGGTCAAGGTGCCAGTTAGGTGCAAATAGATCATTGTAAATTCCGGGCTGTACCTTCATTCATTCACAAAAAAAAAAAAAAAAAAAAATCTTTGCAGGAAAAACCACTTGAGTGGTTTCCTTTTCCCAGGACCCTTGTTATCATGCTCTAGGCCTGGTGACATTACATTTGTATAATGTCAGCTTACGCTGCACTTCCTAATTTACATTTAGCAGCAAGAGTTTATTTCTTGCAATCTGTCCTTTTTGGCAGACGATCATTTAAACCTATTGGGACTTTCTTTTTGGGGGTTTTCAATTGTCTTGCTGGTTTTTAGTTGAATCTAATCAAGTGAAGGTTATGTGAACTCTGGGTTCTGCTGTGACTTGGCAAAGCTTTCAGAGAAAATTGATTTTGTGACGAATCAGATCATATGTCAAATTCAGTGCACTAATAATTTGACTGAATTCACAACAAGTGTGGAGGGAATAGCAGCTCTTTTCTGGATAACTAAATGGCCCAGAGTAGAACAGCAGACATAGACATCTCCTTAATATATTATTTATGTACATGGAAAAGGTTATTACAAAGAGACTCAGTTGTATGATCACTTCATAAATATGCCCACTTGCTGCAATTCGTTTTGATGAAAAGAAAGAAATATTTATTTTTGCACGTTATCCTTAAAAAATAGTGCATTTGTACACAGTGAGAACAAAGTTCAAGCAGACTGCCTATAACATACTTAAAGGGATACTTCACTGATTAGCATTAAGCTTTGTATCAGTAGAAACCCGGTAGTATTTTCGAATGACTGTGCTTCCCTCCCTCATGTCCCCCTGAGACAAGAGATTTCTGTATTGTGTGTCTGGAAAAAAAACTCTTATGACGCAAAAATCGTCATTTTGCGTCATCGGAGGCTTTTTTGGCCGGAGGCTAGAGACTACAGCCAGTAGTGGGAGCTAGTTCCGCATGTTTTCAACCCACCCATAGGGGGGATCTCACAATAAAACGGCGTCTTTTCAGTTTCGAGTCAACTAGTAGCCTATTTGTATAATTTCTTCCGATACTGCCCTCTGTAACCGGTAGGCGTGGCTTGATAGTGGCCTCATAGGGCAGCGTGCAAGTGCATTCTGGGAGTTGTTGTCTTTCATCCACATTAGCCAAAAATACATTTTCTGGCTTTTCTCAGTCTAGAAGGCACCAACTTCTAAAATAATTTCACATTTCTACTACATAAATGACAGAATTTAAAGGTCCCGTTCTGCGTGATCCCATGTTTCAAACTTTAGTTAGTGTGTAATGTTGCTGTTAGAGCATAAATAATATCTGTAAAATTATAAAGCTCAAAGTTCAATGCCAAGCGAGATATTTTATTTAACAGAAGTTGACTACAAAAAACGGCTCAATTGGACTACATCCCTCTACTTCCTTCTTTAATGATGTCACTAGAACCGTTTCTTGACTAACCTCCGCCCACAGGAATGCTCCCTCAACTCTACTGGCTACTTGCGCACTTCTTATAACTTAGGCTACTGTGTTTACTCAGCTCTTACGGTGATTTTCTGAAGTAAAACTGACGCTTCATCTTTTGTGTGATGTACAATAAACTTTATTAAACTCATCAGTACATGTTTGATCATCATTCAGACAGCAGACTTGTAGGCTATTAATAAATAATGGATACATAGCCTACAAGCAGATGACAAATACGTTATAATAACCGTAATTAAACTACTAAACCATACCTGTTTCATCTCTATACAGCACTCTGACTCTGTAGGCATTATTGTCCGACTCGAAATGAACGGCGTTACTGAGAGTTTCTGATATTATCATCATTCCGTGAGATGAATTTTTCCTGACAGACTGAGCGCGAGCTCATGAAGCTCCGCCCCCTGTGTCGTCCAGCAGCACCTCATTTGCATTTAAAGGGCACACACTGAAACAGCTCGTTTTTCTGAGCCCCAAAAAATGTCAATTTAAACATGCTGTAAAAAATGATCTGTTGGGTATTTTGAGCTCAAACTTCACATACACACTCTGGGGACATCAGAGACTTATTTTACATCTTGTGAAAAGGGGCATATAACGGGACCTTTAAATACACATTCATCTTTCCATCGGTGAAATATCGCTTTAAGGAACATAATTTAGTTTTTTACATGTAAAAAGTATAACTTTTTGACCTGTTCCAAAACCTATAGTGAGCTGCATTTCTGAATGTATTTTTTTCTGAATCCAAGTAAAAAAAAAAAAAAAAAAATTAAATAAAATGAACCCAACTACAATATACAAGTTTTCCACTGGTACATTTGATAATTAGAGTGACAACAGGTCAGGATGTGACATGTTATATTCTGACAAAATGGAAAATGGAAACCACTGTACAATGATGTATACAGTTGTCCATTGACTGATCTAAGGCCTTCAGGGCACTGAAGTCTTCATTCTATACTTTATATCATATAAACTGTTCAGAATATAGTCGCCACCCTTCATTCTCCCCATTGACAGCAGTCAGGCCTTCAGGGCACTGGCCAGTAAAGAGATTCTCTGAGACAAAATGTAAAGCTATAGAGTCTGTTTAGCTGAATCTGATAGAATGGATCCTGTTCATGTAAATGAGAGGTGAGGAGTTGGGGACAAATGTTCTATTGGGTTTCCATTCCAAACACAACAGATTTCAACTCATATGTGAGGACCAGATGTTTTTCCACAGGGATGGAGTACATTTCTCATCTAGAACCGCACAGGAACGTACACATTTCTTTGGGAATGTGCCAGAAAGGGCTTAGGTTCTATTGAAGCATGTCTACCTCTACTCATATTCACAAAACACATTTTTCCTTCTTGATAAATAAGAGGAGGTTCATTGTATTTTTTTCCTGTATAGGTGAAATATAGCAATTGGCTGTGTCTTTGCTTTATTTGTGCAATCATTCTATTCCTGTATAAATTTCTTCAAAGAGTCTCGGTTTGGGTTTGCTGCTCACAGCTAGTTAATCAAGTGAAATCATTCAAACCATTCCTGGGTTTCTAAAAGCTGAGCGTAGTTTCAGCAAGAGATTTCTGTAAAAACTGCAAACCCAGTCATTTTTATTGTAAGCTTTCTGATAATTCTACATTGTGTTTTTGCACGTGCAGTAATGTGTTCATCTATTTTATTCTTTGACCTTTCACAAAGAAAAAAATGCGGAACATGGAATTTGCAAGTAAAACTTGACAGAGAACCAAAATCCATCAGTCTCTATCAGATAAGACCAAACATTGACTACAATCTTTACTAATCCCACGGGGCCAGAGAAAAATATATGTGGCACAGTGTTACCCCTTCCAACATTAGATTTAGTTTTGCTTGCCTAAGGTATGTGTATACAATGTGTGGGGCCCTTTATGCTGAGAATATATTATTCTGTCAGTTGGTCTTTTTCCTCATGATCTACTCATGTTTAGAGTATCAGGAAATCAATAGAGTGAGAACACATTGGTCAGTTTGTAAATTTTGTAAGTTGTTAAATATAATATATATTTTGAATCTCTTGCTATGAAAGTCAAACTTTCCTTCTGATGAATTTGACCTTCTGTACTCTGGTGAAGGAGTTTGGATAAATAAATGTACCTTCAGTGTGCCCTGCTGGTCATCTCTGCAGTACTTCCTGTCCGACCTCTATCAGGTAGCTGGATTTCCCGCCCTGACGCTGTTGACTCAGCTGGGCTTAGTGAAATGTTTCTATTTGAGCACACTGAGTAATACAGGTCCAATTTGTAATGCTGCTAAAAAGGTTGCAGCCTTACTAAACAAGCTGTAAGCCCTGCTTTATTATCCTTCACACCTTTAGACCAGCACAAAGCTCTTTAAAGAGAATCTCACTCAGGAAAACAAGCTTCTGCTCTGAGGCCCTCTTATGAGCGTGTGAAATCCCTGAGCATTGGTGTTTTTAGAAGCCCAAGCGTACAGAGGCAAAGGTCAGGAGAGCTTGGAGGTCCCATACACGAGGTTGCCCCTAAGATATTTTGCTGGGGCTTGAAAGGAGTCTAAACTTCCTCCCAATTTCTTGTATGGGATAAAGAGAGGTGTTTTACCGGGAGGCTTAAACATTTTTTAGCTTTTTTTTTTTTTTTTTAACTCTTGAAGTGGTTCTTTTTTTTTTTCAAGATTAAACATAATAAATCTCCAAAAGTGATGGTTCTAATATGTTTTCCCTCACTTCTGTTGAAATAACAAGAGTTGTAGAGTGGTTTCATTCCTCTTCCGGTGGCCGCTTTCTGAATTAATCACTCTCAACAGGTAACTTTCAGTGGGCGATCATGATGAATAGCACCCAACTCCATTAAAGTAAAACACTGGTGATTAATAACATCCCCGGACTTCGCATACAGAGCAAGACAAATACACATCTCTCCTGACCTCTTGCCGTTCAGGGTGAAATCATAACCTTCCTCTCCTCTGCACACACATACAGCAATCAAAACAAACTAAGCCTTAAGCTGGGGAACATTGAAAATGTGAAGCACACACTGCAAGAGTGAAACTTATCACCCTTTGAATGTTTAAAGTGATTGGATCACATTCTAATGCTGCTCTTTTAAATACTGTGTTGAATGGTGACTATGGCCTTTTATCTGAGGAACAGAATGAAATTAGTTACGTTCTTTTTATAAAAGTCTTTCTGTCTTTCTGACAGCCGTCATAGCCATTCATTTTAATGTGGGTCACAATCTGGAGCTCTTTTTCTCTGACTAGTCGCAGAATATGTAAGAGCCTATATTGTGTTATTGATTTTATTATTTGAATGTGACATTTTGTTTTGTTAAGTATAATATTTATGGTTACACTTTATTTTAAGGTGTCCTTGCTACAGTGTAATTATACTGAGTATATTATACAATACTTAGTAATATTGATTAACAACATGTACTTACAGTAAGGTTTATTGGTTATAATTATGTATAATTTACTGTTATTACTGTAGTTAGTACATGTACCATTTGTGACAGTCACTGTAAAATAAAGTGTCCTTATTACGGTGTAATTATACGTAATATATGTAATTATAAAAAGAACTCTAAAAGAAAGGAGTAAAAGTAAATAAGTAAAAATGGTAACACTTTATTTTACAGTGATTGTCACACGTTACATGTACTTACTACAGTAATAACAGTATATCATACATAATATACAATACTGAGTACTATTAACAACATGTACTTAAGGTTTGTTGCTTATGTATAATTTACTGTTATTACTGTAGTAAGTACATGTAACGTGTGACAATCACTGTAAAATAAAGTGTTACCATTTTTACTTATTTACTTTTACTCCTTTCTTTTAGAGTTCTTTTAGAGTAGACTTGTTTCTGTGTTTGTAACCCATCTACTTTAAATTCCCCATATTTACAGGTTTAATTTATTTATTTTTTATTATTTAGGAGATAGAATGACCGTTTTCTTGCCGTCAGTTGTTCGTACGATTGGTTGGTCTATAATTTCACTGTTTTAACCTGTAAAAATAAACGAAGAAAAGAAACCAGTTTTACACCAGTGGTTTGGAAGTACAGACTACAAGCTTTTTGTGTGTATTTTTTGTCTCAAAATAATACGTTGGTCATATTGTATTTGTAACCATGTAAGAAGCTTCTACAAACTTCTACGAAGAAAAGCTTTAGTCTTGTAGTGTGGCTTGGCTTTTAATCAGCACAGCTGCTCTCTCTTTTCAATTCTGCTAAATTCCCTTTATGATCGTTTACCATTTGAGAAATTAGTAGTCAGTTGTGTTTGCCGCATCTCATTCTGGTTGCTAGCAGCGTAGAAGTGTTCTTTCCACAATTATTGTAAACATCTGATGTGTTTTGCTTACAGAACCCTTCCAATGCATTCCATATGGCTTTCTTGATGCAGTTTGGTTATCGGTAGCCACATGATCGCCTTTGAACCGATCAAGCAGGTCACGCAGGAAGCAGTGTGTATTTCAGAACACATTTATCATAAAGTATCTGATCTCTGCGGTCTCATCCGGTTTTAGTGTCAAGAGCACAAATGAGCTCAAAGCCCAGAACAACAAGCAACATAAACAGCTTTCAGTGTTCTCAGTGGGGTGGCTGCTCGTTTATCTCTCTCAGTGAAGCAATCGCTTAGTGAAATATTTTCACAACTGTTTGTTCAGTGTGGGGCATTAATGGGTCATTTGGTCATTATCTGTTCTTTGCATTTCTAGTTGAGATTCGTTGTTGTCAAAATCATACCATCTGTGAAAAATAGTTACTAGTTGTGGATGACTTGATGTCAGACCTCAGGCTGATTACTAATCTCTGCTTTAGCTCAGCACTAAGGGAGCTAGAATGAAACTGTCATTCAGGAATTCACTGGAAACCTTTACGGTCTTGTTACAAACCATCTAATAAAAAGAAACTGAACTTTTCCACTTTGTAGAATCCGCTATAGTGTATTGAATATTTAATCCGCTATTGAATTTGTCATTTAAATGATTTTTTTCAGATTGATCAGTCCTGAAATATCACTGATCATTTAGTATTACATATATTCATCCATATACTCTCAATTATCATACATATTTAGAAAATATTAAATAACATAAGTTTTATTATTTGACATATCATCTTAAGCTTTTTTATTGTTAAAAGATAATGTTATTAAATACACAAATATTTATAATATAACTTTATAATACATTTTATTTTTAAAATATATTAATTTTGTTAATATTTTATTATAATTTAACTATATGACAAATAAGGTGTAACTATTAAAAATAATCCAAAACTTATGTAGCCTATGTTTGTATCACTGATTGAGCAATTACATGAGAGGTGATACATTTTAGTAAGTTTTTTGTGCTATAACTTGTAATAAATTGGAAGAAAAGACTTGCGCTCCACACTGCCGCTTGAACTGAGGCGCTACAGCGATCTGTCACGTCACATTTATTAACGCTATTTATTGTTTGAATTTCATGATAAAATTGACAGAATTTGAAAGCTGAGACTTTTTCTTATCAAAACAAAGTATAAAGCTCTTTGAGATTACTGGATAGGAGGTGCGCTATAAATATTATGTTTGGTGAAGTGAAGTGAAAAACCACAGATCTGGCAACCCTAGCTTGAACTACGGGTGATTCATTGCCATTGGGTCAAATAGAGCCTGCTTTAATGTCGCTATTTTGTGTTAATTGTCACGTAGGCAGACCAATACGAGTAAATTCAATATGAGACAATTTATTCAGACACTCTCAAAAATATCCCTTTTTGATTGACAGGATATAATCGGCACTGATCAATGGCTGTTTTTAAGCAATCAGCTGATGGCCGATAGTGAAAGTAATTGCTTTTATTGCCCGATACATCGGTGCATCCCTAATATTTTTATAAATATTCGCCTTATATTTAAGACAACAAGCTTGTGCTAAGCATATGTCGCTCTAAATAAACCATTTCCTTTTATCTTATAATATTATCCAAAGAGTTCAGCTATAGGGTTGTTATTCATTGGAGATTGTATAAATAACCAGCTGTTAGAAGTTTATTCAGAAAGTTTATTCTGAAGCAGGTTCTCACATTAAACTAATTATCCTGTGTTTCACTAAAACAGGTGTGAATGTGACTATCGCACACACTGTTCCGTCAGTTTCATTGAACATCAATAAAACCTGTGTAACTAATATCCTCCTGCTCTCTCAGGATCAAATTAAAGTACATACTTCTCACCTTTGGAATAATAAAGCAGCAATGGTGTGAACTGCTCTCTCACCTCAGGAAATTATACCCTTTGCACAGGCTTTTTTTTTTTTTTTGTATGTATGCCAACAGCAAGTGAGAGTACAACATTTATATAGTCAATAAGTATTTCCACCTGTATAGGGGATTCTTTATACATTCAGCTTATTTTCATGAAAGTTAATGCAAATGTAAATGCAGTGTAAATCTCAAAACAAGATAAAGAAATCACATAATGCATAGGGTTAATATTCAAATATATTAAAAGATTAACGGTATAGCAAGGGATATCATTCATACTGTATGTAGATAAAGAATTATAATGTATTATATAATGTTTTTATGCTGCATTTAAATTGGTTAAAGCACTGCAGTGAAGTAACGACAGTGCATCACAGACAGATTCTGATATCTGGGACTAAAGAACTGCAGGTGTTTCAACCCGAGAGTATTTTAGGCGGATATTTAAACTGGTCATTAATTATTTTTAAATAGCTGTCTAGCGTGAAAGGGAATGAATTATTTGACCCTTGTGGGTGAGCTTTGAGTTTAATGTGCGAGTCTGAAAATATGAAAACCTTTAAATGGGGAGCTCGGGTAGATTTACTGCTGGAGAACATCAGAGGATGAATGTTCTTGGAATTTATTCCTCTTGTTGGGGTAAACCTGCTGGGGTAAAACTGTTTCTCACCCCTCAAAAGTGTTTGTATTACACTCTTGAACCTTTTTTGACTTCTTCCAGTCTTTCTAGTTTCAATATTCTTTCCCCTAATTCCCAAGAGTCTGCCAAGTTATGTATTTGCTTTCCATCTTGATTTAGTGTTACTCACCCCCTCTCTCGTCTGAATCTTATCTGCTTCTTTCTTGTTCCGTCCTTTCAATTATTTCTTTCATTTCTCTCTGTCTTTCTCTCCCCTGCTCTTTCATTTTCATTTTATTATTAATTTCTCAATGTAGAGGTCTTTTGTTTGCTCTAAACAGTTGACTCATAGTGTATTTTCTCTCAGTCCAAGTTTGGAAATAGTGTTTATGTTCTTTTGTGAGACATTTTCTAGAATGTTGTATTGAGAATCCATAATTCAAATGTCCTCAATACAAAGTTGACGTAATTTTCTAGTTCCATTTTGGACAAAGCCTTGTACTGGGGAGTTTCCAAGTCCGCATTCACCAGAAACCCTGAGGGTTTGAGTCAGAAGATTTTCATGGTGAATGTTATGACTCCTACCATTATGTGAAGTGTTTTCTGCTGTGATTTATGGTTAAAGAGGCTGAAATCTTCCTTGAAATTACTTAAATTAAAAATTGCAGAAATAATTTTGGGCGAATTCAGACTGCATCCTTCACGCTGTGAGATTTAAGGTTAATCATTTTGGACTCGTCTTCAAAAACGAAATGACCCTGCAGTTGTTGTTTGTCAAAGTAATCCCACCCAAGACAAAACAGCACGCCTCTAAATATCAAAGTTTTTTTGTTGTTGTTTCTTCAAGAGGTGAAACATGCATGTCTGGAATGTGTGCTCAGTGGTTAGGTAGATCTTAACTGGTCCAACTCAATTACCTTTTAATTAGGCCTGGAAACCTGGTGGCGTCTCATTGGGGCAGGAAGTGATGAAGGACTAAAACATCTGCAGGCTGTTTCTTCAGACACTCATGTTTTTGCATGAGTGTGTTTTGCGTGTGCATGCTTTCAATTGAGCAGGAAAAAGTGTTAAAGCATGTTAGTGATTCTAGATCCAGATCCCTAATGATTTTACAATATATTTGTGCTTGAAACATAATACACAGTTTAGTGATGGTGCCATGTTTAAACAGCACTATGTTCTGCCTTGTATTTGTAGGACTAATGAAAATGGATTTGATTGGCCTTCTTTGGGATGTTCCACAAAACATTGCTCATCTGGACAATTGTTTCTGTCTGTTTCTCATTCAAAAAAAAACTGTTTGGTTGTGTGGTTTGGCTTTACCATTGATTTGTGATAACAAATAGGATTTCCTTGGAATATTAAAAAAAGTTCATAAGGCAAAGTTTGGTTCTCATTGACTTGCATAGTCCTCAGGGGGGTTTTTAACAATCAGAATGAGCAGAGAAACAGCCGTTTCTACAGCCTTATAATACATTTGCACTGCTGGTGAAACACTAGAAAAGGATTGCAGTTCTTTAAAGCACATTGCCAGTGTATTCTGTTTGAACCCATGCCATTAGTCCACATTGTCAGAATCAATGTGAAAATGTGAGGGGTTTTTCATTGAGAGATTGACATGCATAGGGATTTCATTATATGAAGAGCCATCTGGGGGATTTTCATGTGCCCATTGACCCCACATCTTTTTGCTATGTAGATCCAATCATGTAGAGAGTCTTGAAGCCACAAACTCAGAAAAAATAGTAACAGTTAATGTACAACTAAGTAATAATTGGTATAGCAAACTGCGCAACTTAAACTTAGACCTATTATAGTTGCATAAAGTATGCAATTATGAGTATGAGGTCATACAAAACAATTGGAAAAGGAACTAAATCCAAATGGATTAAATTAAAACCTTACAAAGCATTAAAAGCATGCCAAAGCAGACATGTGATGAACCATTATGGCAGATCATTTCATTCTTGACAGAAAAAATAAACAATATTCCTTGAGAAAATGCAAACTTGCAAAAGTACCCAGCAGAAAGCCCAAAAGGTGTTTTTATCTGTCCGATCACAATAACACATGCTGTTATGTACCTTAAATACTTGTTTGATTACGCAGTTCCACCCCTTATTGAGGAATCAGTTTTATTATTTTTGGCTTCAACATAAAAAAGACACATGCATCTTTAAAAGCAGCCCATCATATTAAAGTGCTTGATTGCGAAATCTGTTTGGCTTTTGTCTGTGCGTAATGAATACGTGGTGAATCTGGATGGTAACCAGTCTGTCAGTTTAAATGCTGAATGCACAGTAGAGCATGAATGAGACTAAAAAGTAAATGACGTAAAATGTGTTCCAGTAGCTTGTCTCTGCTTATTAGTTATACAAAAGACTCAGGTCATATTAATCTGAGGGATCCGGGTAGTGTTTTGTTGAAAACTCTTCATACGTAACCATTTTATTTTCACAACAGTACAACTCCCTTTCTGTGAAAAGACAGCTTAATTGTAAAAGATTAGAGATTAGACTTGTTCAGATCTACCAAGATAGTACTATACCAAATATACCAATAAGGTAAGAGTGTATACAGCGGTTTAATTTGTTTAATTGGTTTAGATTTGGCTTGTTTATTTATTTTTTTACTTTGGCTTGTTAGCATGATCAAGTTGGTAGGTGTTGTAATTATAGTAAATACAGCAAGGTTTTTAAACTCTTTCTAGAAAATTAAGAATGTGCATCAGGTGTGTTTTTGCTTTTTAACTTTTTTTTTATTTTTTTATTTATGAAGGCACTGTGAACTTTATGCTATTATATTTTTTTGCAGGGAATTAGCTTATTTTGTTGTTAATAAAAAAGCCTGACAGTGTCACTGCTAAATACCTATATTGTGGTATTCTGTCATGTTTCTCACTGACAAGCCCCCAACTAATTTCTTTGTGCACAAAAAGTATTCTCATTGCTTCATAACATTAAGGTTGAACTACTGTAGTCACATGGACTTTTTTAACTATGTCTTTACCACCTTTCTGGGCCTTGAAAGTTGCAATGGCGTTGTTCTCAATGGAGGGACAGAAAGGTCTCAGATTTCATCAAAAATATCTTGAATGAATGAATGAACATTTGTGTTCCGAAGATGAACGAATGTCTTAGGGGTTCGGAACGACATGAGGGGGAGTAATTACTGACAGATTTTTGGGTGAACTAACCCTTTAAAGAAAATCCCGAGCTTCCCACTCATATATACGACTTTGTGGTCGCATCCATGTGCATTCAACTCATAAACAAGATCTTTTCAACATGACTTGAACGCACCATTACACCATCTAGACGCAAAAGTATCTTTCTCTATTGAACGCTATTTAAAAGTGTATCTGTGTATTCCTAATGAGATATATTTTGCAAGTAAAACAAATTACAAATGTTTCTTTAAATTGTAGTTGATGTATCATATCCTTTATTTTCATTTTATTTATTTTTTAAGTTTAGTTTAGTTTAGTTATAAATCAGCTTGGAAAATGTAGCCCTGTATTGATTAGATCTTTTTACTCTTCGTCCAATACATCTCACTTTACTTCTTTTTCTCTTATAATCCCTTGCATACAGCAAGACTATGTACAGCATCCTATTACCATTTCTTCCCAGAATAGCTCACTTCAATAAACTACAAATTATCACCGGCCCTGCTCTCTCTCTTTTCCAACTGCCTCAGATATTTCCCAGCCGTGTCAGTGCTTTTTATTAGTGTAAAGGTCCTTTTGCTGATTTAACCACTTTTGTTGGTTTTGTTGATCCAGAGGAATTTCATAAGGATCAGCACAAACTTTCTTCTTTCTTTCACAACTGAAACCTGTATAGATGAACTGATCAGCAGCCATATACATGATTACATAAGTATGTTTGTGCCAGTACAGCTCTGACCCAACTTGGCTTCTCATGTCTTTTGATTAATATCACTCCAAAATAAAGAAACTCAACACCATTTGGTCATTCCAGTTCGAAAAGCAAAAACACTCACATCTTCAGCTGCAGCCCTATTATAAAGACTGAAAAATGTTAAAGTGAACCTAATGAAATTGCATATAATGAGCTCTATTATGAAACTAATGTTCCAGTCTATCATGTTCCTATGTTCTACATCTGTCATCTTAATTTCATTTCATCTGCAGTGATTACCATTCATTTTGAATGGGCTGAACATCACATTCTGTGTTGTGTTGTCCACACTTTCACAGCTTTCAAAACCTGAGGGAATCCAAAAATTTGAGTTTGGCTGGTCATGCATAAGTTTATGTTTAACTTGGGGAGACAGATAATATCGTCTGGCCTTTGTGTTTATTGTGCTGTCCCATTGTCTGCAGCACAGATTTAGAAAAGCTTGGTTATGAAATAATGCAAACATTTGTAAGGACAATAAGCATTCAGGCCATTGCCATGTTGGGCCATTGACTATTAAAAATACATAGGTTAAAGGGGGGGTGAAATGCTCATTTTCACTCAATCTCCTGTTAATCTTGAGTACCTATAGAGTAATATTGCATCCTTCATATCTCCAAAAAGTATTTTGTTTTATTAAATTTTTAACATAAAGATAGGCTGTACCGAGTCTTTCCGGAAAAAACCGAGCGGCTGGGGGCGGGCCGTGTGGGCGAAGCTTAGCTGTGCTAACGCGCCAAGCTAGTGACAACACACAGAGACATTTGTTCAACAAACAGTTTTACTCACCGTCCGGTTCCAACGCACGACCGCGAACCTTTATCATTGTGACTGCTCGATCCTTAAGCATTAGACGATCTGCAAATCCGTAGATCTGGGCTTTGTTTATAAAACAATCATCGTCGAAATGCAGGGAACAAAAGTCTTACACAACTCCGTTTATGCTCAGGAAAACAAACTCCATCCACGGGTTCCTTAACGCTGGGTTCTTTGGGAATCTGTGCAGGGTTGTCTTGCCCTGGCAACCAAAAACACACTTCTTTGGTGACATTGACTTCCCAAAAGCCGGGCAGGGCGCTTTGATGGCGAACTGCTTTCACTCTCTTGCTCTGGTCTACGAGTGCGCGCGCGGCCGCGATCTTACCGGAGAAGTGCCCTTAGGACCCATATAAGGAAATTCCGCTCTATCTTACGTAAGACAGAGCCATACTCGAAAAAAACTTTCCGAAACTTGTGACAAACCGGAAGGAGTATTTTTGGAACAAAAATACTCCTTCAAACGTACAACTTAGTTTTTGAAACTTTGTCCATGTTTAGCATGGGAATCCAACTCTTTACCAGTGTAAAAAACTCAGTATGCATGAAATAGCATTTCACCCCCCCCTTTAATGTTCATTTTTACATATACTAATACATTTTTACATTTCAAATGGAATAAATTAACATTAGATAATTTATTATTAACAAACATGAACTAACCCTTAACAATAATACATTTACATTAATCCATGCTACGTTCAAACGTTTGGGTTCAGTAAGATTTTCTTTTTTCGAAAACAATTCATATTTTTATTCAGCAAGGTTACATTAAATTGATCAAAACTGAAAGTAAAGGCTTTTACGCGGTCACCAAAAAATTCTATTTTAGACGAATGCTGTACTTTGGAACTTTTATACTCCTAAAAAAAATGTATCATGGTTTCCACAAAAACATACAGTTTTTAGCATTTGATGAATGTTTTTTGAGCAGCAAATCAGCATATTAGAATGATTTTGGAAGGATCATGCGACACTGAAGACTGTAAGCATATTCAGCTTTGCCATCACATGATTACATTACATTTTAAGATATATTAAAGAAGCAAACAGTGTTTTTTTAATTTATTTATTGTAAAAACATTTCACAATATTACTGTTTTTGATGTATGTTGATCAAATAAATGCAGCCTTGGTGAGCATAAGAGATTTCTTTCAAAATCATTAAAAAAAAAATCTTAAAAAAAAACAAAAAAACTCTTAACCCCAGATTTTTCAAAAGTATGGTGTTCATTGTTAGTTTGTGATACCTAATGAATTAACTAATGTTAACAAATTTAACCTTCTTGTAAAGTCTTCACATGGTAATTTCGTGACCAGGCATAATACAGTCAAAAAGTCAAACATGACTTTGGAATAGAATCTTTGCCTGTTTCTGATTCTAATTATTTAAAACTTCATTGGATAATGTTTCAAAAATCACATAAGACCACCAGTACTTAGTCTAGACAGCGGTGGTTTAGTCACCTATAGGGCCTCACCATCCTCAGTTTTCATCCTCTTGAGATTTTGAGTCATGATATCCCATAGCACAAGAATATATTCTACTATTACCGCTAGTTATGAAGTACAGTGGAATGAATGAATAGAGAGTTATTTCAATGTGGCTTCAGAATTTTTTTTAGGTGTGTAGGGAAGCAAAAACAGGACCCCTCACCCCTTGTTAGGCCCCTCAGTAATCATTTTCTATTGGTCGCTTCACCACATGAAATAGAGTGCATTGTCTTGTGAATATCTGTGATCAAAAAGGACACCAGCCATCTGAAAGAGGGATTTCACATGGTTGGAGGATGGGGAGCCTCCATCAGAGCCTGAGTCACTCCAAAAGAATCTGTCTGTGCATTGCTTTGTCTGAAGTTCAGACCTCTCGCCAACCTCTGTTCACCCTTGTAGAAGCCTACAAGTGTATAATCCATCGGACTCTTAGCTATACTATGGAAATGTGTGGCATTAAATATAATAACCTCCATTAACACATGAAAGATATAGCTAAATCAACCACTGGGGGCTGTTTTATCATATTTTGAAGGGACTGCAGATGTTTTGTACAAGAACACTGTTCAGTCATTGCTCTTCCCTCGAGAAATTCTGCAGAATTGTTCCCTTCTAGAATTGATTTATGTCTCTGTAGGTTCTATCCAGTGTGAGCACAATTAAAGGCATTAAATGGGATTTCAGCTATGTACAATCAGGAAAAGTTTCAAATGGAGCCATTCCGGAATCATTATTGCCCTTTTTCAGAGAAGCGTTTGCTTGCTGTATCATAAAGGGTCATCAGATACTGAAACAATAAGTGCTCGCCAATGCGCAGCTATTCCCCGATGGATTGTGACTTAGTGGTTGTCACACAACCTTGTGTAAGTATTTGAGCACATGCTTGCAATAAGGCAATGATATGGAGTAAGTTAAATGGCCATAGGCCACATCGTACAACTTCAGAGAGATTGTGATGAGAAAGTGCAGTAGCCCTTGCTGTTTGTCCTCTAGGGAGCGAATTAGAAGGGTTTTCAAGCAATTTGAAAGATTAGACAAAATGTAACGCAGGGGTTGATGCAGAAACCATATGAGAATTAACCGCTGTTAACTATCACTGATTTGAACAAGGGCAATGTAGGAATAATTTTTACCATGCTCATTTTTTATAATAATTCCAGCGCATGCTCAAAAAAATGTTCTAATTAGGAATGATACTGACAAAACATACATGTTACTGTAGAACCTTTACTGCTTGTTTTGTGAGATCATAAAGTTACAGAAACTGGAAATTAGCAGAGCTAAAAGCTTGATGGTGATGACTATGTAAAACAGACACACTTCTTTGTTTCTTTGAACTTGTATAACGTATTTCCTTCCTCTAAATAGAGTACAAATGTTTAGATGGCGGTAAAAGCTTTTTAATGAATATTCCAGACATGATGAATGTTAGTATTTGTGCCGTCGCCTTTTCTCTAGAAATGTAATGAAATAGATTATAAAATGTTGTGCTTCATTATGTACATTTGATACTTTCCCTTTTTCAGTTTTAAAAATATTTTTGACAGCTTTTTGTTATTGTTTCACAGAACTTGTTTTGTACATTTCAAATGTTAATTTATGTTCGGAGTGACTGATTATTTTGTGCTCTCTTGGGACTTAATCAGTGTTTTTGCCATCCTAAATGTGCCAATCTTTTGGACTGCTGTGTTAAACAAGTATTAGTGTAGCAGCAGTTTTAAATATGTAAACTGAGATTTTATTTATTTTTAAGTATATCAGTGACAAGAATAATTTGCCTCTTTTTTTGCTTTAGATGGCACAATTCAAGCATCAAAAGATTTCATTGAAAAGGAAAGTTAAATGGTTATACTGCAAACAATGATACAAACAAAATATTGACACTGAAGAATATATATATATATGTGTATAATTTTTTTTCTTTTGCTTTTCCTTTACAATATTTGTATCACCTTTTTAAGTACATTCTTTATCCCCTGCGGTGTAGTTAAACTGACACTCATAATTCACTTCATCTTATCTGTCTTCACAGCAACACACAAACCACTGATCTGGTTGATGATATCTTTTTAGCTTCCTCTTTGAATACTGTAACTCATTCCATAGTTGATGATAGGCTGTAAAATGAGGAATCCTCAAACAGATTTACACCATAACTTTAGACTGTAGATCTGACATAAATATGTCAAAGTTCACCACACAATGACATTTTGATCAATAATCTTAAATAATTCACTTTCACTATACATTGGTTTTCAAGTTTTAGGAATTAATGAACACGTAATGACTTTCCAGTTGGTTTAATAATTCCTTTGGCTTCTGTGAAGGATTTCTATGCATTTTTGCATGTGATTTCATCAAGAAATCTGAGAAAGCATTTAACTGTAAGGTCAGGTCGCATTTACATTACATTGTTCAAGTGACCCAATTCATGTAACGAACACTGTAAAAAAGGGTATGATTAATAACTTATGACAACATTGCTTTAACTCATCAAAATAAGTTATATAGTTTTTTTTATAAGTTATACAAGATTCAACACTTTTTTTTAAAGTCAGTTTAAAGTAATTTACCGGTAAGTTCAAATGACTTAAACATCTAAGTTTATTGTACTTAAAAAAAAAAAAATTACAGTGAACATGTAAACAGGAAAAAAGCTCACGGATTCCAATACTCTCCAAGCCTCATTCATATATGGAAATAAATCTGATATGAATCAGATGTGCATCTGCCATGTAAGTGGACAGATTGTATATTCCCCTGACAATGCGAGTCGTATTTCATTGAAGCGACAGTGTCAATTCTGCCGAATGACGTGAACTCAGATGGTCACCAACCGTGACCACATGACTTTTTTCAATGGCGCAATGGAGGACGAAGGCTCAACTAAATGTTTTGCTGACCTTTAAAGATGGTGGGCAAAGCAAAGTCTTGTATTATCATTTTGTCTGCGTCCATTGCACCGTTTTTACTTCCTTTTCAGCCTAAGCTTTTCTGGGTTAGTACGTCTACCTTTGGTTGTTTTGCCAAGTGTATAGTGTAAAATGCAGATATCACATATGAGTCACATTTAAAAGATGTAAGCTGATTGTCAAAAAAATGGAACTGGGCATCAAGATCTGCAGTTTAAATGCGGACTAAGTGTCCTAATTTTTATGCTCGTTCAAAGTAGCTTGGTCTTCGGAGTTGCTCGGGCAAACTTGAGTTTCTGTATTCAATGTAAAACTTTTCCTTTAATTCAACCTCTGCTGAATCTATCAGCTAATCTCTGGAGACTTCTTACAACTAGTATGACCTTTTAGAAGCATCAAATTAGCCTTTAAGTGGCTGCTTGTGGCTTTTGTGAGATTGGTGTCAGAAGTTACGTTGAACTAAAACTTCTAATTGTCCACTTAATTCTGAAACTTTTAGTTGCTATAAGGATAACACATTTTTTTTATGTTTTTCATTCTGAATTATGTTAAATATCTTTCACTCGCATGAACAATTTACCTCTCTTATCATTTTTGGTAATTTATCATTCTACAGTTTTCATATCACATTTCACATATTGTTTAGTTTTGCATCCCCTTTGTCTTTTTAAAATGATTGTATGTGGTAAATAATCTTAATTTGATTCATAATTTGCTCATAGTATCTGTTTTGTAGGTATTAGCAATATTAAACAAATCTGACCTTATATGAGCTATACAAATGACATAATGTGGTACAAGATGTATGTACTTTTATAGCATGCTATTAGGATCATCAATTCAATTTCTGTTTTGAATCAGTATCTTTAATATAAATTTGATTTAATCTCTTTCGCACCTTATCAGAGCATACGTGTTTCATAACAGCTCTGTACCAGATTTTATGACTGGCAATATTATTAATTTATTTAGCCCTTATTGCGAATATTGATTTTGACAGCTATATGAAGCTGTAATATGACTGAATTTTCCCCGCTGTGCAAGAGATTATTTCTTCTGAGAGTAAGGATTTTATTGGGTTTCTTTTTCCATTTTTAAGGGAAATTGAAAATGACAGCTTATAAAATGTACAAGGCAAATATTTTATTTTACACTAATACTCATTGGATGTTTGGACAAGTGAAAAAAGTCGTTCAGGGTCTCATGTAAATCTAAAAAGTGCTCCCAGGATTATTTATAAGAGCTGTGAGAAATCAAGGTGTGATTTTTGAGTCTGCCTGCAATTCTTGACCCCCATTTGAAATCTTAATTTCCCTTTTCCTCATTTAACATCTAGATTCTAATGGTTGGAGACATATAGGTGGCAGGTTACCCCTTTTCTCTTGGTGTGAACCAAATCACAGGTGACAATACTGATGTTCATACGCATCCATTAGTGAAACGTCATACAGAATTCTTCATAATGATTTATTTCAAAATAAACAATTTAGGGACTAAATCAAACCAATGTACAGACACACAAAAGAAAGAACAACAGATGTGCTTTATGCTGTCATAAGCTGCCATATACATAGACGTAATCTTCACATTAAGTGGGGAAAAGGAATGGAAGGACAATGCTACAGTTAACTATACAGTGTTGAAAATAGTGACAATTTGATGGAATGTATATGAAAAAGCTTCCCTTACTTTTTTCATGAAATCATGGTCAATTTTAATTGAATGGCATCACTACATTGGGACATGTTTTTTAGAAGAAAAAAATTAACCACATTCTGAAATATCTTTTTTCAAAGAAGTACATGATATTTTTGCAAGATATCTTTTCCCCCCATGTTAATAGGAATGCAGCTGTCTAGCGGGGGGCTTTAACCCTTTACCCAGTACACAGACTCCAGTGGAAGCATAGAGTAGGCATTATGTTTCCTTATAGATTTTGTGCCCCAGGGTTGTGTTTGTAAATGAGGCCTGGTGCTTTTAACAGCTCAACATTATGAAATTGGCTGTAGTAACAGACAAATTCCGTACACTAATTTTCTTTGGAGAGGCACAAGGCATTGACATACTTTGTGTGGTGTTCACGTTATGTGTATTCCTAGACCAAACAGTTGTCCAAGGGAAACAGGAGCTTTAGGTGTTCAAAATTAGGGATGCACGATATATCGACCACCATATCTGTATCGGCCATATATGGTAATTTTCAATGTTAGCGTTCTCGAAAATAAGGTTAAGTGCAGCGCCAGTCTATCATATAGGCAACATAAAATTATAATGAGAACATTATAATTGTGTGCTTGGGTCATGGCTTTTAATGGTAAGACTTTTGTTTTTTCAATCAGGATCTAAAATTTTTTAAAAATGTGAATTTAGATTTATCGGCCAATATATCGGTTATCGGCTTTCAAATACAAAGGGTTATCGGTAATCGGTATCGGTCAATCTGTTTCCTAAACGTATATGTGAAATAATCCAAATATTTAAAAACAAACCCACTCAAAATAATAAAATCTGATGCTGAAGATACAAAAGTTTAATAAACTTGGCAATACAGTCATAACTATGTCTAAACACAGAAAACTTTAGGCTCTAGAACTATTCATTATGTAGTGGACATCATCCAGAATCAGATTTTTTTCCCCGTAAATGTCACATGGGATTATAAAGTGCATTGTTATATATATATATATATATATATATATAGGTAGTAATTACGTCAATTAGTTCTGTCTCAAGGTCTACTTCAGATGTTCCACTAACACTGCTTTTTTAAAAGGTTATCATGCCTACAATTTTTCTGTACTTCCATAACTTGGCTGTAAATTCTCCAACCTCTTTTTTCTTTGATAATTGATGATGTGTTTTGAAACTGTCTCTAATGTCATAATTCTGCTGAGCGTGAAGCAACATTTAGCATGTTGTGATGCTGAGTCTCTTACGCACACTCAGATCGGTCAATTAACAAAATGGATGTTTTTGTACCAACTCTCTATTGGCCCACAAATGCCTTCCAGTAAAGCTAATTACATTCCCCAAAGTCATTCAAAAACCGTCTTGGTTCATGCAAGGTCTAAATAGTTAATATTTGTTTGGCAAAGTAACCCTTTCCAAGAATAAAACAAGTGAATCTTTTCCATATATGCCATATAACGTTTACAAGCAGTTTATGCTGTTACAGATATCTAAATTATGAACTAGTAAATACATAACAAAAATCAAGGTAAAAATCAATGCCCTTCTTTTTGTGTCAAAGAACTTGCATGCATATGAATTTTCAGAACTTCATTCCTGCTAATGTGCAGTCACATATTCTTTTGCATCTAAGATTAAAATTATATATTCAGAGTTTTGAATGTTTGCTCCAAAATACCTCATTATCTCAATGCTGTTCTGCCTAACCCAACATAACACAACAAACAAAGGAGCAAACACGACTCCAAAAATATCTCTTTACTGTTTTTAAGACGATATAAAAAAAACATTGTATATACATATCATACGTAAAAAAAAAAAACACAGTCATACATATATAATTGCACTTGGCGCTAAAAGAGGAGACTACATGGGTGGTGATGATGGACTGGTGGACTTTTGCTGAGTCATTTACTGGGGATGCATATTTGGCAGGTTAAGTGCTGGGTCAGCAAGCATGCCAGAGGTCTACAAGGTACATATCTGTGACGGTGGGCTGTCAGATTCCCGGGTCATCTGGCAGACTTCTTAGTTTGACTGTTGTTGGGCCTTTTTCATTCTGAAATGAAGAGACGCAAAATGTTAAAATGTGACAAGTCACACACCATCATTGAACTTATTTGATTACATTTATTTGAACTAACTCATGAATGGTAGCAGGACATTTTTAAATAGCCTTTATCTCCACAGTGATTAAAACAATAAACCTAAATTATGCTTCAGGCAAGAATGTAACAGACATGTCTGCACTTTTATAGGCAGTTTCTATTAGTAACTGCATGCAGTTAGTTTTAATTGGGCTGAAGCTGCTACTATTGAAAATCCTCTAATTTCAAGCTGAAGTGAATTTTTTAACTACTGTAAAAAGTGATCATTTGACTTAACTTAAAAAAAGTGAGGAAACCTGTTGCCTTAAAATTAAGTTAAACTTAATGTAATTGAAAAATTTAAGTTATTTGGAATCGTTGAGTTTGGCCTAAAGAAGGCTTCCAGTACTAAGTCTCAAAATATTAGGTTTGATAGGTGTAAAAGTATCTTAACTTTTTTAAATTACTTTTTTAAAGTAAGTCACATGTCTGAGCTGTTTAGTAGCTCATTGACCAGAGGTGTTGCAGATGGCAGAAACCTCCCTCACTACCTGCAGATGTACAACTTCCTTTTTCACTTATTGAGCTGCACTAAAGACCGCACAGTATGTGCTCATTAACGTCCAGAGACCATTCATGGGTGTTCAGCCTCAAGGAGCCATCGTTCATCTCTTACTACGAATGTTTTGTTGTGCAGACCGGACAGTTCACACTTTTCTACCCCTTTAGACAATGCTTTTTGTTTAAGAGGTAAAAACACACCAATGAAGGCAGCGCCTATGGTTTGCCATACATCCATAAGCTTTATATTCACCCACCCCCTCTCAAATTCAATCTTCCAGCTAGCAGTGAAATGAAAGACGATGGCAACCAGTCCCATGATCTAATACATCAAGCTCATGATCAGATGTGGGAAATTTCTTCTCATGAATTCAGAACAACAAAAGCTTGTTTTACTTTGTTTGGACATTCACGATAACAATCAGCGGAGGAACTATTAAGGCAAGGCCGCAAAAGCCTGAACATGTTTTTCATTAGCTCGGCAGTAGCTGCTAATCTTGCACATCAACTTTAGAGAAATATTTCAGAGCACTATAACCGGACAAAAACATTCAAAAGAAATCTGAGAAACAAACCGGGAATGGCTTTTGTGAGCATTTAGAGATGTGTGAGATACAAAAAAGACCAGTATTTTAAAGTGCGGGTGACTTTTTGTCAACAGAGACTACTACATAAACTATTACACTGAGGCTTTGATGTTTGATGCGATACATAATTTTGTCTAATTCTAATTTGTCTAAAAGTCTAATTTGGTTAATTGGAATTGACTCTGCAAGGCTATTTATATTGCATTTGTGAACAATGCTATAAAACAAATTAAGCATTGTGGCCCTGTATTTCCTCTCCCGTTTCTCCCATTTCTCAGCTCTTGTTTGTCAAGAAGGTTTCCTTACTTGTTCAGGGCGTTCTTCAGGTACTGTTGCAGCCACTTGGTCTCTGGGTTAATGCACACTTCCTTGTTGCTCTTCAGTTTGGCACTGCAGGTGAAAAGTGTAAGTTTTCATTATATCTTGTTCGAATCACGGTGCTGAAATTTGAACTTTTTAGACATTCAAATTGCAGTATAAGCAAGCAATCATTGCTAAGTATAAAGCTCCAAGAGCCCATTGTGAGCAGATTTTGAATGCAATACAATAGAAACCCCATAGTCAGCATCAGCCATACAATAGCAGAACAGTTGTGCATTCAAGCTCAGCCGAGCAGTTGGTTCTCAGTCACTCCTCTCTCTAGTAAGTGATATTACACTGCACTCTCTCATCACCCTAGGTATTCTTTTTCTGCATCTGCATTCCCTATTTCCCTACAGGTCTTAACAGATTGTCAGATTGTTATCACAATCTTCCTTGTAGCTCTCAGCAAAAAGATTAGATTATAGGTGTCTTGTCAGCACAGGTGAACCATTTGTTTTCAATTGTCTACAACTGACACAAACAAATCATTAAACTCTTTCCAATGTAAAGTGAAAATGAATCAAGTTAAAATACCATTTTTTGAATTTTAACAACAAAAAAAAATTTGGTAACACTTTACCGTAAGGTTTCATTAGTTAACATTAGTTAACTACATTAGTTAACATGAAATAATAATGAACTGCATTTCTACATCATTTATTAATCCTAATGTTAATTTCAACTTTTACTAATACATTATTAAAATCGAAAGTTGAATTTGTTTAACATTAGTTAATGCACTGTGATCTAACATGAACAAACAATTAACAGCTGTTAATTGAGATGAACTAATACATTAACTAATGTTAACAAATGAGACCTTATTGTAAAGTTTTAACAGTATAATATTGTATTTGTATTAATAATAAATATTAATTTATAACATAAATAATTGAAACTTTTTAGAAAATCGATATGGATTAATGTAGTGATAATAATAATAATAGTAATAATTATTATTATTAGCATCTTGTTTTAATTCAAATGTTTACAAAAAAATTTTTTTATACATTTTTGTCTGCTTTGGGATGCGCGTGTTGTTTCTATAAATGCTTACTATGAAAAGTTCTTTAAACCCAGGGTTTCTGGCATACATTATAGTTCATGTGATGATTTGGATGTGATATACATACACACACACACACACACACACACACACACACACACACACACACACACACACACACAAACGGTATGCTGAACTTCGCAACTGTGAGTTGTTCTCATAATCCTTAGAGTAACACATTCCTAAAGGAGCCACAATGTACGGCACTACATAACAAAAAAAGTGTGCACATCCCAAACCTTAATTGGGTTCAGGTGCAGGACAAAAAGATGACAATCACAGAAGTAAGAAGAGTAATGTCTGCACACTGAGTTTACAGCTCCAAAAATATTTAATAAACAGTGCAGCATTTCGACCGTCAGGTCTTCACCAGGCACCAGTTTATTAATAAATGTTTTTGGAGCTGTAAACTTAGTGTGTGCGGATATTACTCTTCTTACTACATAATGTAAATACTTGAACAGTTGATGAGGATGAGAACACTCTTCTGAGACAAGATTAGCTTTAAAGTATGTGTCCACTATCATCATATCGGTATCATTAAAGTAATCAGTTCTTATCTTCAATTCACAGATCCCCTCTAATTTGGTTAGCTCACTCTTTTGAAGTAGCTGCAGTTTATCAGGGCCTGGCATTTGTTGGTGTATCTCGATCTAGTCAGCAGGAGTTGGAGAGGGTCTGGACTGCGAACAGCAGGTAGTAATTACCTCACAGCAAGCCAAGGCCAACAGCAAACACTGGTAGATAGTGTTACCAGCATCACTCATCAATGCAGATTTGAGGTATCAAGGGCTCTTGAGCTTTGGGATTCAGGTTCTGATCTGCTCTCCAGGGCTTTGCCAGTGGCTTTTGTGGCAATCGTTTGTCGGCTTGTGATTTTTGAGTCTAGCCAGCTGTTTTTATCTCGCTGACCCTTTGACACGGTTTAAGTCTTTGTTTACGCCTTGGTGAGCGTTTATGGTATGGAAAATAAGTGACATTTGTAATGGAGTTTGACATGCCACTGCCATTAATCTTTGTTAAAAATCCAAATAAAGCAGCTATTTTGAACACTTCACTCAACAGAGGTGAAAGCATACAGGGAGGATAGTTCTCATCAGCATGCAAGGCTATGGTGTGTGACTAAGCACGTCATTCAAGCCCTTTACATGTGTGAGAAAGAGCTTGAAGAGGAACTCTTTCGGACCCCTATGATGCTGTTTTCCTGTACAAAATACAAATGCATCCATGCTTAAAGGTCCTACCCCCTCCTATAGCATTTCCCCCTGGATGTGTGCAATTGTGAGAGCCTGTCCAACGGTATAATGCCAGACAGGGGAGGCCAATTCCTGGCCCATTCAGCATCCCTTCAGTATTTAGAGATTGATGGGGTGAAGTGATGTGTTTCTGGGTCATGAAGAGCTGCTGAGCGAGTAGGAAAGAGAGAGTTTAGAGAAGATACTCACATGACTTGGAAGGGGCAGTTGGGTGTGTGGAGGAACTTGAGCTCGCGAATGCTTCTCTGTGGGACAGTGTTGACTGTGGAACGGCACCAGCATCTCTCTACCAGGCTGATGGGCTTGGCTGGAGAAGAATTAAGAGAAAAAGAGAAGAGAAACTCAATTCAGCTGTTGCTGCAATTCTTTTAATTCGGTGCATGTGAGCGTTGGATGAAATCATGGTGAATAATGATGTTTGATGAGAAAGTAGACAAATGTAAATCACTTTCTGCCCTGCATTTTAATCCTGAGCTCACACCACATGCGCTTTGTAAAAGAAAACAACATCCTTGACTAAAAACGAAACTTTGGTTTAATTTTCTAAATCCATTATGTAATCATGCTCTAGCCTCCAATTCACTATTGCAACACTCTCTAATAACAACCAGCACAATTTTCAGACTGAGGGTGCATGTTCTTCTATTGGCTTTTCTATGAAAACTGAAAGTTATAAACGAGATTCATTTAGCAGTGCATATTTATATTAGACCTATATTACAGGGCTATGATATTGAATGTTATTCACTCTATAAATATTATGAATGAATATGCCTTTGAAATTCAGTGTATAATATTATAGGGTATATACAGAGGTAAGTGACATTTTTAGGTGCATTTATAAAGCACTTCAAGTGAATAGATTTGATGATAAATGTTTAGTGCACTCATGGTTTAACCTATATTTTAGTTAATACAAAAAAAGTATTAAAGTGGGCATTGCTAGGCTGTATGAATTGTAACGCGCATGCACGCAAATACTTGGACGCTGTTTTAATAGCCTTCACGTTCTTGCACATTAAAGCGAGTGATTTGTATGGCAGCGCTGGGATTATTGTTCCATTTGGCTCAGACCTGTTACTCGCTCAAGGAAGCGGAGACTTAACAGCTCGAGCAGCTTTACATTGTAAGTGAAGACGGCACGACGCACGTACACAAATACTTTAACGGACATTGCCCACTCACAAGAGTCCAGAGGTGTAAATTACCTGCGACTTAACGGAGCTCTATCCACTTTAGTCCACTTGTAAAATGCTAATGACATCTCTAGTAATCTATTTTCATTGTGATGTAAACGCGCAAACCATCGTTAGAGCCGCGCGCACTGGCTCGATTGAAGTAAGACTGGCGCTATCTCTGCGGTTCTGTTTTATCCTCTAATTTGTGACTAATTAAGAGAAAACAAAGAGGGCGACAAATACACACATTAATCAACGCCGTGCCAGAGCCTCTCTGCTCTCCCGACAGCATGCGCGTCAGTCTATTACTTACAATATTTGGAAAAATCACGTGCGTTTATGAAGTTGAAATATCAAACCAAATAACTTACTTTTTTTTCTTTTCTGATTATGTAAAAAAAAAAAAAAAAAAAATTAATAATCTGCGCAAGGCATGAAATTAGCCTAAAAAAAAACAAAACGTTTTACATTTAATTCACACTGTAAATTCAAATGCACTGAAATATGCGTCGTTTCTTACACATGTGCACGTTATTAACCTAAAAATATGTTTAACTTTGCAATAGTTGCAACGACTGTTTTTATGAACAGAATTGCATAGTCGCCCAATAGTGTGTCAAAACGCATCTAAGATTTATGCACAATGCAAAAATAATGTAAACATTTGCAAAGTATCTATTGAACAGTAACTCACCATTTGAAACCGGTGCATGAATGACGACCGCCATCAAAGCGAATACTACGATCACTTTCAGATCCATGTTTGCAGTGTGAAGAAGAGATCCGCACAATGTAGAATCCAGGAGCAACTGTGACAGCAGCAACTGCGTCTCTGAGTTAAATTTGCGCACAGCCTCTAGTCCAGACACCCTCTCCGACCCCCCTACCTTCAAAAGGAGAAAGTGGGTGTTCCCACGATTATTTGTCAGCTTTTGGCACTGCTGATATCCTCGATTCTGGCACCAAATTAAAGTACTTACTTTTTCTATCGAACAGATTTTTTTTTTTTATTCATGATTTATTTAGTATTTGGAGTTTGGTGATGGATATTGTGAATACAAAAACTTTGGGCCAAGATGTGAACATAAATTTATAAAAACATAGTTCAAAACATGCCAAGTTCTTAGAAATGTAAAAACATTTATAATATTTTCAGGACATTTTGATTTAACAACAAAGTGCTTTCAATCTAGGTTACAGATTGAGTTAGATTTATTTAAATTTTCTTTTATTTAATATGATTTAAAACAGTATTGCTTTACTGCTTTTTAAATAACAATAAGCCATTCAAAGTTATGCCAAACCTTTTCAAGAATTTGAGCTTTTAATACACCTTCTGCATAGTTACACTGTCTAGACAATTTTGGCCCCACAAAAAAAAAAAGAAAACATAAACTAAAAACATTAAGCACAGAAGGGTTGAATTTAAGTCATTTGTATGCATTGTATTTCTTAATGTATTTTTAAATAACATCCATGATTAATGATGTCTTTACATGACCTTTTTCTCAAGTCTTTATCTATTTACATTGTGCATTCAACGTTTCATTACCGTGCATTTCTTTATTTTGCCAAATTCAGCCACAGAAACCACCAAATTATTCACAGAGAAGCCAAAAGTCTGCATCTGTTTGCCTTTAGTCATGGTAAACTCTAAGTTCTATAGACAGAAATAGCCTAATTTACATGAATACAGATTCACAGCTTATTTTCATAATGACGGTTTTGGAAATTAATAAATTGCATCCCTAGTATTAGCAAAGCAATCAAATAGTGATGCAAAACGTAATTAAAATAAATAAATCAGTGTTATTGTTCCATCATACTCTTAAAAGGAAACAGAGAAAGTGAGAAATGGAAAGCAAACAATTAGTTTTATATTGGGCCAGAATTTTCCACCAAGCCTTCCAGTTAAATCAGAGTGGGGTGACGTGGATGGGGAGGGGGTGTATTAGTGTGTATAACAGGACACAGATGTTTTCTCAGTTTTCATGGATATAGCTGTGCCGTGCTAGACTTTTGTCCCGTAACGAAGCTCCAGTGGAGAGGGGAGAGTTCTCGTGTAATAGGACTCAGCTCACCGGGTCGAAAGTGGCCCGTGTGTGCCAGTGCAGTGAGAGGAACAAGTGTTGGCACGCATTTAATCACTCTCAGTCAATTACTTTAATAAGTGATGGGGTAGTTCAGATTTTATGCCAGACTGACTATTTTGTGCCTTTCTGCTTCAATCTTGAGACCTTTTAGCTTTTCGTTTGAGAAGAAAAAAAAACATTTGACATTATTTTATATCTTTTAAATGTTTGTCTCTATTATCTTGCTGTCATTCTAAGTTTTCGTCACTGTGTGTTTAAACAAACTTTTTAATGCCTTTAAAGTCTTTGAGTGCTCAGCTTTCCTTTCTTCAAAAGCCCGGAGGTGAATGCAGATGTCATTTTACAAGGTGCCACCGGTGGGAGAGTTCACACCCACCCTGAGATTCTGCAGGCACGCTCCCAGTTGGCCAGTGGATAACAAGAGATGGAAGTAGAGAGTTTTATGGTTTTCACTTCAATTCAAAAGCCTCATCAGATCAGCAGCCCTGTATTTATATTTATCTACAAAACTCAGTATCTAAACTCTTGGGCAACATCTGAGGGGAAGATCAAAAGAAAACAAAGCATGTTGTAATTATGAATTAGCTTACTTTTCTTTTCCTAATCAAATTTTTTTTTTAACAACATATTCAACCTTTTTCCCACCTGTAGGTTATTTGAAACAGTTTGGGCCATAACATCCAGTGTAATCTTTAACTAGTCCACTCAAAAATATTGCATTCTCAGCATTTCTAAACGTCTAAAAGCTGTCAGAGAAGTTTAAGGCATTAGTGCATTTAGTTCTATGGTTTATAGACCAGCTGTGTGTTTATGAATAATAGCAGATGGATTTGCTTTGCGATGGTAATATGCTGGTTTAGTTTGCATAGAACCAGTCTAACTTTTTACGGTGCAGATCTCATGAGGAATGAAGTGATTGTACTGAAGTGGGTCAGCAGAATGAACTGATCCATTGTATCTTTAAGAATTAATTTGTTAAAAAAGATCATCTTAAACTGTAAGAACCTCATTACTCACATAGAGCATTTCAAAGCCTCAGAATAGGAATATTCATTAAGCAATTTTGGATTAAAGCTCATTAACCCTTTCGATTATCATTTGACTGTAATGAGGGAAGTTCCATTTACAAGAGGTGTCAGGTCATCCTCAGATCTTGCCCCGTCCTAGTCGCCCCCCACATGGAGGGTTGGGGCTCTTGCTGTGGAGTACCCCTGAGTTAAGTAAACATGCAGCCAACAGGGGAAACCAGAAGTGTTATCACTGACACGAGAAGAGCCTTCTAGGGACTAAATCTAGCCCTGCAGACTCCATGCCCCCCATCCGCCTGCAGAGTGATGGAGTCCCACCCAGACATACCAGCCATCAGGGCGACCATATCTATGTCAATATTGTGTTTAACCAATTTTTTTCTGTATTGAAACAACTCAATTTAGGTTGCTTAGGTATTTAACGGCAAGGGTATTGTTTCAATCCTGCTTCATAGTAATGTTTTGGCTAAAGGACATTCAATTTTAAATGCTTTTCTTCACATCATGTTGTTTTGCTGTGCAAGTTGCCAATCTGGTAAAAAAAATCTCTCTGTATAGAACTCATAATGAAAGTGACACATGAAGGTAACCCATTCTCTGTATTTGTCCTCTGTATTTAACCTAGCCAAGATAGTGCACACAGATTATAGGAGCAGTGAGTAGCAAACCATGGACACACACCCGGAACAGTGTGCAGCCATTTTTGCTGTGGCTTCCAGAGAGCGATTGGGGGTTAGGGGCCTTGCTCAAGGGCACCTCAGTCTTTCCCTGTCGGTATTGAGAATCAAACTCAGTCTGACTCTCTAACCATTAGGCCATGACTGCCCAAAAAAAGCAAACCTCTTAAAAGAGTACTATGATTTTTGAACCCATCATCAAATTTTTTGTTGTTAAATAATTAAAAAATAGTTCCACTGTAAACCCTGTTCCTGGAGGGCTACTTTCCTGCATTCTTCAGTTTCAACCCTGCTCCAACACGCATACCTGTTATACTTTGAACACCGGAAAGCTGGTTCAGGTGTGTTTGATTAGGGTTGGAGACCTAATCAAGAATATTTCTCACATTTTTGAAAGATAGTTTCTGTGTTGGTAAATTTTCTTAGAAAAAGCTGTGGAACAAGTTACACGCACAGGCACTTCTATTTATAGCCTACAGTAAAATAGACATTTCAGCTCAATTTAAACAGTAAAACAATAATGAAAAATTCGTTAAACATAAAATGTAAAAGGCAACAAAAACATAAACCATTGTTTTGACCAAGAAAAATAATTAGAATTGTTTTATACTTTATACAAATTACAACATTTGTCAACTTGCCTAAATGAAAATGTAACAAAATGTCTGACTTGACATTTCTGAAAAATGTCCTTGTTTTGAAAATGCAGTTCTCTTTTTGGTTAAAATCTATCTTTGTTATATAACTGTCTTTTCCCTGAATTTTAGACTTGATTATTTATTTATTTATTTTCAAAATGTGATGACATTGGAGAAATTGTTCAGATTTAAGACTGTAAGGTGTTTGAAACGACACAAAACATCTGTATATTTTTTCAAAACCTCAGTCACTGAGATGCTACCCTTGTGACATCATCTCCATGTGACAACTAACCCCGGTCTTCCATCTATGGGAGACAGATTGTAAATGTGCCCCATGATTTTCTTCCTTTATGTTGGTAATGAGTCACAGGGCAGTCTCGTGAATGGATTCTCGGCAGGATGCCTCTGCACTGTTTGTCCTGTACACCTCGCACAGATCTCTGACAGTTAGACTGAGATGGAAATGAGGGGGCTGGCTGCAGATATGCAGCTCCGAGTGGGACTAGACGACCCGAAACGCTGATAGCTGGTAATTAAACAAGAGGATTGCACATAGCCTGCAATAGGAATCACATAAGAGCAGTTTAAAAAAATAAGATTCTTATTCTTGCTCAATTTGTCCTTTTTATAGAATTAGGTTGATCCTTTTAGGTTTTGTCATAGTCTTACGGCTATGAATAGTTGTTTAAGCGTAGTGTGGGACTGTGTGCACAACATCTGCTATTGCTCTTTGTGCTAAGAGGGAAAAATCCCATTACGCTTGTCTTTGTTGTTGGCTCTATGGCAACTACAGTTGATGAAGATGAGTTTGGAGGAATCAAATTAGCTGATCGAGGGGAATGAGAGCAAACGGAGAGATCTGCATGCAGATAGAGCAGATGTTTCACACATATTTACTTATCTCACAGCCAGTGTTTGTGCTGACAATCTTCCAGTAGGGATCACTTAAAGGAATATTCCTTTCTGCAAGCAAGCACTCTTTTCCTGTAGTCAGAAGAGGATGAAATCAAAGATGAATCAGATTAGAACAACAAATGAAATTCATCCCACTTAAATGTGTCCACATGAATTTTGTTTAATTGCAAAGACTGTTAGACTTTAACCTTCTGCCATATCTTTTGTTCAATAGATGTAATTGGGATGTAATCTAGGCAACATGTGCCTCTAGCAAGGGTGTAGAGCGGGAAACACTGTCCCACAGGACACAACGTACCGTCTAGGATCTTGCATGTAGCGTTTTAAGTTTAACCGCTACCGCAAAAATGACTATGGAGGTTTGAGAGGACCTTTATGTCACACACAGTCACAAAATAATGGCTGAAGAGCAGACATTTTAAACCTTTGTGTGAGCGGCGGTCTCTTTCCCATCATTGACGGTTAATGTAGAGAGATATTGTTTTTTGGCTGCGGTTTGTGATTCACCGAAAAAAATTCTTTGGTGTCATCCCATGCGAAAAGGTCTCTGTTTCTCCCAGAAGTAAAATAATTTAGCCTGTGTTTACCACACGTTTAAGAAATCACAGTGCATACTAGACTTGTTGCCTGAAGGTGTGGTTGTTTTATGTTGTTTTTCTTTGTTAAAATCACTTTTCAGAAATTTGCAGTGTTTGTGTCACATTTCACAGTCTTGCAATTTAACTGGACCTTTTCTGATAAGGTTTATGCTTAAAGGGATAATTTTCCCAAAAATTTAAATTCTCTCATCTACTCACCCTCATGATGTTTCAGACTTGTATACTGTATCTATTTCCCCCCCTGTGGAACAGAAAGGTTTTGAATAATGTTCCTTTCTCAAAGCCATTGAATGACTTTAGATGCCTTCAAATAATAGCGCATTTACACTACACTATACTGTTCAAAAGTTTGGGGTTGGTGAGATTTTTTTGAAACATTTATGAAAGTCTCACCAAGGCTGCATTTATTTGAACAACATACAGTAAAATGCATTAATATTGTCAAATCTTATTACAATTTAAACAACTGTTTTGAATTTCAATATATCTTAAAATGTAATTTATTCCTGTGATGGCAAAGCTGAATTCTTCATCAAATATTACTGCATTTCTTATGCGTGTTCTTAAAGGACAAGTTCGGTATTTTACACATAAAGCCCTGTTTACAGATCGTTTCTGATGAAATAGAACGGTTAAGATTAAACTTTTGACAGATGCTGCTGTCGCGAGAATTTTAGGTTTATTTCGCTTTCCCCTCCCCCCTCAAGAATGGTAGTCTATGTGCACTGGAACAATCCTTCCTAAAACGCATTAAACTTTCATTTAAAAAGAGATGAAACTCACCGAGTGGTCAGGGGTGTTCACTGATATGCTCATACAAAAATCGCTGCAAAAGATGCTTTCCAACAGGTTTTATCATAGTTTTTGTCCAACTCCATTGACTTGTATTGAAAGAGCTGTGTGGGGTACGGTATTACTCCGCCGCTTCTTCTTCTGCTTCTTCTGTGTATTCAGTGAAATGCCAGTGGTTTGCTTGCAATTGGCAAATGTGCATTATCGCCACCAACTGGGCTGGAGTGTCTATTATTCAAGCTCTCAACGGAAGAATCTACGGGTGTGAGACGTTTGGAAAAATAGATCCACAGTTTTACAACGAATGGTAAAACACCTGTTGGAAAGCATCTTTTGCAGCGATTTTTGTATGAGCATATCAGTGAACACCCCTGACCACTCGGTGAGTTTCATCTCTTTTTAAATGAAAGTTTAATGCGTTTTAGGAAGGATTGTTCCAGTGCACATAGACTACCATTCTTGAGGGGGGAGGGAAGCGAAATAAACCTAAAATTCTCGCGACAGCAGCATCTGTCAAAAGTTTAATCTTAACCGTTCTATTTCATCAGAAACGATCTGTAAACAGGGCTTTATGTGTAAAATACCGAACTTGTCCTTTAAAGGTGCTCTTTTTTGTGGAAACCAGGATTTAAACTTCTTTGATGAATGATTTCTTATGGAACAGTGTAACAGTCTTTGTCACTTTTGATCAATTTAATGGTGGAAGTATTTATTAAAAATAAAATCTTACCCCAAACTTTTCAATGTTAGTGTATTTCATATTGACTGATTTGATAAATTTTAAATTTTTGAGGTTAAACGTTTAGTCTTGGGGTCTTGCTTACGTTATATTGAATAGGATGGTGGGAATATTCTTTAAAAAATGTACTATTTATGAAGAAAAAGCTCATATTGGTTTAGAATGACATGAAGGTGACTAAATGATAACAGATTATTTATTTTTGGGCAAACTATTCCTTTTAAGGAGGCAGTGTATTGTTGTCACATCAGTGAGAAATACCACTAGAGAATTTCATGTTGAAACAATCTTTATCCTTTGAATTTGAGGCCAATGTGTAAAGCTGACAGGATTCATAATTTTATATAATGAAATGAGTTTGAAACAACTCTTCTTCCTTGAAAACGGTGGATTTATTTGAATCTCCAAAATATCAATTGGATAATTTAAGCTTACGTAAAGCCTTTTGGCTCGATGATGTGATCTCCATTGTTAACATTCTGTCTTTGCTCTAACAAGCTTGTGGTTTAAGCAAGAAAGCTAATCAAAACATGCAGGGCTCTCACGCTAATGCCAGTAAACATTGTTCTCAAGCGTTGCTCAATCTGCAAGTAATGTCCCTGCCATTTTTATCGAACTACCATATCCTGTTAGTACAGAATTGTCAGGGACAAATGGTCCTGTATGATCTGTACATGGAGATTCATCCAGAAGGTTCTGATGCATTGCCAGCTTTATTATGTAAACGTATTACACAATTCAGGAAAGTTACTAAGGTTTAGAGAAGCTATTAGTTATCCAAGAACGCTAGAGTTTAAAGGGCGCAACATAAACCCTCAACACCAATCACAAGAGTATTTATCAGAAAGTGAGAAGTATGATCTGAAACTGCAGGCTAGTGTGGTAATTTGGTGTGGTGGTCATTTTTTCACAAGGCATCTGTTGAGATGACTATGGGTAAGTCTGTTAGCTGATCTCCGTTTACCCTCACTGTGCATTGCATTTGCTACACTTTGCTAAAAAACATGAAAAACCTGCTCCATTCCCCTGAAGCATGAGCGCGGCACTGAGATTTACTGTTCTCCATAATCGTTCACAACTGTTCAACCACACTAAGATGCCTGGCTGAATCATAAATCTTCAATACGATACAATCAGACACAGTAAGACAGCACTGCAGCATCAAACAGACCAAAGTGGCATGACATTCTCACATTTCTTTGGTGGACCAGATTAAGTATCTTTGCAGAATCCCTCTTGGTATGATTTTGGAGGGCCAAAATGTTTCACTTCAATAAACTTTCTGCACACTGCGTGAAACTACTAGTTATGATTCCTTCAGCTTTCTTTACTATGTCATATTGGTGTTATTTTGGTATCACTTTAATTTAGGCTCCAATTCTCACCATTTACTAGTCTCTTATTAGCATGCATATTACTAGGATATTTGCTGCTAGTACTTATAAGCACATATTAATGCCTTATTCTGCATGACCATATTCTACATCCCTTAATCCTACCCAATACCTAAACGTAACAACTACCTTACTAACTATTAATAAGCAGTAATTAGGAGTTTATTGAGGCAAAAGTTAAAGTTAATAGTTAGTTAATAGTGAGAATTGGACCCTGATCTAAAGTGTGACCATTATTTTTATTAGATATGTGTGTATATATATTCATATATTATAATTCTTTTTTAATTTTTTTTATAGTATTTAGTCAACATCATAAGAAGCATGTGAGACAACATGTTGAAAACGAATTGGCACATTATGAGAGTGAGGCTTTAAAGTTCCACATTAGGGCTCACATGCTCGACTCATCCTGGGGTGAGGGAGCCATTGAGGTATCAAGCCCAGCGGGGGGCACTTCTGCTGGTTCATTGTGGGTCTAAAGTGGCAAGGGACCAGCCGGCTGTGTCTTTGTGCCTGCTCCTTTACCTCCTCTGTTTTGTCACAAACTTTTTCCTGCTTTGACCACCAGTTGGGCCAATCAACAGATGGAGCAGAACCATACGAGAAATAGTGACAGCCTTTCACTGCTGACACACAGAAAGCATCAATTCTTCACTTGATGATAAAGACAATGCAGTGCTCCAATAGTTCTCGACATCAGTAACCCATGGGAAGAACTGGAGAACCTGAATTCTGATTGGTGGGCTCTTCATGAAGAACAGCTCTCAGAAGTCAGATGTACTGTAAACCTTTAGTATTTTAAATTAGTATTATGTTTATTCAATTCATATACATTAAGGATGCATAATACTGTTTAATTATACCATCAGTTAATAGTGGATTAGATGTATTCTTTTAAAATGATCTGGATGTATATCGGACGTATAAATCAAATGTGGCAAAAGTCAAATTTTCATTCAGTATTTTTTAAGAATGTTGTGATGTTATGCAGCATTAATTTGACTGAATTTATTGATTTTAGTGTTTTAATTTTAGGCGAAATATAGCTTTATTGGTTATCTATCTCCAGTTCCATACACTATACTGTTTAAAGGTCGTTAAAACGTTTGAATGTTTTTGAAAGCAAAGTTGAATTTGTTGGATTAAAAATAACCTAAAAACAGAAATATTCTGAAATACTATTACAATTTAAAATAGCAATTTATTCCTGTGATGGCAAAGCTGAATTTTCAGCATCATTGCTCCAGTCTTCAGTGTAACATGATCCTTCAGAAATCATTCTCATATGCTGATCATTCTAATTCCTGATGCTCAGGAAAAAAAAATTTTAATCAATGCTGAAAACAGTTGTACTGCTCCATATATATAGATAGATAACCTTGCTTGCCCCAAAATTTTGAATGGTAGTGTGAATATTCTTCTTTGTTTTAGAATTGTGAGACTTGAGAATGTCGCTTTCACTCTCCCCTCATTCCTATGTCCAATGTCTTTATTTGTTGTTCTCTTTGTCTCTTTTTTTGTGCCTTTTATATAAGTGGTTGCTCAACACCGAGGGCTGGTGCAGAATTAGAATTCCCGTAAAAGCCTGAATTTTGGCAGGACGGTTCAGCGCTGTCTGAGAACCTGCCACCTGGCCTACAAAGAAGCTAAAGCAGGCACTGGAGTCATCTTTCATATGGTTGACATAACTACTCTCAATTCTTTTTCAACACATTAGACGATTATGAATATATGACCTATAATATGAGTTTACAAAAAGCATCCACTAACATTAAAAGATTGAGTGATTTAGAATTGCCAGTGTTCATTGATTTGTTTACGTAGCATTCCTGTTTTACAGTGTGTTAAAGCTGGATTTTGTCAGGGTGATGACAGAGATAGTCAGCAGGTTATGGACACTCAGTGGGGTGTGAGAGCATTTTGTGGGAGTAGATCAGGGCAGAGGGATCTTTTGCACACATCAATCAACAGCACCAAACCCAGAGGTCCCGCCTGCAGAGAGGACATTGATTGCCCCGTTGCATTGAAAGCCTGTCCTCTGCAGTCATGAACCGATGCATCCTGTTATATGAGACCAGATTCCTAATTTCCTCTAAATCAAACAGTGGAATGCACAGGGTTGCTTGCTGGGGTTAAGAACAGGACAGAGCCATGTCCTGATAGCCTGACAATGTTTGCCAGTAAAGTAATAAAAATGTTGAAATGAATCTAAATAGCTTCAAGCATGCTATTGATAAGTTGAGTCAAATCTCATGCTAAAAGTTTAAACATTACTTTTGATTTCAGACACTCACAAATGTTGCACTAATGACACCAAGAAAGAGAAACAGCAGCGAGGCAAAGAACACAAACTGTAGTCTTAGTCATTCATAAATATTAAGCCTGCTCAGACAGTGCAGACAAGTTTATTTTGTCACTTGAAACTTAAAACCACAAAGCCCAACATGTGCCTCAGGCAGCGGAGTGAACAAGAACATTTCTTGCTTAAAATCCTCTGACTTCTAAGAGCAGGAAAAAAGGTTACGACTAGACGGCTCTTTTATTTGTTTGAAAGCAGGTCACATGAGTTGCTTGTAAGGATGTTTCGGGATCACGGATCAGTCTGTGACTTCTTTAAAGCTGCTGACTGGTAGATTGCGGCAGTGGCACTACAGAGGCAGCGGAGCGAGTCTAGGTGAAGTACGACCCAGACATGCTGCCGCTATACTGCGGCTAGTCCTTAAGTGTCTTTCTTCATGGATCCCTGAGCCACAAAGAGCTGGAAAATGACAAAAATGTCTTTATGGAGTGGCTGCTCTCTAAGAGGATCCATATTATGTCTTTGTAGCATTCCTAAGTCGCTTTTGATAAAAGTGTCCGCAAAATGAATAAATGTAAATGTTTACTTTGTGATATAGCTTCCTCTTCAGCTATCTGGCTCAGTTTTAGAGATGATTTCCATGAGATTTTGATAAATATCAATCAGTAAGTGAACTTCCTCATCTGGCACAATTTATGAATAAATACATGTTATGGTCTGCATACTTGGTTTATTCATATTTAGATTTTTTTTTTTTTCAGTTCTCTTATGCTAACATAGTCAAGTCAATTTTAGTTGTATAACTTTTCACAACATTGTTTCACAGCAGCTTTACAGAAAATCATGTTAGTTTATATCTTAATATCGTCATGCCTTAGAGTTGCATTTAGCAGATTAGATAACTTTGAAACTCTCTAAAACCCAAACAGAAAAGGTTTTACAAGTACATTTTGTTTAACTTGATTTTTAGAACTGTACCAAATCTCAGAAGAAATCAATTCAATGTATTAGTTTGTTTTATAATAATTGGGACTATTAATTTAACATATTTAATATGTTTAATATGCATGTTAATTCTTTAAATATCAGTTGTTTATAGGCTATGTTTTATTTAAAAACAATGCAATGGACCAGATTCATTTTGCAGAATCCCTGTAGTGATGATTTTGGTGGGCCAATTGTCCATAAATGGTAATAAACAAGTTTTTCACTTCTATAAACTTTCTGCACAGATGCGTGGAATACTTATGACTCCTTCCGCTTTCTTTACTTGGGTCATATTGGTGATATTTTTATTAGATATGATATAATGGTACCACTTTATTTCGATAGTTCACTTTAGACATTATGTATAACTTTGCACCATGTCACCTAACTCTTATTAGAGTATTAATAGACTGTCTGAACGAGATACTATTTTGGCATCCATTTATCATCATTTACTCACCCTCCTTTATGTCCTTTTTTCTTCTGAAGAACTGTCTGTTTTTACTGTCTATCTTTTGTGTTCCACAGAAGACATGAGAGTGAGTAAATGATAACAGAATTTGAACTATCTGTTTTAGTCTACTCCATTGCAAAATGGATTGCTATGAACTGTATGGAACTAAAATAAACAATGTATTGACAGCAAAAAAAAAAACACTTTTTGAAATGCATATTCAAAGATTTACTTATTCTGCAATGTATTTTTCTTCATTTGGTATCTTTTCTCAGCAAATATTGGAATAAGGGGTTCAAATAGTAATTGAAATAGTTTAAACAAGCAAAGATGCCATCTTACAGCTCCTCAGGCGAGAAACTTTAATGAATTCGGTCATCTGTTGGTAAAACACCGTGACTAATGCCACAGAGAGTTCTTGTTTACTCTGTGAATGGGATCAGCATGTGTCAGCGCAAAGTTGGAAGTGAAGAGGTAAAAGACTCTCGTATAGAGCACACCACAGTGGCCATCACTAAAGACATGCTGCTGTCCATCAAACTTCTTTCTCAGAGCTGACACTTCAACTTTATTTACAAGCCCCGTCTGCACCATAAATCGACATCTGTTCACACTTTACAACATTTTCGTCTTGATTTCAAAGATTCAAACGGTATAGGTGCGTTTAAGAGGGCTTGCAGATGCTCCAGCGTCCACAGGCATTAGCTGTCAGTCATGGCGAGCAAGAAGCTGTTCTCTGTTTTCACTGCACATAATGATCTCATTGGAAACATGTTTAAAAATAAAATCATCATTAGAGGTGGGAAAATGACTTGATGGAAAACTAAAACGCTTATGATTCTCGCTAAGTAAACTAAGTCCTGCTGAATTCACTTTGCTTATGCTTAATTGATTAATTATGTAAAGGTGAAACACTTTCTGCTGAACATTTTGACATAGAGCAGTTGTTAAATTATAGTAGGGGACTTCAAGTTTCAGTTGCTTGACCTTTGTGTTACCTTAATTGCCTTTGTTTCTTAATGGCTACTATGATTCATTGGGTTTTGCCATGTGACTTTTGGAGAATGTTGTTTACATAATCTATAATTGTGAGTGAATGCCCCCTCAGGTCTTTGTGGTTCTCGTACAGGACACAGGTGTTTTTTTGATGGTAATAGTATATACTGTAATAGGCTTGATGTTGTTGCTCTGCTTGTTTCTCCACAGTCTGTGCAATTTTTCTCTGGTTATGTTACTCAACAGATGCCTGGCCAGGTTTAAGATGGGGTGAACCCTGGCTGAGTCAATGAAAGGAGTAAAAGAGAGAGAGAGAGAGAGGGGTAGAGAATGTTTTGGGCTCAGCTGAGCGAAGGTTGTTGCCAGAGCTGTGTTTGATTAGCCGCTCCGGCCGCGCTCTGTTCTCAATTAACTCCACAGTCATTTCTTTTCTTCTTTCTTTGAGGACTCTTTATTCTGGGTGGCTTGAAAAGATGCATGAGGGACTATCAGCCATCCAGCATATATTCTCAGCCTCGAGAGAGAGAGGCAGTAAAAGTGTGTGATTATCTTGCTGACGTGAACACGCTCAGGTTTCAGGCGCTCGTGTTATTGTACACTTTATCAGCAGATCACCAATTTTGCTGTACAAAATTAAGGAATGAATTTGCCAAATGTTCTGGATTTACTCGCATGACATGCTCTGCAGTGGCATTTTAGTATCTAAAATTACCAAGTAAAATTGGGTTTCCTGCGAAACAGACTCCTTTTGAAAATAACCAAGGTAACAGATCACTCCTACAGGCAAAATTCAATCAGAACCTCATTTACTCAATTCTTGTCCTTATTAAAAAATAACAGATTAGGTGAGATTAGTTTACAACTTTATTATACATGTACAGAACCAATGAAACATAATTTAATTTTAAAAATATATGTAATTATACGATTTAATAAATGTAATATGTAATTATGTAATTTATATTTCATTTTATAATTGGTTTTATATACCATTATAAAATAAGCTATATTCATTTATTTATTTTTATATTTTAGTTATACATAATTTAAAAACGTTTAAGTGTATATGTATATAATAGTTTAGATATAATGTGTGTGTATAGATATAGTTTCAGCAGTTTATATACACATACATACGTACACACACATATAATATAATATAATATAATATAATATAATATAATATAATATAATATAATATAATATAATATAATATAATATAATATAATGATATACAAGTTGAACTGTAGCATGAATTCCTACACTGCTCAACACTGAAGCTTATCTGCTCTCCCGATCATTTGATGGGATGTATTCAGGGTTTAGAGGAGGGAAAGGCCTTTAATTATTCTAATTAAGAGTTTGGGGCTCAAGCAAGGGGCGATTCCTGGAGGCGTATCTGTAGGGTATCCAGCTGTATGTGCTGGACATGAGTGCAGTTCAGGGTGAATCAGTGTTCTGGCATGAGCTGAGACTTTCCTGCTCCTGTGTGGCAGGTCTCCATAAAATCCTATCCAGATTTCTGCATGTTCTTATCATGATGGAGAGGGCAGGCATCCACAGGAGGTCCTCCACTTAACACCAATTTGCCTCCCTGCAGGTGCTCTTTGATGTGGCCATCATAGGAAAGAGGGAGGGAACCATAAATAAGTGAACTTTCTAAGTTACCCCATCATTACACGGCCACATGGACCCAAGCTCGGCAACCTTTCCGGTCCAGAGGTCGTAAACCCACCACAGGCTACACAAACAGGACCATGAAGCAGAGAAAACTTCACCACACACCAAGTCCGGCTAGCTGACACATACATGGAATATTTCAACTGGTCTTACAACAGAAAGGCCTAAAAAATGTTGATTGGATTTTGTTTGTTAGTTTATTTGTTTTCATTTACCGAATACTCACATTTAACATACTTTCTTTAACAAAGAAAAATAGATATTATTATTATTATTATTATAATATAGGCTATATTATATATTAATTATTATTATATCTATATAATTCAAGTTTTTTTATATATGTCATCTATATTTTTTAAATATGTATATATTTTTATTCCATTTTCTATTGGAACAAAAATAATTGTGAAATGTCATAAGCAATGTTCAGTACACCTACTCTTTAAAAAAAAAAAAAAAAGCTTGCAAATAAATAATATTGAAATGTTCACAGTGACAGAAATCCCCAATCACTGAGAAGAGCTTTTTAACAGCTCTTGCCACCGATGAAGCATGCAGAGCAAAACCGTCTCTACAAAGAGCTTAGCGTTCCATTGCAATCAGTCCCCCTCTTGCTTTAGAAGCAACTTAAAAATCCCGTCATGTTCCCATGTCTTGAAAGGATTATAGTGGCAGTTGGCAAGCAGAGGGTGTTGACAAAGGCCTTCCTTTTCAATGAGAAATACCACTGGCCTCAGCAAAAACCCTTACTTACACCTACCATATACATATGTTGTATTTATACAGTGTTGAAAAAGCCAACATGCTAAAAAGAGCAGTGTAATAAAAATAAACCAAAGTTTTGTACTGATGTTGTACAAACCTAACAAAAAGGTAATATTGAAAAGGTTATATTGTATCTGATATATTGAAGAGTTTGAATTCGAATCGACTCTTTTTTTTGAGTTAATTCTAATTCTATTAACTCTTTGATGGCTTAGAAAGCTGTAGAAATGTGTCTGGCTGGCGAGGTTTTGTTGAAAAGGGTGTTGGTGTTGGCCTGCCGCACACAAAAAGAGTCCTGCTTGTTAGGTCTGAATAAAGAACACAGGACTGAAACGCAGGGAGAGCACTTCACTGCATCGAGAGGGGTCGTCTCCGGATGCTGACAGAATTCTGTTAACCCCTGACTTGCGTCACAAAAGCGTCCATTGTAGCAGTAGGCTGGATGTGCGTTTTTGGGGCGCTTCGGGTGAATGTAAAGTAAGCCGTCTCCTTTTCTTCCTTTTTGTATTTCTTACACCCCCTCGATGCTTTTATTTCACACAGATCTTTAGATTCAATTTACTTCTGATTCATTTCCATTGAAGCACATTATAATGGTCAAGCACTTCTGAAATAATATGCTGTTTTCAGTTGCAGGTCTACCTTTGAAAAGCAGGCCTGGTTTTCAGCTGCACTGACTTGAATCCCATTATCACATAAACATTATGCATAAACGTTATAGGATCACAGCCCCTGAAAATAATCCACTATGCAGTATTCAGAGGCATAATGCAAATAAATGAAACACAGGTCCTGTCCTAAATAATACTTCCTTTTTTTGTCATGCAAAGCTCAGTTGGAGTGGCCAATGTTTATGTGTAGTACATTAGATAATGGATCCAATTCTGAGATCCAATAGGGAATATGGTAAAAACAGCAACAGCAGTGTTATTTCTAGCCTGTACAGTTTAACTGGCCAGTAGCCTGTAATATAAACAGCAAGTGATTATGGAAAATGCTTGATATTGAGCAACCTCGTCTGAGACTCAAAAACCATCTTCTTCTAAAAGAATAAATATATGTATTTATTTTAGATATTGCATATATTTACTTCAGTTTAAACATGCTATTGTGGGTATTATTATTATTGTTAACTTATTGATAATAATATTGCTATTATTAATATATATTCTCTGAAAAAGTCTTATCTCATGTGTTGTTTTGCTTACATTTATCTAGTTTGAAACATATACAAGTACACAAGATGTGGTTGCTAGTAAGTAACTATGAAAAAATCTGAACTTAACTGTATATTTCATTAATTGATATAATTCTAATATACCTACTTTAACAAAAGTTGCATTTTTACCTTAAAATGTACCGATATGTAATCACCACAAAAATGCAAGTGAATCAAAGTTCATCGTACATGGCTTGATCATAAAACGGTAAATATAAATATTCAAATATATATACTGTGCACAGGGTCGTACATGACAAAACACCATCAGGGTAACGCACATGACACTAAAATAACACAATACACACTTTACTAATAACAAAAATAATTTATAAAATTTAGTCTTTAATTATACATTTTTTTGTCATATGTGATGTGTAATGGAGGGATTTCTGGGAATGTCTTTTTTACTGTTTTTTACTGTAAATTATATGGTAATTCATAGTTTTTTCGTGCAAAAAAAAACATAAATTTGCCAAAAATACGTATAATGTGATTTACAGTTGTTTACCGTATATTGTAGGGTAACTTACAGTTAACCAATTAACATGTTTTTACTGTAGCGTTCTACAGTATTTATAAACAACTGCAATTGCAACGCATTCATTTCAACATATTTTAATTTTCCAACAAAACCATTGATGTATCATAGTTTTCGCATTTCAACCAAACCATTGTTTACCATTTAAGATCTGCCATGGTTTGGGATTTTTTTGTTGTTGTGAGTGTAATTTTAAAAGAACAGGTTACTTAGGACTTTATGAGCAGCAGCTGAGTGTCTATGTGTCTGCGTGCCTCCCTGCTGTGAAAGCTTACTAGGCTAATAGCCATGTTCTCGCACTCATGACCAAGCTGTGGCCCAGAGGCTGCAGAATGACATGTGTTCGGGGCACAATGACAGCTTGAGCTCTATCTCCAGATGTATCTCAGATAAACTTTCCACCTGGTGACAAACAACAGACAAGTGCTTTGGTAAGAGAGCGGTTTTTCGTACGCCTTCATAAACACAGCTAATGATGACAAGCCTTTAAGGAGGTGAGTGCAGAAAGAGGAGATTGTTAAACCAGTGCAGGAGAGAGCTTGTTTTCATCACGAGAGACCTTAAGCTGGTTCAGTACGTGAATTAGGATCTGTTTAACATTCCTTTGATGTCCTGAAGTCTGGATTCGTAGCACACTTTTTGCTTCTCTGTAGAATGCTACTGTAAAATACACACAAAAAACTGTCATTGGCTGATGTTTTATGTGTGGTTTTAACCTTTTAGATTTTATCATAGATCTCACACATTTTTAAAACGTGTCATATTGTCAATTGTGATTAAAGATGCTGCACTAAAGTAAACTCCTTAAGTAACTCAGTTTAATGAACAATTGATGTAGTGGTTTTATTTGTCTGTTGATTCTGGCAAGTGATATGGTTTCACAAACAGTTATATAAACAGCTGCTGAGACAACGCACTGAATAAACTTTACTGTTATCACTTAACCTAAAAACAACTGTAGTGTAACTCTTTGAGTGATTTACAACTTACTAATTCAAATCCAAGAAAAACATTCCTTTTCCATGTATTTCCTGCGAGAACCAAAATTTACCAGAAGTAGTTGAGAAAGCGCTTCTTTGCGTTTAGAGACTTGAAAGCGACCGTTTGGCTAGGTTAAGACCTCTGACCCATGGCTGATGCTATGACTCTGCATGAAATGAAATTCATATTCCCTTAAGGTCCACCAATTCATATTTGTGCAGCTGGCAGGAGTATGATGGAATATATTATGAGTGTTTGTACAAGTAGGCAATGTAAATGAAAACCAATGAACATTTAAGTGTGGTAAATTATTGAGGAACATTTTACCTCTTCAGAAAAACATGTTGTTCATGTGTTCTCTCTGTCTCTCTCTCTGTCTCTCTCTCTCTCTCTCTCTCTCTCTCTCTCTCAATCTTCAATTTAATTTTTTTTTACAGAATATTATTGGAAAAATAAATTAAAATTAAGGTTCTTTTTTCTTTTTTTTTTTCTAAATCTCATTGGTGAAAATGTTTTTTTTATTTTTGTTTTATTTTGTTTTAAACATAATTTATGCTTAAAAAACAGGGAGAATAGTTAAAGAAAACTTAAATGTATATTTACTTAAATAAACTATATTCTCTATAGTCTATCAAATATAAATTTTTTTTTTTTTCATGATTTATTTATTTTTGTCAAATCAACTTAGGTAATTAATGTGGTTAATTTTTACATTGAAACCAACAATATTTTTTTACCGTGTATTTACTGTAAAACAAGACAAAATATGTTTTAGTGCATGTAATCATTGCACAGAAAACTTTTCTTCAATCACCTGTTAAATGCTTTTCGAAATGTTTCGAAAAGAAGATGAAGAATGATGTGAAAATCATTCGACCTTACAAACACAATGCTGAACATCCAAAAGGAACTTTAAATGTTTCCAAGATGTTGTGGTTTGCAGTATTGGCTGTCTGAGTGAGTTTACCAGGCAACTGGAGAGGTGTTTGGACTCAACCACGGCTTGAAAAAGGAGATCCCTAACTGTTGGTGTCACAGAGAGAAGCCTCTGTTTGTGAACCACAGCGAGGCTTCAATTTCCTCCGTAAACCCTGGCAGCCGGAGCAGTCAGCGGGGTCAGCCATTAAACCACATTTAAAGAGGAAAGGAATGCTAAGAGACTGAGAGATGTTAACATTCTCCTGTCTTAGACTCAGAGTGGATCTGTCAGAATCTGATCGTTTTACTGCTCAGAGAACGAGGCAAGCTTTTAACACCACTACTGCTTTGTGTCTTGTCAGTCAGTGAACCAAATCCTGAGGGTTCATCTCATCGCTGAATGGTTAATGCCAGGTTTTGTTTTTTACAACCAAGCATCCTTGACAACATTCATTTACTTTATCTCTCGGAGGAGTATGCCAGTGGGTACTTCATTTGCCAAGTCATTCAACGTTTTCTAGTTCTTCACACTTCAGCACAACATTTAAAAGATGTTAAAAGTGATCAAAGATCTTGTCATTTCAAGTATAGATGTCACTCAGTGGTTTATAAGCAGCATTTAGGGGCCCATTGTAGAATATATAGCCTATATAACGTTTCAGAGTAGAGACAGTGTGGCTTTGAAACAGGCACCATGGGAAGTGGTTGAACACTTCATCACATCAGGGTGGGATGAGCAGGGCTGCTGGCTGTTTTATAGTCATATAAAAACCACATGGATAAATAAACCTCATTAATGGGCAGAACTGTCATCTTTCTCATGTGTTGTGGTTCACTCATTTGTACAAGAGGATTATTGTGGATGTCAAGGATTAAAGTGTTTTTGTGCACAAACCATTGATATAGACCATTTTCAGGAGATTGTTTTCATGTTGGTCAGTAAGCAATATACTAATTTGTCTTAATACATTAAAAATAGAAAAACCTGTTTTAAGCCCTCAAGTGACTGAGATAGATAGATAGATAGATAGATAGATAGATAGATAGATAGATAGATAGACATACAGATAGATAGATAGATAGATAGATAGATAGATAGATAGACAGACAGATAGACAGATAGATAGATAGATAGATAGATAGATAGATAGATAGATAGATAGATAGATAGATAGATAGATAGATACATAGATACATAGATACATAGATACATACATACATACATACATACATAGATAGATAGATAGATAGATACATACATACATACATACATACATACATACATACATACATACATATACGTACATACATAGATACAGTTTATATATTCAGTACATAGATTGATTGATTGCGAACTGAATTACATTAATTTACATTCTTGAACGGGTCTACACAACTTGAAATACTAATGAGAGCTATAAAGATTCCAAACTGCAATCAGCATTCATAAAACCATAAATTATTATGTATCTGCATGGACCAGCTGTGCCTTCCTTAAACTGGGTGAGAGAAAAACAATTATGCCTGGTCCCCGAGAGTAGCACTGGGTCTTTGTTAATGACTAACATCCTGCAGGCTGTGATCTCACATCCTCCAGGGATCCCTGGCCATTATTCAAAGGGGTTGAGGGGCCATAGGGCCAGGACACAGGTCAGGGGCCTCCTGGTGCATTGGTAAGGTGAGCACTCCAGCACAGATAGAAAGGGTCTATAGTGAAATATCAGCAAAAATCCCACATTTGTGCATCTTAAAAAGTATGTTTTGGAAAACCTAGAATTTGTTGTAGGAAATAAATTCTGTACTGCATATAAATACAACATGTTATTATGACTAAAATGTTATTTTAAGCTAGGCTATAAGTGGAGCCTATCTTATAAACAACCCAGGCTCATTGAAATACGTGCCTGTTGGCAACATTTCTGAAAGGTGATATCACCTTGCTTCTTACACATTTCAGGGCACAATCAAAGTAAAATGTCTAGTGAGAATTTGGCAGTTTTATTAATGTTGTTTTACAGCTGCTATCTCACCTGGAGACTGGATTGAATTACACTACCATTCAAACGTTTTAGATTCTAAAAGAAGTCTCTTATGCTCACCAAGGCTGCATTTATTTGATCCAAAATACAGCAAATTGTGAAATTTCACAATTTAAAATGAATAGCCTGTATTTTAAAATGCAATTTATTCCTGTGATCAAAGCTGAATTTTCAGCATCATTACTGCATTCTTCAGTGTCACATGATCCTTCAGAATTCATTCTAATATGCTGATTTGATGCTCAAGAAACATGTCTTATTATTATCAATGTTGAAAACAGTTATGATTCAGGATTCTTTCAGTTCAGGATTATTTGATGAATAGAAAGTTACTAATGCAGGATTTATCTGAAATAGAAAGCTTTTGTAACATTATATTGTACCAAAAATGTGGGGTCAATAAGATTATTTTGCTTTGTTTGGAAAATATATTAAAGCAATGAATACTTTTATTCAGCAAGGATGCATTCAATTGATCAAAAGGGACAGTAAAGATATTTATAATGGTACAAAAGCTTTCCATTTCAGAAAAATGCTTTTTTTAAACTTTCTATTCATAAACGAATAATAAAATTGCACACAACTATTTTTAACATTGATAATAAATGTTTCTTGAGTAGCAAATCGGCATTTTGGAATATTTTCTGAAGGATCATGTGACACTGAAGACTGGAGTAATGATGCTGAACATTTAGCTTTGCCAACAGGAATGCGTTTTAAAATACAGTGTTCATATTCGTTATTTTAAATTGTAAAATATTTCACAATATTACTGTTTTTGCTGTATTTTGGATTAAAATATGCAGCCTTTGTGAGCAGAATATATATATATATATATATATATATATATATATATATATATATATATATATATATATATATATATATATATATATATATATATATATATATATATATATTAGGGCTGTCAAACGATTAATCACGATTAATCGCATCCAAAATAAAAGTTTGTGTTTACATAATATATGTGTGTGTAAACACACATGCATATATATTTAAGAAAAATGTGTTATTTATATATAAAATATTTATATATAATATAAATTATATATAATATAAATATATATGCACAGTATATACATGCAAATATTTCTTAAATATATACATGCGTGTGTATTTATATATAGAAAATAATCATACACCGTACACACACATATATTATGTAAAAACCAACAAACTTTTATTTTGGATGCGATTAATCGTTTGACAGCCCTAATATATATATATATATATTTATTTATTTTTTTATTTTTTTTTATCTTACCAATCTAAACCTTTTGAACAATATTTGTTTGGGATTTTTTTGCAAAAATATAGTACAGGAAAATGTTTCCAATGTGCCTAGACTGGATTTAAAACTGCAGATCTGGGAACATTTCCCGCACAATCCTCTACCTACATTTTTGAGATGGATTGAAGTGAGTGCCATGCTTTTTTAAAATGTTCTCATATTTTTTAAACTGTCTTTATAGTTATGAAGCAAAGCAGTCCTAATCATGCATCCAGTATTGGCGAGGAATAGGCTAGTGTGGCTTGTCAATCTAAAGTTTTGTTTAAATATTGTAAGTGTGAAGCCTCATTTTTGGTTTTACACTCATAGCGTGTGACAGATTGATTATTACATTATCACAGTCCAGCAGAATTCATGGCTGAAAAGAGAGCAGTTTTCCCATGAAAGAGACAAAACTCCATGCAATGTCGGATTTGTCTGAGAAGTGCAAAAATGCGTCAGCAGACATCCCAGATAAGACAGATGGAGAACATTTGTCAGGGAGACTTAATATGGAAATGTCTGCTTTGTTAATTCTGTTTACAAACCTTTTTATAGTCATGTAATGACTCAGCATCAGAGCATCTGGAATAATGTAAACAAAATAATATTAATATTGAAATACTCATATGAAACACATTTTGGAGTAGTTACGGTTACTAATTGGGTTATGGACACACAAAATTGCTATTCATTGTGCTTTTATATTCAAATAGCTATGAATAAATCATTTCTGACTTTTAAGTATGTGGCAGCTCAGATGTGATTTAAAACACTCACAGCTGTCGACTGTGTCTTAAAATTCATCTGGTTTCAATTAATACATACGAATTATCACCTGAAAACACCATTTAATCTTAATCAAAGCTTTGCTGACATGACCACACAGCCTTGCAGGACTTCTGTTCCTCTGTGGGAAGACATCAGGCTCCTGTGGTAACATTAAAACCACCGTCTATAGGCTGTAGGAATAAACCTTTACTTTGACATTGAAATAACAGGAGAACATGGTCGATGTTTATCTATACCATGTGTAATAATAGGGTTTAATGCCCCAGTGGCTCATCTTCGTAGGCTTGTGTTTGTCATTCTGCTCAGCAGGGCTCTGCGGGAGTGTGAGAGATGAGCTGCGGATGGCCACACCACTGCCTTGGCTCCATACGCTTCTTCTTGTCTGTTTGTTTCTCTTGGCTTCCCATCCATTTATTCTGTCAGTGTTTAATTCTGTGTATTCAAACTTATGCAGGTGGGAGTTCTTTTTTGGCCAGTTCAGTCCTCCGTCTGTGAAAACATGAGTTGTACTGTAGCTGTTGGCTCTGTCAGGGTATCGGCCTGTGGATTATTGGTTCACCAGTACAGTAAGTTCAATAATTTAAAGTTCTAAAAAAAAAAGAAAAAAAAAAAGGAATGCATAAAAAATGATTTATGTTCCATCAAAGTGCAAATAGTTGGTGGTTAATAAGGCCATCTAAGACTTATAGGTTAAAAATTACAACACTCAGAACAGAAGTCATAAGAGTATTTGCTAATCAAACAACAATTTAAAAATCTTGTTTATTGTGTGCTCGACGTGCCTTCCAAAAAACACATTCGATATTAATACCTAAAAATAATCTCAGGGGTCTCCTTGGTAATCCCCCAATGTTTGCTTGACTTTAAATGATGCCAGATGCCAGAAATACATTTTTCTGTTTGTTTGTTTGTTTTGATTTCTAATGTGGCCATGAAATCAAAAATCTGTAAGTAATGTTCTACTTTCTGGAGAATGGGTCAAAGCAACCTTATTCTGTGAAAATATTTTCCTTTTACCCCGTCATAAGCAAATGTTGACTGCCATGCTACTGTGATCAGAGTTCACGGCCTTGTCAAGGTCATAAAGATGTACTCCAGAGGAAGCCACTCACCGCTGTTGTCAAGTCATTCATATTCAGTTTCCTGTTTTGATTGTGAGTCTGATTATTTTTTATGCCTAGGACATCAATGTTATAGACCTTCGTGATTTGTGTTCACCTTTGGGATGAACCTTATAGACCTTCGGAATGTGTGTTCTCCTAATGTGTGTGCACTAACACTTGGATGGGTTTAATGCAGAGGACAAATTCCAGGTATGGGTTACCATACTTGGCCTTCAGGTCATGTCACTTTTTGTTTTTCCCAAAAACAATACAGCACTTTAAGAATGATGACTTTACAAGTCTTTGTCAAGGTATTCACACATTGATTGAAAAGAAAAGGAAATGCCTTTGTAAAACTGGACAGAACATTGAAATATAATATCATATAAATACTGTACGACAGAAATAATGTGAAGTTTAAGTGAGGGGAATAGCAATTCAGCAAACCTCAGTGTTGCACTCACACATGTTTATCCAGAAAGTCCTTACTGATAAATGATAGAGGTTTTATGGCTATGGTTAATGAAGCATCATATATTATAGACACATAATGTATTTCTGTCATGTTTGATGTAATGCGCATGCAGTGACTTCTTCCATCTGCCTCTTGACAGAACTAAAACATTTGTAGAGCATCACCCTGTAAATTTCTGTAGACCCAGAACTAAAAATATTAGGACATGGAAAAAACAAGCTCTGAAACATTTGTTCTGTATTACAAATTCATGACAGACAAAGTAAAGAGCTCTATAAATACGCTACTACTTCTGTGTGACATTTAATTCATCTGTGCTCCACTAAATCTAATGTGAGGCTTTATTCAAATTTGGTGCAAAGCTATCCAAGAAAACTTCATTTTAAATATCAAATCTTATTAGATAACCTCGTCATGGAGAGCAGGAACTGTTATGGTTAAGATTAGGGTTAGATCAAGAGTCTGAAGGTAACAGCTCCCTTCAGAGTGAGAGTGTTGCTTCCATAGACTTCCAAACATCCATTTCCATGCTTCCAAACATCAAAATTATTTCAATTTATTTTTTTAAAGAACTCTATTGAAGAGCAATGTGCAATGAAGTCCATGCTGCACTGTTGGTCTGTTCCCAAACACCTTTTATGAGCCTGGTGTTTTTCATCATTTTCACATGAATGCTTGCGCAATCTAGTTCAACTGTAACTTTAGAGTCTAAGCTAAAAAAAAAGGTAACCAAACCTATGGTTATTGCTGTCTTTAGTTATTAGACAGTTAGGCATATTAGGCTTTGTGTTACTAAATTCCAATTTAGTCTGGTAAAACTATCATTCCTGGTTTGATCTCATTACACGTTTGAACTGTCAAAGTGGATTCTTTATTTTTCACGGCTCATGCTATAGGTTTTGACTGTTCCTTTCATTAAGGAAAAATGCTTCGTTATTGATTCATAGCCAGTATTTGGTTTTTCAGGCTTTTAAAAAACATGCTTTTCTATAGAATGTAAGTTTAGAGAATAATAGCAGCTGGTTTGAGTTAAATGTTTGGGTATTACAGCAAGTTAAATGTCCTGACAAGAGTGTAAAACTCTAGATGCTGTGGTTTCATAACTAACTCAATTTTTTTATTTTATTAGCATAGGTGTTTCTGACATACTGTAAAGCACGTGTGCTATAATGCATCCTGTTTACAGGCCATTAAACTGTCTTTGAGCAAAGTCACACTAGATCTACAGGAAGCAAATAAACGAATACATTGTTTAAGGTCAAGCAGTTGAAATTAGGCAGTCTGGTAAATTGTCTTTCAAATCCTGATTAATTGCTGCATAGAATCTGAATCCTGGACCACCACTGAGCCATGACCAAATTCACCGGGCTCTATTCAGAAATGTCCTGTCTCTAAAGACAGCCACACTGGCAGAACAACTGTGCTAGTGGCTTCCAGCTGCCACTGACTTTAGCAGGCTCCAGTCTGGCTCATACATGATCCATAAAATTCACAACATAGAGCCAAATGCACTGGCCGGGAGGTTCCTTACATTCTGGCTTTATTGGTATAGCAGCTTCAAGGTCATATGGGTTACGAGAGTGTTTTCTCTTTATGTGCACTGGCTGTTTTGAGACATAAATATGCAATACTGGTGCAACAGTCGGTTACATGATTTCAGATCATGGCTATAATTGTCATGACAGGGATTTGGCAACCTCGCAGGTGAATTATGGTGTATGTTATACACATGGGTCCTAATCAACTTTTTTGTGCTGAGCTAGAAATACACTACATTGCAAATGGTAATGATACTGTATATCATGCTTGTCTCCGGAGAGCGTCACCTTTCTGAAAGTCTCCAAAAGGGGGCAGTGTAGCTTTCGGATAAACAGCAATTCGCTTTTACCTGCAAATTACATCTAGATTTTATTTGCGGATCCTTTAATAAATGCAGATTAATCATCTGTTTGTGGAAGCAGCTCTTTTGTCTGATAGCTGTAGATGATGGCAAGTAAACTGTTCAGTTGTATTACACACTTCCACACAAAAAGCTGCTCATTTACACTCATTAATCTCCCTGACAAATCAGTCCAATGACAGAAGCCTGGCTCATTACAGTCTTCCATGACTCTCTTTTAATCCAAGACTCCAGAAATCCGCCCACAGCTAATTGACTCATTTATCACCACTATCTGTAATGTGACTGGGGCAAGATGAGGTGCAATGGAGAATAAACATGCAACATCTCTATAAAATCCACTTGTTAAAGTCATCAAGTCTGATGGAATGCTGCAGACATGTTTCAATATTTCTTTGCTAGATATATACATTTGTAAGGTCTTTTATTAAGTTTTATTAAGTAGTACTCCACCACACATTTCTGAAGAACTATTACACAAGCAAAGCGGGATTTTCTCATTGAAACCCCATTAGTCATTACTAAACAAACACAATAGTCTAGGGGGTCATTTTTTTACTGTAAGGTTCTTTTCTTTCGGGAACATGAGGCAATGTTCTTTCTCTGCACAAACACCTTCAAACAGAAGCTTAGGTCTACAGAGACCAATTCTGATGGATATGGATAATTCTTTACATCTCCATCATACTAATTCAGTGCTGTTTCTCATTTAAATTGTGAAATTATTTCCTATTTTTTAAGAAAATCATACGTATTATTTACTAACTTTAGTAGGTAGTGTATTACAGTGTAACTTATGACTCCTATAGTGAAATATTGCATTCCACAAAATGGTTCTCTCAAGAAAAACGACCACAGTGAGAGAAAAGATCTATGGGCTCTTAAAAGCTATTTGTTCACCTCACGGCTAGAATCTCCCCTCCATTTCCTTTTTGTGAGAGATTGATGCTACTCCTTTGACACACATGGTTTTCCTAGACGTAGCTGGCCATGTATAAATGACTTTAATGAAATATATCCATTTTCTGAAGAGAAGACTTTTTAAAAAACATAATACGATTTTTAAAATCTTACTATGGTGTTCATTACAGCTTTTAGAGTCTGGAAATTATTAACTTAAAATGTCTGAGACCACTAATATGAAGGCTTTTTTCACATTTTTCAAATTATTTTATTGTTGTAACAATTTGAAAGAAAAGTTTGATTAAAAAATAGAAAATAATTTCTAAATATCTAAAGTATTTTCGTAAAAAATGTGCATGGACAGTCACATTTTGCTATATGTTGTGCTATATTTAAATGTTTCTTATTAATTTTACAATTTCTTTTTTGTAAATACCATTTCTTCCCCAGGTTTAAATTAGATTTTGAATCCTAGATTTTCACTGTGGCCTCAGGCTTTTGAACCAAACAGTATGTATGTATCCAGTTGCATTATATATAGTATATATAAAGTGCAGTGAAGGTTGTTAATAATTGTTCCATTTCTGCAGTCATCGGTGTATAAAATTATAAATGTTATTGCTTTAATATGACTTTCATTGTGCTTGCCTTTATTTGACTTCATTATTTATATTCCATTTGTCAGAAGAACAGATATCTTCATTTTAAAGCTAAGCCCTGACTGACATAATGATGAGCTTACCATCTTGCACAAGAGCTGTAATGATTTCCTGCGTTCTTCAAAATCAGAACAAAAAAAAAAACAGCAAAAAAATAACCACAAAGTCAGAAGTTGGACGAGCACCCCTTGTTAATACGGACAGGGAACGTTTCAGATGTCAAATGCTTTGAAAAATTCCTCTGGTGTCCTTCAACTCAACCTACAGGGATGTTGAGCATGGGATGGTGCACTCCTTTAAACTGGAGTAAATCAGAGCTGAGAAATGCATGTGTGTGCAGTGCACCCTATGTGCTCTTCTGACTCGCTCATGGATTGTTATAATCCCAAGAAGCTCTAAATGTGATAGTTTGAAGTATAACTGAGATTTATTCAGTACAGTAGACATGCAGTGTCTGCTCTTGTCGAAAGTGCTGATAAACCCCACCAATTTGTTTTATTTGGTGATCTAATGGATCCCAGCTGTGGGATATTAGTTTTGTGTGTCCTTCACAAGGAGATACTCATCACCACGGCATGGCTCTGCAGTCATCCACTTTTTCTAATCCAGCTGAAGTGCAGCGAGGGCCCCACAAAAACACCATGGTTGTCAGGCTCTATCTCCACTCATTGAGTTTTATGGGGCGCTGCTCAGAGGGACAAAGAAAGGAGCAATCAGAAATAATGAGAGGGGCTCAGGCCAGTTACTTACTAAAGCTGCATTAGGATCACCCAGAGTGCAAATGAAGGGGATTCGAACACAGGGACAATCTAGTTGTCCTGATACACCTGAAACACTTTGCTGCAAAGGGGTGAGGGGTGCTATGCTATCTAATTTTTAGTAATTATGTTACATGTTAAACACATTTCATTAATATCATAAGTGCACTTAAGGTATGACTTCCCAATACTTTAATTGTGAAGAACCCCCTCCCCCCTATTTAGTTAAGTTAAAGTAGGCACTTAAGATATGAATGAAATAATTATTTATTGTTACTCTCACATTAATCAAGTTATGTATTTCACACTTTTAATATAAATGAAAATATATAGCAGTCAGGAAGATGCAGAACAGATGTTTTTTTATTTTCATTTTATTTCATTTCAAGATTTGCCTTCAGTTCCGAATAATAAGATTACTTTCTTTTTTACTAATGCGTAACAGGAATTAATTCTCTTTCCCACTATGAACTGACTCATCAGATAAGCCTTCCGAGAGCCATGCAAATCCCTCTGTACCTTGAGGGACTCATGGGTAATTTACTCTGTGATCCTGTTGGCTGGGAAATGGAAGACATGAAATGGGTTATTTAGTCCGGGATCAGTTATGATCATACCATCTTAGTATGATAGAGCTGCGTTTGGGAGAAGATCACAGCTATAGACTATAACAAGGAGGAATGTTTGTGGTGGTGGTTGTGACTCACTGCTGGAGTTTCACTGCACCCTTCAGCATGAAGCTTCACAGACACTGCTGATGCTCCTCATGTCATCAGCCGATGCCAACGCTCCTTTGACCTCATTTATCATCTCCCTCCGAAGGCGAAGGTCAGCGAGACCCATTCCTGCGTCCTCTCAGCATTTCTCATGGATGATCACAAGAAACATATTCCAGTAACTAAACCAGTGGAGTCTGAATGTAGCGCAATATTACAAAGGCTTTTTATTTTTTTATGCACGTGGGCCTAATTCAATAAATGCAATTTCTTCTGCAACCACATAGTGTCAGTGTTGCAACTTTGTTAAACGCATGAAATGCCTTTCTAATCATGTGTCACAGTGTTTTAAAGCATAAAGCTTGGATGTTTTTAGATTTATAGGTCACAATATTACATGTTGACCATTTGAAACCAAATGCAGTGTTTTTGTATGAAGGTACATCTTAATGAAACTAATTTCAGATCAGGTTTCAAGGAAACTGGTCTTGAACAAATTAATGTGAGTTTTAGAGATGACTAAGCAAATATTTAGTGACTACAGTGCTTATTTCTTGTTACAAAGTCTCAATATGAAAGTGATCAAATGGGCTCCTTTGACCTCATTTATCATCTCCCTCCGAAGGCGAAGGTCAGTGAGACCCATATAATATATATGAGGTATTTAATATATATGCCCATACACATATATATATGCCCATATACACTCACCTAAAGGATTATTAGAAACACCTGTTCAATTTCTCATTAATGCAATTATCTAATCAACCAATCACATGGCAGTTGCTTCAATGCATTTAGGGGTGTGGTCCTGGTCAAGACAATCTCCTGAACTCCAAACTGAATGTCAGAATGGGAAAGAAAGGTGATTTAAGCAATTTTGAGCGTGGCATGGTTGTTGGTGCCAGACGGGCCGGTCTGAGTATTTCACAATCTGCTCAGTTACTGGGATTTTCACGCACAACCATTTCTAGGGTTTACAAAGAATGTTGTGAAAAGGGAAAAACATCCAGTATGCGGCAGTCCTGTGGGCGGAAATGCCTTGTTGATGCTAGAGGTCAAAGGAGAATGGGCCGACTGATTCAAGCTGATAGAAGAGCAACTTTGACTGAAATAACCACTCGTTACAACCGAGGTATGCAGCAAAGCATTTGTGAAGCCACAACACGCACAACCTTGAGGCGGATGGGCTACAACAGCAGAAGACCCCACCGGGTACCACTCATCTCCACTACAAATAGGAAAAAGAGGCTACAATTTGCACGAGCTCACCAAAATTGGACAGTTGAAGACTGGAAAAATGTTGCCTGGTCTGATGAGTCTCGATTTCTGTTGAGACATTCAGATGGTAGAGTCAGAATTTGGCGTAAACAGAATGAGAACATGGATCCATCATGCCTTGTTACCACTGTCCAGGCTGGTGGTGGTGGTGTAATGGTGTGGGGGATGATTTCTTGGCACACTTTAGGCCCCTTAGTGCCAATTGGGCATCGTTTAAATGCCACAGCCTACCTGAGCATTGTTTCTGACCATGTCCATCCCTTTATGACCACCATGTACCCATCCTCTGATGGCTACTTCCAGCAGGATAATGCACCATGTCACAAAGCTCAAATCATTTCAAATTGGTTTCTTGAACATGACAATGAGTTCACTGTACTAAAATGGCCCCCTCAGTCACCAGATCTCAACCCAATAGAGCATCTTTGGGATGTGGTGGAATGGGAGCTTCGTGCCCTGGATGTGCATCCCACAAATCTCCATCAACTCCAAGATGCTATCCTATCAATATGGGCCAACATTTCTAAAGAATGCTTTCAGCACCTTGTTGAATCAATGCCACGTAGAATTAAGGCAGTTCTGAAGGCGAAAGGGGGTCAAACACAGTATTAGTATGGTGTTCCTAATAATCCTTTAGGTGAGTGTATGCACTACTGTTCAAAAGTTTCGGATTTATTTTTTTCAGAGTAACCGAGGGATGCATTAATTTAATAATAATAAAAATAAAATAGAAAAGAGATTAGTAATCTTACAAAAGATTTGTTTCAAATAAATGCTGTTCTTTCAAACTTTATATTCATCAGAATCCTGAAAAAAAAGTTTAGCTTGGTTTCCACAAATATATTAAGTAGCACAACTGTTTTCAATATTGATAATAATAAGAAATGATTTAGAAGAATCGTGTGACGCTAAAGACTGAAGTAATGGCTGCTTAAAATTCAGTCTTGCCATCAAAGGAATAAATTGCATTTTTAAATATATTAAAATAGAAAACAGTAAATTGTACAAATATTTCACAATATTACTGTTTTTATTCATTTTATTTTTGATTAAATAAACAACTTGAGTGAGCATAATAGACCTCTTTCACAAACATTAAAAATCATTTATGAAATATACGTACTGTATATTCAAAGAAATGTATATACAGAATATGCACGCAGATATTCTTTGTGCAGGCTGGGTTGTGTATAGCATAAAAAATAGAAAAAAGGCTGCAGTATTTTAATGATCAGTCATCTTGATAATATTTACTTAAAGTACAAAACCTTCTAAAAAATTATCCTTTTCTTCACTTCGTGTTGCAACAACAAAAGCAAAGGTCTTTCTGAATGTAGAGAAGTTTGATGCTGAACAAGAATACATCTCATGAGATGTTTATAAAGCGAGATAAAATTGCCATTGTAATCAAGATTAAATGTACCCCTGTAGGCCGTGATGAATAACAGATCCATGGCGGAGATCTCATTATAGAATGGGAAACGAGGGGGAGTCCAGAAACACACATTAAACAATATGGTTCATCTACACTTAGCTGCATGTTCTCCTATAACTTATTACAAATCATAATTTTTATATCTAAATATCATATTTTAACTTCATTTCTACAAATCATGATTGCAAAACACAATGTTCTGACCTCATGTTATTTCAACAGTGCTGGGAAATTCCAACAGCTCACAGCGATCCCTCACATATGCTTAACAACACAATTACACATTGGGCTGTCTGATGAAATGTTATGCTATGGCTACCATACCATGACACCATATCAAACTCATTAACACCATTGTCACTATCAAATGATTTGCTGTTGATTTGCTGCTGAAGAAGTCTGTCGTCTGTGTGCTAGGAAGATAAATGGCTCTGTGTCATATGTGATGTTTGTGCTTCCCTAAAGATAAGATTTTTTTTCTTTCTTGTTGAGGTAAAGCAATATATCAAGTGCACATGCCTCAAAAGGCCATCAAATTTCATATATCATTCCCTGTGGGAGTCATTCACACCCATCATGTGTTTATGTATGCATGGGACAAATGAGTAAAAATCATTTCAAGGCCCCTAAATGTGATGAACGTGAACTTTTGAGTGCATGAATTAGGGGTCACTTTGACTCCGCAGCATTAACCAGCAATCAGTCTGTCTTTACAGCATCACAGCTCAGTGTGGGTCAGCTCTGACTAAAATAATTATGATATGTCTTTGCAGAAAGAGCCCAGACATATTACAGCAATAAATATAAACCAGACCAAACCCAAACCTAAATGTCAAGTATTTATGTTCTGGGTTCTGGTTGTTATGTTTATAGGAACAAGTAATTGATATTTATATGTTGTATTGTTGTTGTCATGTTCTCATTGTCATAACATCTTCTGTTGTTAAAGTCAGCATGAATTATTGTCTAAAATGCATGTTATTAAACAGTAACACTTTAATTTATAGTATCCTTGTTATGTTACATGTACTTACTATAGTAATAACAGTACATTATGCATAATTACATGCAACTAACCCTCAACCAAACCTTAATCCTACCCTAATATTAAGTACATGCTGTTAATTAATATTATTCTGTACTTAAATGTACAATTACACTGTAACAAGGACACCTTAAAATAAAGTTGAACCTATTGGTCTTATTATGAAGTATGCATCCATGCATGCATTTACATTTTTTTGACCTTCTAATTTTAATAAAAATGTCACAGCTTGATCCAATACATTTTTTACAACCCATTTCAGTTCCAGTTTCCAGTTCATAAAATGTAGATCGTTTCTCTTGTGCTGCTTATCATAGTCTAGCATTGAAGCTGTCTTGTTATGCTATGACAATTTGTGGATACTTTTGCATGCATCCATTTTATTTTCCATGAATAACAACTATGATTTGCTCTGAGCTCCAAAGATGTTGCATGTAGCACAAAAAGATTCATAACTAGGGATGCACGAAGTGGATACACAGTATTTACTTCAACATCTATTCATTTAGCAGACACATTTATCCAAAGCAACAAACAAATGACACAAGAAATTCATTGTAAGGAGACAATTATGTTGTCTTTACAAAATCAACATAGTATTATTGCACAAACTGAGGTTTGGGCTTTTTCAACATTACAGAGACCAGCATTTCTAAACTAATCTAGTTTTCAAACTACTCCCACTACAACTCGGCACAGATCATCAGTCTATTTTGACTAAGTTTACCATGTCTTTCCTAACTTATTGGACTTTCCCGTGACAGATGATAAAAAATCCCCAAAATCTGAGACATTGAAGATTTCTGACTGTATAACAAGCAATCACAGTCAGAAATGTTTTATTACATACACTACATTGCCAACAGTATTGGGACACCCCTCCAAATCATTGAATTCAAGTGTTCCATTCACTTCCATGGCCACAGTTGTATAAAATCAAGCACCTGCATGCAGACTGCTTCTACACACATTTGTGAAAGAATGCAGAGGTGTAAAGCACGCCGCCACTGGACTCTAGAGCAATGGAGACGTGTTCTCTGCAGTGACGAATCACGCTTCTCTGTCAGGGAATCCCGATGGGATTTGGCGGCTGCCAGGAGAACGGTTGCCTGACCGCATTGTGCCAAGTGTAAAGTTTGGTGGAGGGGGGATTATGGTGCGGGGTTGTTTTTCAGGGGTTGGGCTTGGCGCCTTAGTTCCAGTGAAAGGAACTCTTAATGCTTCAGCATACCAAGACATTTTGGACAATTTCATGCTCCCAACTTTGTGGGAACAGTTTGGGGATGGCCTCTTCCTGTTCCAACATGACTGCGCAACAGTGCACAAAGCAAGGTCCATAAAGACATGGATGAGCAAGTTTGGTGTGGGGGAACTTGACTGGCCTGCACAGAGTCCTGACCTCAACTCGATAGTACACCTTTGGGATGAATTACAGCGGAGACTGTGAGCCAGACCTTCTCGTCCAACATCAGAGCCTGACCTCACAAACGCGCTTCTAAAGAATGGACAAAAAGTCCCATAAACACACTCCTAAACCTTGTGGAAAGCCTTTCCAGAAGAGTTGAAGCTGTTATAGCTGCAAAGGGTGGGCCAACTCCATATTAAACCCTACGGATTAAGAATGGGATGTCAATGAAGTTCATGTGCATGTAACGGCAGACGTCCCAAAACTTTTGCCAATATAGTGTATGTTGTATTTTGATGTTAAGGAAAATATATAAGTATACGTTTGTTGTAGTAATGGTGAGTTAGTGAGTTAAAAGGTTTGATCATGCTCTTAAACTTGTTTTTAGTGGTCTGTGGTTGTGAATTCACAGTGTGAATAAAGAACATAGCACAGAAATGCACATACCTGGACTAAAATTCTGCTAATCTGAAAAACAGTTGACCCAGGCAGAAAACAAAGGTAGCCTTGTTCTAATGTTAGGGGATTTACATTTTTCCTCTTAGCAGGAGTCAACTTGGATATCAGAGTTGTAAATTAGAGCAGAACTCTCCAAGTGTTTGCCAAGATAGCCTATTTCACTCTGGACAGTAGGATGTATAGTACATAATGTTGTCTTCTTCAGGGCCTCAGATACTGACAACTGAAGTCAGTTAATCTGTTGGTTTCGGGAGACCTTCTTTTGTCCCTTGAATGTCCAGGCCACATAAACCTTTTTAAAAAGGATTTACAGTTCACATCTGTAATATTTTCCTAGTTACTCCCATATCCCCTTTATTTTCCGCTTATTTATGAACATTCAGGATATATTTCCCTAAAGGATGAGCTGGCCAACAAGGTATTTAACCTCGGAGACTCTGTACAGAGCCAAAGGAAGTTATGATTTTGACTGTCTCTTTGATAGACCATGAATTTCTGTACAATTGTGTTTAGTTATGTTGTAACAGCTGACATGTGTGATATGCACATTATGGTACATTTTGCTGTTCACAACTTTCTTTTAAAGGGTTAGTTTACCCAAAAATGTAAATTCTGTCATTAATTACTCACCCTCATTCCAAACCTGTAAGAATTTAATCTTCGGAACAGATATTTTTATCAAAATCTGAGAGCTTTCCGCCCCTCCATTGACAGTCTACGCAACTACCACTTTCAAGCTCCAGAAAGGTAGTATGGAAAGTAATCCATGTAACTCCAGTGGTTTTACCTCAATTTTATGAAGCGATGCAAGTGCTCTGTTTGCACAAAAAATATATAATTTTGCCCATTTTTTCTTTTTTTTTTACCATATTTAAGTCACAAATTGGTCTATTTAGTGTTTGTTTATTACTAGAAAAAAATTTAGTAATACTAATCACATATAATTAATTATAATAATATAATAAAAACTAAATTATATTATTAAAAAAAAAAAAATACAGTTTATAGTGATAATAATAATAATAGTTAGGCCTAAGATTATAGGATAATAAAATATTTAGAAAATACATTATTATTATTATTATTATTATTCATAGTATTTAACTCTTTTTTACTTTTCTTTTTCACACTGGTGTTATTATTTTGTACAGTTTTATTAAAAAATAAAGTATTATGAATCAGTCAATATATTAACCAAAATGATGTGATGTGTCGTATAATGCCGAAGATACGCATGTGGTTTGAAATCCTAGCAATACTGTAGTGATGTGTGATCAGATTTAATTACACAGACCCTCACTGTGCCACGCTGTGGTTCTAATCAATTGTGATCTGTTATGACTGAGAAAAGTCTGACCTTTGACACAGGTAACTAAAGACTGGAAGAGATGGTGTCTGTTCAGTGCCTCTGCTGAATGATTAACATCTGTCTTGTGTCAGGATTGGGCTCTGAAAGTACTGCTGCTTTCTCCACCATTAATCATCAGTTCAGGACAGGGCTTATCAGGCAGACGTTTGAGACTCCATGTACATTTACTTTGTAAAAACACATCTGACCTTGGGCAAGGACATTTTTGATTAAGTGGCTGATTGGATGAAGGTAATTTAATTTGAATGTGTCCCTCAGCAGCTGTAAAAGGATGGAGGGTGGAATACCTTCTCGTGAAGGTCACTGCTCGTAACCTGTGAGGGTCCTGCAACAGGCTTGTGTGCACAAGTGTGTATTTACATGTGTGTCTATCCCTCAGGGAACATGCCTTATTTGTGCTCTTTGCTAGTACCTGGTCAGGTAATCTTTAACTGTAAACTTTGTTTGGTCCACTCACCTTGAGTAGAGGTGGAATTTAGCAGGAACAAGCAGAGGGTGGTGTGTTTGGGTTTTAGTTTTTTCTGTTAGGCTGATTACTAGGGTAAACTCTGCACTGGGACGCAGCCGACGGCACCCTCCAGCTCAGGCGAGGAGATTACTAACCATGGGGCTGCGGTGGCGCTGCCATCCTTACACAAAGTTCTGACTTCCTCTTTTAACTACCAATAAATTAACAGTCAAAAGAGAACGTTAACTATCAACAAATGTTCTAAAGTGAAAAACGTTTTAATTTCAGCCATGAAGGGCTCAGCTTTGTGGGTTATAGTGGAATGTGCCTGCAGAGTTCTTGGCATCTCGACTGCTGCAGGTAGGACTGTTCTTTTCTGTACTTCTGTTGGCCATTGTTTCACTGCTAGTGCTATAAAGTGCTATAAATTACCTTTAAATGAAAAAAATATATATATGTTGCACCAGTTGCATCAAGAATGCATTAGGAGCAATTTTTAAACCCTGTGATTGATGTTTAGAATTCTGAAATGTGCATTTTGTGCTCATTACCCAACATGCTGTAACCTGCTTTAAAATGAGGGAAAGAAAGGCCCCGTTCCAGTGTTTAGGAAATAAAAATAATGAAAAAAGAAAGAAAAGAAATCTATGAGTAGGGATGATTTACTACATGACTGAGATTCCTTAAGTCCAACAATTGCATAAACAATATTAAATGCAAGATTATTCAATAGTAAACTTTAAAACCAACAGGGGGTTTATTTTTTATTAAATAATACTAATAATAATGGGACTATGCAAAGTAATAGATCCACATTAGGCTATATTAGCCTACTTAATTTCTTTTCTCCATTCTGACAACTGATGGAGTTTTGGTTCCTAGCCACTGTAGCCTTTGTCGCCTTTGGCTTTTGGCTTGCGTAGTTGGGGACATTTAATCTAATATTCAACAATAATATTGATCTGCCTGCGTATATGAGAACTGAACTGAGCAGGGGTGCGTTTCCCGTACAACGACATAACTCGATGCTTCACTATAGTACGATGCATCGTTGAAGAAATCAACTAGCTTGTCACGACTGTTTCCCGAAACCATATTGTCGCAAAGTGGTCGTTCAACTACGTTGGTTTATGACGTTTCTTTAATGAAACTGTTTGAGATCAAATTAATGCTAGATGTTTTGATATAAATTACAGACATGGCATCTGAGGACTATTTCTCATTTTTCTCAGTTATTTCGCTTTATTTCCAGATTCAATAATACCCAGATAGCACACGTACGTCTGCAAGATGTCTGTTAAAGATCACTTCATCTGGAAAGCATCTGCTGTTTACTAACATCTGATAGACATCTTTAAGACATCAGTTTAACATACATTCGTTCTGGTTCTTACATAGCCTCCTGGGACCCAAGAATAGACTTTTGTCCACTGTAGTGGACATTATATTTTAGTGAATTTCTCTGACGTCATACATGTCACATGACACAACCTGGGTGTCCTGTAAAGAGCACATTCAGGACTTTTCAGAGATACCAAATGTTTGGAGGTTTCACCATGAAAACAACTTCTCCTTGGTCTTTAAAAATGTCTGACATTAATTTAGTGATCAAATGTAGCATTCTTATGGAAATATGATAATATATTGTAATTATAATTTAAATTGGACTACTTTTCAAATTGTATTTCATAAAACAACATCTCAGGAAAATGTTAAGGGGTTTCAAATAAAAAAAATATTTTCTGTTTCAGAACAGGGCATTGATTTCAAACGTGTCCACTGTAGAGGACATCAGGACTTAAATCATGTTTATCAGGCATTTTGTGAGACACAACAAGTGAATATAGAAATAAATTATACATCAATATTCCTATGAAATATTAGATATTATTATTAAAATGTTGCCAATTATTACTCCAATTATTACACTTCTTTTTTCATTAAATGTTGCTCCAAGAACACATTAAGGTGCAAATTAGATACAGTTTATATATACATTGCATTGAATGGGAATATTAATTTATGGACATTTTACCCACATATTGCATAATGTAAAATGGTGTATCAATTCATTCCGTTATTTGTTTCATAACATAGTTGAGAATAATCTTTATACAAATTTTGGTTGAAAAAATCCTGAAACCCCCAAATTTATTGGTGATTGAAAAAAAAATCCCATTGTTTTTGCCTATACATATAATTTCATGTCATTTTATTTTTTAAACAACTTAGTCCTGGCGTCCACTACAGAGGACATAGCATAACTTATGAATAAAATATTATTTTGCAAAAATGTTTTTTTACCATTTGTTTATTGTGATCTAAACAGTGTGATGACATGGAAAAAAACTAAATTCAAAAAACTTTTTTTTTTCTGGGTCCCAGGAGGATAGAGCACGTTCGTACATGCGCAGTCTTCAAAAACGGTGCTTTAAATCTCTTGACAAACTCAAAGACGTAAAGGACATGATGTGTAGGCCTATGTAGGCCTATTCTAAATAAAAGACACAGGTTGTACTGAATGTCATCTTGCTTATTTTGCTCAAGATAAGGATTTATTAAATCCACATGTCATGCAATCTAGAAACTCTGCTTCACAGCTCGAGAGCTGTCGTTTCAACCACACAACTTTGCATTGCTGTTTGCGAATGTTCGTTGGAACGATGGTTTCGGGAAACACCGACTCGTTGAACTATGCTGATAAGATAACGACGGAACTTGCGACCATAGTTGGCTAACGTTGCTTTCGGGAAACGCACCCCTTGACGATGACATCACGGTTTTCTACAGAACGGCTATAAATGAACTAAATGAATAACTTTTTTACAAGAAAAATGAACCATCACTGAACTTACTTAAGCTGGACTGTGATGCTATTTTCTTCTAGAAACAAACTTTGTTGTATAATTTTCCTGTTATCTCTGTAAAGCTGCTTTGAAACAATCTGTAGGCCTATTGTAAAAAGCGCTATCTAAGGTGACTTGACTTGCCTCTTAAAATGTTTTTGCTTGTTAGGATATCTTTTACAAATAATAAGAAACAAAGTTTTTTTTTTAATTTAATTTTCAAGGTGTAATGTGAATAAAACTAGCTAGTGTTACAAATTACATGATAATAATACTAAGAGTAGGCTATTTACTCATTTTTTAGTAGGCAGAAAAATACAAATCTAATGAAAATGTTTCAAAATGTTTTTGCATTGCACAGAGACCTGTAAAATTCTCACACATATTGAATAACACATGTATTGTATTTTATTTCATTTGTTTTTGATTTGTAATTTTTTTCCCCAAAACCTGGGGTTTATTTGGGTTTATTTGCCAAGCTGTAGTGTGTGGCAAATCTGACATCTAGTGGCCACAATAAGAATTGCATTCCATTTTTGTGAAAAGTCCAAAGGTTATACAGGTGTTGTGCCGAATCCCCGCCAAATTATTACCCCCCTAGCATTGGTTGGTAATAATTTAGCAGGGGGTCGATATTCGGCACAAATGAAAAATTATTTTTTATGATAACACTTAAGTTTGGGGACCAATTCTCACTATTAACTAGTTTCTTATCATCTTACATATTACTAACATATTTTCTGTTAGTACTTATACAGTACCTATAATAATATTATAATATTAATATTAATATAATATTAATGCCTTATGGCCATGACCATATTCTAATTTCTACATCCCTTAATCCTCCCTTATACCTAAATTTAACAACTTCAACAACAACTACTAATCTGAATAAGCAATTCATAATTAAATGATTATGATTTCTGCAGGTTAAGTTTAATCTGTGTGTGTGTGTGTGTGTGTGTGTGTGTGTGTGTGTGTGTGTGTGTGTGTGTGTGTGTGTGTTGTCAGTGCTTTGTGCAGTGGGTGTAGAGACTCAGAGACAGGGGGAGTTCAACAGCTTGGCCGTCTACCTCCTGTGAGTATATAATAAGCTGCTGTGGGAGGTATAGCACATATGAAAGTTCTCTGAGACATGTCTTCCTGTCAGATTGTATTTAATTTTTCGTGCAACGAGCAAATAAAGCCACAGTGATTTTTTCTCCCTATTTTAAAAACAAAGCCTTACTAGGTAACAAAATGTAAAAGAAAAAAGAATGTCAGACATTAAGGCCAAAGTGGCAAAGATAAAATCTTTGTTATTATTTTCTTTGTTATTAAAAGATAAGAACAAAGATTCAGATTACATAATATACAAATTAAATAAACAGTGCGTTATTTTTCCAGCCACAGTAGGTGTATTTAACAGAAGCATTCAAGAAAGAAATTAAATTAACAAATAAAAAAATAAAACACTACATAGACCTCACTGTATAAATTGTGCATTGATACTTATTAAAGCTACTATTAAAGTTCTCAGTGCAGTGAGTGATTTTTTTCTTTGTTTTGTTTTTGTTTTTTTATTAACCTGTAGTAATTTCTTTCTTGTGCTGAACTCAAAAGAAGATATTTTGAAGAATGTGGCTAACCAAACAGTTGTTGGTCCCCAGTGACTTCCAAAGTATATATTGTCCTACTATGGAAGTCAATGGGGACCAGCGGCTGTTTGGTTATCCACATTCTTCAAAATATCTTCTTTTGTGTTAAGCACAAGAAAAAAAATAATAAAGGTTTGGAACAAAATTAGAATGAGTAAATAAGGACAGGATTTTCATTTTTGAGACGGACATGGAGACGGACATGGACACCGACACCGACACGGACACCGGCACGGACATCAGCACTGGCACGGAGACGGACACCGGCACAGAGACAGACACCGGCAAGGAGACTGACACGGAGATGGACACCAGCACGGGCATGGACACCGGCACAGACACTGGCACGGACACGGGCATCGGCATGGAGACGGACACCGGCTTGAAGACTAACACGGAGACGGACATCGGCACTGACACGGAGACGGACATCGGCAGGGAGACGGACACGGGCACCGGCACTGACATGGACATGGACACCGGCACAGAGACTGGCACGGAGACAGAACCCAGCACGGAGACGGACACCGGCATGTAGACTGACACGGAGACGGACACCGGCACTGGCATAGAGACGGACTCCGGCACAGGCATGGACACCGGCACGGACATGGAGACGGACACCGGCAAGGACATGGAGACGGGCACAGACACCAGCACGGATACCGGCACGGGCACCGGCACAGACCCCGGCATGAACACGGGCACCGGCACGGAGATGGACACTGGCACGGAGACTGACACCGGCACAGAGATAGACACTGGCACCATTATTGACACCGGCACAGAGACGGACACCGGCACAGAGACGGACACCGGCACGGAGACGGACACTGGCACCATTATTGACACTGGCACAGAGACGGACACCGGCACGGAGATGGACACTGGCACCATTATTGACACCGGCACAGAGACGGACACCGGCATAGAGACGGACACCGGCACGGAGACGGACACTGGCACGGAGACCGGCACTGGCACGGAGACGGACACTGGCACGGAGACAGACACTGGCACGGAGACAGACACCGGCACGGGCACAGACACTGGCACAAATACTGACACCGGCACGGAGATGGACACCAGCAAGGAGACTGACACGGAGATGGACACCGGCACAGACACTGGCCCAGATCCGGGCCACAGATCGTACCAGATGTGGGCTGGATCTGGGCCGAAACTATGTTGCTGTCTGGGATATTTGTCTAAAATAATTGGGTTTTCAGCATCAGAATCATGAGTATTTTTATTCTGGTGTCACTATTGTCCTGTGCATTGGGTTACCAGCACATTCATTTCCACACCCAATGTAATACCACATTTTAGCATTTTTATCAACAGTTCATTTTTTGTTAACCTTTTACATTATATCTTGGAGTATCGCAATAATATTGTATCGTGAGTTCACTATCGTGATATGTATCGAATCGTGACATGAGTGTATCGTTAAAGCCCTAGTAAATCCACTTAACCAGCTAATTGCTCTTCGATAGCAATGCCATAGAAATATACCGGGCTAACGCAAAAACAGAAGTTCAAACAAAAAATTCTAAAGATGGCTGCGCGCTTGTCTCTCTGGCGCATAAAGTCTATAAGGAACATGGTCACTGAAGGCCACTGTCATTCCATTTCTAACTATAGCTGGCAATACAGTAGCGCCTCTTGAGAATTACACGGATGGAGGCAAATGGGCCTCTTGTCCCAGATTATCTGATCTTTCTGGGCTCACAGCCAGACCAGAGAGGTTCTAAATGAACAACAGGGAGATATTTCCATAGGGATTAAGCGGTTGTTCACATGCATGAACACCAGAATATCATAAACATCCCGAAAATGCGAGATCAAATATCTACTGAATGGTAATGAATATCTTACTCTGGATAAAAAGCATGAAGAGGAACAAGTGATTAAAGTTAACATAAATACATATTCACAGTCCATTTTACTTTATTGAGGCGAGATTCAGGATTCTCAATAAGAAAACATGTGAAGTGGGACTTGAATTGATTCTCCAGGAACTGATTGCGTTGTGAGAAGTGAGAGTTACATTTAAATCGTTCACCAAAAACATTAATAGAGTAAACATGATTTCATATGGACTTTAAAGAATGTTTTGGTACCCCTTTGAACTGTTTGAATTTACTTTCTTCCTAACAAAAAGTTAGGAATTTTATAAACCACTGCATTACTCCTGTTTGTATTCCCACAGGCTTTCCTCGCTGGTGATCATGCTTTTTGAAGTTGCCTATTTCATTGACGCTCTGTTGGCAATGTGCCTTCCGTACGTATCAGATTATATGAATCATGTACTTGCTTGTGCGATTTTAATCAATGCATTTACTCATATCTGTTTTTCTTGCGTGCAGTTGTCCACCCACATGGAAGATTTTCATTCTTTGGAAGAAGATGACCAAAGTTGGAGGTTTTCAGAAATTTCTATACTACACAATGATGTCTGTGATGTGTTTCCTGCATCCAGTGCTTGCATGGCACGCTGTAATACCAGGTCTTTCAATTTATTACATAAATCATATATTATTATATTATTTAATAAACATATAAATAATAATATATTTCGCCGAATGAAATAGCATTCGCTGTAAATCAAATCAAAAGTGAATTCTGACCAAGTTTAGGAACACACTAGCATACAGGTTAACATGAATTAAGAAAATGTGCCTATACTTTACAGGAGTTATGCTGGTAGTGACTGGATTCTTTAACTTCATATTGAGCAAAAAGAAAAAGGCAGATCTGCCTAAAGAGTCCAGTGCATCGTATTGTGACCCGGCTCTGACTTCTGTCTGTGTCCCAGACACGGGGGACACTGAACACGTCTCTTTCTTCCACGTCATCTCCGGCAAAAGAGCGTCTTTTTTTCCTAGCAATAGCCGACTGCATGGCCCCAAAGACAGGGCTCAGTCAGTGAAGAATGCCCAACGCAAGAAAAGACAAACAGACACAAGAAATGTGCACTTCATTGAGAGTCTCAGATGTAGTGATACGGAAATGGAAGAATACCATGAGGTGGAGCAAGAGGAGACCACGTCAGATAAAGCACCAATGATTACACTGTAAATGTGAGTGATAATGGTGTTATAAATCAGTGTAGGCATTAGATGCTATGTGAAAAGTTAATACAAATAGCTCTACTTAGAATATGAGAAAAATATCTTTCAATTAATGCTGTAAACTATACAGGGAACCACAGTTGGTACATCATTGGTTTAAAATGAATTGATTTCTAGGCTATTTACATATGAATTACACACAAGGAAGTTTTTATAATAACGTTATAATAAATGTATAATGATATAATTATGTTTCTACTCATTATTTCATTTTAACATTTAAATTGTGGCTGTCATAAAACCAATTTATTCAAAAATTCAAGAAAAGGTTAAGTAAAAACACAATGAATATGCAATTTAGTGCATATATTTAGTAAAATGCTCCTCTCTAAGTTAAATGTTCTTGCTGACTTTATGAGTTTTTTTGAATGACTTTTCTAAGGTACAACTGAAACACCGATTGAGCGATTGCATGTGACAACACGTATTTCAGTAAGTTGTACTGTATCTTTCAACATTCTTGTGATGTTCATGTTAATTTCGTGTTGTAACAAGTAAAGCGGAAGAGATGATCGATGAGGCGCTACAATGATTTGTCATGCGACAGAGCACCAAAAAAGATTGTGACAGCTAGAGAGACGTCTATGGTCTCACTCTAGTCTATGGCAAAGTAACCAATTTTCTATTCTTGTAAGGTTTATTGTGCTTGCAATTTTACCCTGACCAACCCCACATGAGGAAATCATACCTGGTACAGATAAAAAAAAAAAAACATGCTTACAATTGTTAACATCCTTCTTTTACAAGAAGCGAGCTCCCTAAACAACATTTGAACACTGTCAGTCAAAGAGCTGTTTTTTATTCCAGTCTGTAACCTTAAGCCTGGATCTCCTGCACCCATTCTCCATACGTCAATACAATTAAGAGATTCCATTCATCATACTGACCCAGACAAGAGGGTTTTCAGTCTAAAGACTGGACAGCAACACCCCCCCAGGCCTAATTCCTCTCCATTAACCTGTATGGATGTCTTCAACATCCTGAATACTTGAGTAACATAGGATATGCTGCATTCATGTGTTGTTCTTGTACTTCATGGAAAAAATATTCTATTAAACAATAAATTCATTGCACTTGTGTTGTGCTTCTAACTGTGTAAATCGAATAGCTTCAACATTTTACTGGCGATATTAGCTAGTCGCAGACTCGCAGAGCAGAAATTGTTCAAAATAACTGGAGTGAAAAATCTATGAGCATCAATGGGTCAGGCAATGATGCTTTAGAATTACAAGAATTAAACTCCCACATAAACCCACTAATACATCTTTCTTGATCTTCTTTGGCTTAAAAATCACCCTTAATAACTACAAGTGATCAAATACAAAATTAAAGCTATGGGAAATACCCATAATCCCTTGTGGTTTAATGATGTAAATATGCCAAAAGGTGCCATTTAAAAAGCGTAGCTGTTATTTAAATTCAGAGATTTTAGTTCTTAGTATTGTCAAAGCTGTTTTAAATAAATGTTTTGGGCGAAGTCACTATTAGGATGATTTATGTTCCCTTTAGTGAACTTGGACCCTGATCAATACATTCCATTTGTCTCCACACATATGAATAGCAGAAGTGCAGTTGTATGTGTACTTCTCTGGAAATTTAAATATATCCAGTGTCTAGCCTAGAGTCATAATTTCCTTTTATATTTAGCATTATGGTGTCTTTTCTATATTTGAGACAATTCAAATGAAATAAAGTCGAAACACAAAGTCGGCTAGGCTATTTACACATATCTGAGATAATTCATATTCTTGCAACAATCTAGTTTAAATGGGATAGTTCACCCAAAATTAAAAAATTCTGTCATCATTGACTCACCCTCATGTCTTTCCTTCTTCTGTGGAACAAAATATATGGTCTTTTTTATCCTTTCAATGGAAGTAAATAGTCATCAAAATGGTTTGGTTACACTGTTCTTCAATAAATCTTGCTTTTGTTATTTACACAAGAAAGTCATAGGCTACTTTAGAAAGACATATGGGTGAGTAAATGCATGACAGTTTACCCAAAATTGAGAATTCTATCTCCTACTCTTTATTAACCACAGCTGAGGCCCGAGAGACACTATAGACCTTATGCACAAAAGAAGTGTGCATCCTTCTTTAGAATTTTGTGGTTTTGACTTCTGTTTTTGCGTTAGCCATATGTATTATGCCTAGTTATTAGCTGGTGACCATGAGCATTGTAATGTTTGAAGCTGACGTCAAAACAAATGTCAGTAAACCAAACGAGTGGTGAGATCCATAAGATCTTACCTTCATGCTGTGGAAATATAAGGTTCAGTGCAGTGCTGAAAAAGGGGGTGGGGCTACAAATTTAGGCTACTAACTGAAATATTTTGAGTAGCCTATTTGAGTAGGGTTCTGGGTTTGCAATTTGAAACATTTGTTTCTAAATTCATAAATACGTTTCCTTTTTTGGCAGTCCCGTTAATACAATTATTTCCCTTTCAAAACAAATACGTCCTCCCCCATGGATGAAGTCTCTTGGCAGCTTAAAGCATCTACTTCCTCAAAAATATTTTATCCGACCTTTCAGTGTCATATTTTCCTAGACTGAGCTAAAAACAGGAAACTCATGTTCCCCAGTTATGAGACTGAAAGAAACTATCTAGCGTTGCATTTATACGCGTGTTAAGTAACACATTTTATTTTAACAAAAGCTTTACATTTGAAAAGCATTAATTAAGTTGTAATATAACAGGTGGGCCGAAAGCAATTTAAACAGCACCCTTTCATTTGCAGTTTAATTGTCTTGTGGTTATCGCAAGACTCCTGATAATTATCTTACAGACATGCTAATAATGGTGTGAACGGTCCCAGCGTTTCCCAGGGCAACCGCAAAAGTCTCCCGCCCACGGACGTCTCTAATTGGCTCCGGTCATCAGCGGAGTGTATGATTGGTTTACACAGCTGCCAGTCTTCTCTATTCCCCGAGGAAGCAGCAGGGTGAAGTGGAAGATAAGACGTTGTCTTACAAAACAGCTGGGCTCTGTCAGCTCTTACAAAGGAACGGCGTTTCATGAGATGGTAAGGAGACAATATGCAAGGAAATGGAAAAGATAGAGTGCATTATTAATGGAAGTGGATTTATTTGAGGTGTTTTCTGAATAATTCTGCAGGTGAGCTTTATGTACCTACTGCTGTCTACTTTTGAAGGCTACTTAGGCTTCTTCTGAAACTCTTCTCAGGTATGTGTCTTTATACAGCAGTCAAAACAAACTTGAGTGAACCTTCTGACAGACTACATCTGCACCAGATGTGAATCAGCATTGTGATATTTTTGGAATATGTGTATTTTTTCTTTTCATGATAGAAGCATATCATAGCCTATATTAAACTTAGCATTTTTCCTGTCTTCTCAGTCTGTCCAACTTCTGCAAAATAGTCACACAGAAATCCAGCAGTGGTTAAGGGCTCTGTATATGCTTGATATTCCTGCAGCTGAGAGTCACAGCTTCTGTACAGTAATTGGTTGGGGGATTCACATTGTCATTTCTTTATGGAGTTGGGGAGCATCTCTAGACAGGACCTCTTGTTTTTAAATCAGCCTAATGCATTTTATAAGTGTGATTCTTTCTGGTGGACACAGTAGATTGTGTATATCTTTTTGTCCATTGAAAGGCGTTTTCTTGCCATGAGACTAAAATGGCATAATTAATAATTGATGTGGACGGTTAGTTGAGGTTGGGTTATTTCATAGAATATTAAAATTTCTTTCTTTCACTGAGTAGGAGCCATTTTGTTTATTTTAGTTTGGTGAATACAGGTAAATTGGGGAACTTTCTGATCATTTGTGTCATTTGTATTATTATTTTTTTTAAATTATGTCAAATAGTGTCATGTCATGTGCACAAAAAATGATACAGGCTAACTATCACATGAAATACACAAATACTATATTTTTTAAAAAGGTTTTATTAGAAATGAGCAGTACAAAACAATATATATATATATATACAAATTACATATAGGCCTACATAACACATTTCATTTATTTTGTGCAAATGAAGGACAGGGAGGGTAAATGATGAAGTGCAGGCAGATAGTCTTTCTACACAGAAAATATCAGAACTGTTGAGTTATTGCTTCTTGGAACTTTTTGGTCCATTCTGCTTCCTCTTGAGCTTCAGACAGTTCTTCTTCTTCTGTGTGTTGAATTTAATCCTGGACAATAGAACAGTGAAGGGGTTTAATTATTAGGGAGGCCTGAAAAGCTGAGCAAAACACATTCTCGACCCTCAATCAATGCACATCATTAATGGCAACGTAAACACTTAAAATTCACCAGAGACCTGTTTATTCTGACTCAACCATCCCTGAAAGCATTGGCAACGACAATCTGTATAATGCAAGCAAGGCTTGTAGTGCATATAACAAGTATTTTTATTCATATTTTTTATAAAGATCATGTTACTTTAAAACATTTTTAAATTACTGAATGCTAATTTATTCATATGCAAATATAGATTTTGTGTTGAATGTATGTAGGGTGAGTCTATAGAATGAGAATTTGCATGTACTGCCACCCTGTGGCATAAGTAAATACTACTAGTGCTAGGATGTGTTTCAGTGTTTTTCACTGAAATTGCTTGAATTAAGTTCTAAATCAGCCTAATTTATACATTTTCAAGATTTTTACGAGTGGATTCATTATAAATAATAGTAAAATTGTCCTTAGAGAGGGCAGCTTTTGTTCACATACCTTTTCCAGCATTTTTGCAGTTTTTTCCCCTGCGTGGACTCTGGATTTAGACAAACTCGTTTACCTGACATCTGGAGTCTGTGGAGGAGATCGTTATGTTGTCAAATGTGAGCAAATCACTTCAAGCTATAGAATACATAATTCTTGATCTGAGTCGTTTGCTCATGCCACCCTTCCGAACAAACTTAAGTTGAACTCTAAAATTAATATACTGAAAATGTATTTAATATTTGCATTGTTTGGTAATTGCTTAGGCTATTGTAAAAGTTTTTACTAAATCAAACTTAAGCATTAGACATAAGGCAAATACAGGTACAGTGAGACCTTTTGGAAAGTTTTACATTTTATATTTCTTCCTGTTTCCTCTTTGTAGTGCATTGAGGATCTTGAGCTATTTAAACAAGTATTTTGTGAGGGGTTAAGCCATTTGGCATCAAAATACCAGAATTTTCTTTTATCAAAAATGATCCCACTCTATCTGTATTCACTAGATCTTGTTGCATTTCCAGTTTCTTGAGAAAGAATTCATTGGTTTTATTTGTCATAACATGCCCCCTCATGCCCAAATTCAAATGAACCGAATCCAATATGATGCACAATTCATCTTGCCACAGCCTGGCTTTGGGCTTCCAATTAGATACATGGTCTCAACTCGCGATGTGCCTCAACACGAGATATTGTGTAATATCCTCACACACTGTTACAATGAACTGGATTTCCAAACTTCCAGAAGAGATATAATTTCATGTTAATTATTACAGACTTAGTTCTACAGTATAAAGTACAGAGTGCATTTGAATATTACTATAGATTTTGGAGGCAAGGACAATTTTTGAGAGGTCATTTGCCCACTTTGTATATTGCATTTATTTAGACAGGCAGTGATCACCAAGTTTTTTTTTTTTTTTTAATTACTAAAGAGTAGCATTGACATAACACTTTATGTGTTCTACATGAAAAAAAGTCATGCGAGTTTTCAGTGACATGAGGGCGATAAATGATTTCAGCAAATGATCTGTGGAAGGTGTGACTCGATCGGAATGACCAAGTTTAGACATGATTTCCGCAAAAGTGTTTTAGACAAACACTTTCTACCTACAATATATCAAAGATCATTTTAAGTTTTTTGGAAGCTTCACTCAAAATCCACTTGATATATAAATGTGACCCTGGACCGCTAAACCAGCCACATGAAATTGAGATTTATACATCATATGAAAGCTGAATAAATAAGTTTTCTATTGATGTAAGGTTTGTTAGGATAGGAATATTTGGCCGAGATACAACTATTTGAAAATCTGTAATCTGAGGGTGCAAAAAAATCGAAACATTGAGAAAATCGCCTTTAAAGTTGTCCATTTATGGTCGCGATTGTGCTGCATTCACTCACAAAAATAAATGTTTTATATATTTATGGTAGGAAATTTACAAAATTTCTTCATGGAACATGATCTTTACTTAATATCCTAATGATTTTTGGCATAAAAGAAAAATCAATAATTTTGACCCATAACAATGTATTGTTGTAGCCTGGGTTTCCCCATACTGCCTTGCTCGCAGCGCGATTTTATCAAATGAGACTTGGTCTGACGTTAGCCAGGCTAGTATTGTTGGCTATTGCCACAAATATACCCGTGCGACTTGTGACTGGTTTTGTGATCCAGGCCAGGGTCACAAATCTCATGGAGCACTACACAATCAAATCCCCCTCAATTTGCATGGAAATGATGTTTGTTTACTCACATGATTTGAACCTTGTTGCAGAGAGGATTCTTCGGTATGATTGTGTAGTCTCTGATTTTTCTCCATTGTACTGAGCCAGTCACCTCAATGCACTCACATTTTTCTCGAATGGATATTGCAGCAGTCCTGTTTTCTAAAGACGGATCAAGAAACATAAAGCCATGTGTCCCATATCACCCCCATGACCAATATCTGATGGAAATCTGCAAACAGTCCTGATAAGACATTACACGCTACTATAGACCTACCTGTAATGAAGTGTAAGCAGACTAAGAGCAGGAGCAGCAGGCTCATATTTCCTTGCAGAGACCTGAAAGCCATTTCACTAAAGCTGTGTCATTCACAAGAAAGTCTCTCTTATGTGCGTTTGCACCTGAGTGTGTGCAGAACTGTCCTACTCTTCTCCCCCACTTTCCCTCCTTAATGCGTTTCCTGTTTTGCCATATTAAGCAGGATCAGAGTCACATGATTTCAAGGAAATGCTTCAAGACAAGAGAAGTGATTTCTCAACACCTGTGAACTTACCTTGGCTGGTTTTGTGTTCTGGGACTTGTTTTGATCAAATGCTTTTCTAAATCCATGTAGAATGAATTGTTCATACTGAAGGGTTCCCACACCTTTTGACCAATGCATTTCTGAGACATTTCCATGACTTTTATTAAAAGATTTATAGCAATTACTAGATGTTTAAAAAACAAAATATAGAAATTGCTTTAAAACATTTTGTGGATGACTTGATGTCCAATTGTTGAATTGTATATCAGAATTCAGTCCTATGTAAACAAACATGAGAAAAAAAGAAAGTAGAGAAACGCATTGAAGTTCTCAGTAGTTCATGTTTATTAGTTTATTTCATATAAAATTATTTGAATTATTTCATATATTGTCATATAAAACTGTAAAAATGCATTTTTTCACATAATCATTGAATACATGCATTTATGATAAACATAAATATGTCTAAAAACATAAAAACTGGCCGATATGACTTGCATAGCAGGGCTCAGCTCATCCCTGTATAACATGTCAAGTTTAGATGCTGTCTCTGTTGTAACACGTCTATTATATGCCGTTCCTTTGGTCTCCATACACATGTGCACTCCTCTGAGTTCAACCTTTTCTTGTGTCCTTGGCTTGTTAAGTCCATATGAAAGTACAGCAGCGCCACAGGCTTTGAACAGAATTTTCTTCTGATAATCTCCAATCTGTTTCGAATTTTAGGTTAAGACGTGGCCTTCTTGGATTTTGCCTGCTTCCTTTTTATTTTCCTTTGCCGTTGGTTTTGTCTGCGTATGCAGATTTTACTGTCCTTGCCATTCCTTTGCATCCTTAAAAAAACAACAACAGATGGATCAAGCAGATTAAAACATGTAGACCACCATAATATTTGGAGATAGTGAGTGATGTTTGGATATGCTGTGATTTAGTTTACAGACTTATTCGATGATAACACTCTCTTACCTTTGCCAACATTGCAGAAGTCTTTTTCCTTGGCGTCCCTTGGGATTGAGACACAAATGCTTATTGGTCTTCTGCTGTATGACTCTAATGAAAAGTACAGAGAATAATAGAGCATGTAAACCCAATGGTGCACATACATTTAGAACCTTATGAAGTAAAATATATGGACTACTTACATTATCTCATTCTGTAAGCAGGTAGGTCCTTTTGGAGTGACTTTGAGATCTGAAAATGGTCCCTTAACTCTGTTATTGACCTGTGGACACCGACAGGTCTTTGGAACATGTTGACTCTCTACCACTTGGACTGTAAAAAAAATTAAAATAAAGTTAATAAACAGCCATGATGTAACTAAAAAGTTGGGGTCAGTCAAATTTTATTAAAAAATTGTTCAAGCATTAAGCATTAAATTGTTCAAACGTGACAGTAAAGACTTGCTATCAAGTTCTGTAACTACTATTTTGATACTAAAGATTTCTTATATTCTTTCTATTCATCAAAGAATCCTAAAAAAGAAAGAATCATGGTTTTCACAAAAATATTAAGTAGCAAAAAAAAAAATTTAACTGTAATAATGTGAAGGATTAAGTGACACTGAAGACTGGAGGAATGTCTGCTGAAAATTCAGCTTTGCCATCACAGGAATAAATTACATTTTAAAATATATTCAAATAGAAAGCAGAAAGTTATTTAAAGTATAAGAAAATATTTAACTTAATTAAGTTATATCATTTATCATTTTGATATGAATTTATCAAATAAATTCAAAACACAAGAGACTTTGTTCAAAAACATTTTTACAAATTGAGTGCATGATTAACATAATTTATAACTAAACACGTTTTGAACATCAAGTTTTGCATATATGTAATGCGTTTTAACTAAGTAGAAATTTGTCAGCTCAGTTAATATTTTAGAGGGTTTTGGAATCTACTGTAGTTCATCTGCTCTCATCCACTCACCTGTTAGGAGGATACTGAGGTTGAAAGCCAGCAAAGCATAAGCTATCTGCGTCATGATGAGAGTGTTTCTGTGTGTAAATTCTGTGTTCAATGACCTGCTGCTTTATACTCTGTCTGAGGGACTTCCCAGCTGCCACTCCTCCCCTGTCGCTACTCCCAGTTTCAAGTCATTTTAACATGAATGAGAAAGATAGGAATTTCCAAAAGCCCACTGCTGCAGAAATCTTTAAAAATGTGGTCACATGCACATAATCACAATACAGTTCACCCACAAAATGTCAATTCTTTCATTATTTACTCACCCTAATGTCATTCCAAACCCATTTGCTGTTATTTTTTCACTGTACTGAAAGTCTTCTGAAGCCATATTATAGTTTAATATGTGGACTGAAATCATTTTTCACAAAAACATATCCCTATCCTATCCTTAAGTGGAATCTCATCTGCATCTATGCCAGATTCAAAAATGGCAAGTCAATGTGTCAAGCCAGTTGCTATTACTAATCCACACTTGTCACGTGATCAGTCGAGGCGGGACAGTTTTTAATATTGAAATAGAAAATGAGATTAGACCTGCAATAATGAAGAAGATTTTCAGAGAATAATTAAAGTCATACGGGCTAGTTTTATGGTGTTTTTTTTTTTTTTTTTTTTTTTTTGGACCTTGTCAGATGTGATCACTTTGATTTCTATTTATATAGAAAACAGCTGTTTGAAGATTTTTCAAAACTTTCCAGTGAAAAAAGTATTACTTTGTGACCTTTCAGAAGGTCTGAAAACATGTCAAGGCAAGACTTACTGCAAGAACAACAAACATTGTCTAAACTGTAGGACCATGTGATTTCCCCTCATTCCTGTGATTACTTTCATTTGGTCCTCCTGCACAAGATTCATGGTGACATGACAAGGGTTTCTTTTCCCTACCTTTCTCTCCCATTGTCTTTCTCTTCTCTTTCTCTTTCTCTTCTCTAGCTGAAAGTCTTTCTGTTGATGGAACACCACCATGAATCCTGACAAGACCTTCTATGTGAGGCTGAACGAGGAGAAAGTTATTGCAAAGTAAGAGTTCCACGTCTGATACACGCTGAACATTAGAAACACACCTCCCAACTTAAACCCCTCAGTGTAACACATTTATGTCTTTTTTCAGGTCTGATATTTTGTCCCTTCTGAAAACCTACAACTGCTACCACGAAGGAAAAAGCTTTCAGCTTCGCATTCGTGAGGTATGTAACATCACTGAAAGTGAAACTAACTGTGGATCAAATCATGTCCTAGTTGATGATTAATAGATCTAATCTTGCCTACAGCCTATTCACTTTTCTGAAAATGTATGTTTTCCCTCTAAAACTGTGACTGTTTATAGCAATAACAAGCCATGGTTTAGTAAGGATATTAGAATGTTGTATCTGGAGAAAAAAAGTGCTTTTCAGTGTGGAGATATCTGTCAGTATTCTTTGGCTAAATATGCATTTGAAAGGGCTGTTAGAAAGGCTAAAGCTAACTATAGGGCCAAGCTTGAAGCTAAGCTTGGTGTCCATGTTAACAGGGGTGTTTGGCAAAGCCTTCAACAGATTACTAATTATAAAAACAATCACTCAGTTTCTGATGATGATCCTTCACTACCTAATAAACTAAATTAATTTTACTGTAGATTTGAATGCAACTCTGAATGTACAGTCAGCTCTAATTTCCTCAATGACATAGGTCCTCTCGAACCACCTTTTCTGATTGAAGAAAAAGAGGTCAGATCTCTGTTGAGGAAACAAAATTGTAGGAAGCCATCAGGCCCCGACCAGGTCTCTGCTGCCACTATTAAATGGTGTGCCAATGAGCTGTCGTATGTCTTCACTGACATTTTTAATTGGTCCCTTAGAGTATGTAAAGTCCCAGCATGTTTTAAATCAGCTGTAATCATTCCTGTGCCCAAGAAGTTGAATGTGAGTTGTTTGAATGACTACAGACCAGTGGCCCTAACCTCTGTTATCATGAAAGTCTTTGAGCGATTAGTGGCTAATCATCTCTCAGCTACGTCACTTGATCCTCACCAATTTGCATATAGGGAGAACAGGTCTGTTGAAGATGCAGTTTCTCTTTGCACCCATAATATTCTTCAACATTTGGAGGGGACAGCTACATATGCACAGGTTTTGTTTATTGATTTTAGTTCTGCTTTTAATAATATCATACCAAAGAGATTGTGTGACAAACTCCTGGGGTTGGGGGTTAAGGAGTCCATATGTAAGTGGATCCTTGACTTTTTAACTGGTAGATCTCAAGTGGTTAGGGTTAATAACCTTCTGTCAAAATCAATGTCCACCAGCATTGGCGCCCCCCAGGGGTGTGTTCTGTCTCCCCTTTTATACTCATTTTATACCAATGACTGTTTTTCTCACCATGACTCAGTCAAAATTTTTAAATTTGCAGATGATACCACTGTGGTAGGCCTCATCACTAACGATGATGAATCGGCCTACAGAACAGAAGTGTCCTTGCTGGCTGAGTGGTGCACAATTAACAACTTGTCCCTTAACATCTCCAAAACCAAGGAGATGGTTGTTGATTTTAGGAGCAAAAATATTAAGTCGCTCCAGCCCCTGGCCATCAAGGACAAAACTGTAGAGTGGGTGGAAAGTTTCAGGTTCCTTGGGACCATTATATCCTCCAGTCTCAAATGGAACCTCAATGTCAGCCAGATTGTTAAAAAAGCTCATCAGCGACTTTTCTTTTTGAGACAACTTAAGAAATTTAAAGTGTCCAAGGCTGGAATGCTCCACTTCTACAGGGTTGTGATAGAGAGCATTCTCACTTTCTCCATCACTGTATGGTGGGGTAGCTGCTCGGCGGAGGACAAGTCTGCACTGAACAGGGTAGTTAGCACTGCGTCAAGAATAATTGGGTTGGACCTCCCTAAGATCTGTGACATTTATAACACCCGTCTATTCAAAACTGGTCTGAAAATACCCAAGGATTCATCACACCCTGCTAATTTCCTTTTCATCCCTCTACCATCAGGCAGAAGGTTAGGAAGCATAAGATCCAGAACCACCCGTTTTTCTAATAGCACTTACCCGCAGGCTGTGAGGGCTCTCAACTCACAACAGCAATCTCTATCTACTTTACTACAGACACAGCTACGCCCTCCTTCGTAGGGTTACTAAACGCACTAGCACTTTGTCTGATCAGTTTTATTACTATTTATTAGCAGTAATCTAAGTATTTGTTCTCTGTTTAGATTTCATGTTTTTATTGTATATGTTATGTTGCATTGTATTGTGTGAGCCAATTCACCAAAAGGAATTCCAGGCGATGTGGGTCATTCTGGCAAAATAAAGACTTGAACTTGAACTTGAACTACAGAAGAGTTGAGTCAGAGTGTGTGATACAAAAGGCTATTGTCTCAGAATGGAATTTCGTATGTGGGACATTAGAGTGAGTTCTCAGTACAGCTGTTTGTCACTCTCTGCAAACCTAGATGGGTAAATGGGCCTAGATGACATGATTGACTGCATTTTTATACAGAACCTATCCCAAATTGAACTATAGCCCATTATCCATGTTTGTAATGATGTTATGATTATTATTTTGTTATCATTATAATATTTTTGATACTCTGAAATTTTACTGTAGGGTCAATTAGTTATTCAGTTTATAATAACAATAAACATCATGTTTCTAAGGCTACCAGGGGTAGTTTTGTAATTCTGTGAAAACACAAATTATTTTCCTATTGTAAATATGAATAATTGTCATGCTCGAAATCCACTGAAGATGAAGGTAAAATCAAAGTTTATTAAACAAGAACTTACAAAAGGAGCCAACAATACGAAACAGTGTGCAAAGCACAAACAATACCGAACACTGAATAGAAGACAAGCAGGAACTAAATACACAGAAGATAACGAGACAAAGACAGACAGCTTTGAAGATATTAGTGTCCATGGTGATTGATGATGTGCAGGTTATAGGTGTTCAGGTGATGGCCGATAGTGTGCAGGTGGGGAACATGAGGGATGCTGGGAATTGTAGTGCCGTTGAGGTGTGTGACAGTACCTCCCCCTCCCGGAAGGCGCGACCTCGCGCCGAAGATAGACCAACTGCGGAGGGAGGGAGGGGACTCAGGAGGAGGACGAAGGTGAAAGGCAAAGTTGGCAAACAGAAGGTAGGATGGACCGGGGCGGAGCAGGCTGTGCAGGCGGCCAGGGTGGAGCCGAGGGAGAGAGGAGCCATGGAGGAGGCAGGGCTGATGACTCCAGGGGGCCGACTGATGGGGGCGGAGCAGGGTGGGAGAGGAGACTGACGAGTCCAAGCAACGCCGAGGATCTGGCGGGACATGGCGGGGCCGCCGGCTCTGGCGACTGAGGTGCAGGCGGGGACACAGAAGGGCACGGTGGAGACAGAGGGAGTGAGGAGTCCAACTGAGCCGGGGGGACGAAGGGACGAGGCGAAGCCAGAGGAGTGCAGTCCAGAGGTGAGGGAAGGTTGACGAGCGACCAAGGTGGATCCGGGGGGACGAGGGAACCTGGCGGAACTGGTGACCAGATGGGCCACGGTGGAGCTGAGGGAGGTAGGAGCCAAGGGAACGTTAATGGACCATCTGGCTGAGGCGGAGTCCTGGTTGCGGAGGTTGGAGGTGGAGACCAGGGATCCACCGACCAGGCTGGAGCTGTAGGCCGGCAGACCCACGGCGACTCCACCTCCCTGAAGGTGGTTAGAGGAGCTGAGGGGCTGACAGGCAGTGGTGGAAGAAGGGTTGAGAGGTGGTAGATGGGAGAGGGAGGCTGGGTGGGAAGACAGACTCACGGACAGAAGACTCAGGTTTGGGGACAGAAGATTCGGGTTTGGCAGGGTTGACATGAAGCTCAGGCTCGGCAGGACATACGTGAACAGTCTCTGGTTCGGCGGGCATGATGTGAACAGTCTCTGGCTCAGCGGGCCTGACATGGACAGTTTCAGGCTCGGCAGAACGAGCCTCTGGAAAGGCAGTCTTGGTAAGACGAGACCCAGCAAGGGTAGTCTCGACAGGACGAGACCCTGGATGGGCGGTCTCAGCGGGACGAGACCCTGGACGGGTGGTCTCAGCGGGACGAGACCCTGGACGGGCGGCCTCAGCGGGACGAGACCCTGGACAGGTGGTCTCGACGGGACGAGACCCTGGACGGGTGGTTTCGACAGGACGAGACCCTGGACAGGCGGTCTCGGCGGGACGAGACTCTGGGCGGGCGGTCTCAGCGGGACGAGACCCTGGACGGGTGGTTTCGACGGGACGAGACTCTGGACGGGCGGTCTCCACGGGACGAGACTCTGGACGGGCGGTCTCGATGGGACGAGACTCTAGACTGGGCGTGGCCGCGGCCCTTCTGGCCGATCGCACTGACATCAGTGGTGGATCTGTTATGCTGGATATTAGTTTTGGAAGTTCATAGACCGATCTGGTGGCAGGTCTGAAGGCTGGGATGACATGAAAATTCTCAGACTGGGCAGGTATGATGTGAAGACATTCAGGCGGTGTGGCGAGGAAGATGGCTGGTGATGGTGGTTGAGTGGCTGTGTCATTATCCGCCTCACCCACAGTGAAGGCGGACCCGTTCAACAACAGCACATGATCTAGGTATCGAGCGAATGAACAAGGTGTAGCAGCTGAAGTTGGCTGGTAAAGAGGAGCATCCAGTCCAAGCCCGAACACGTTCTTAAGGACATCCTCTGTCCAGGTGAGCTGGTTTGATATCTCTTGGAATTCCCTCACATATTGCTCGATAGAGCGGCCATCCTGAAAACAGGTCAGTAGGCGATCGGTCGGGTTCAGATGGGTGCGGGAAATGCCCATATTACATTTTAGATCCAGTATTCTGTCACACTCGAAATCCACTTAAGACAAAGATGAAGGTAAAATCAAAGTTTATTAAACAAGACCTTACAAAAGGAGCCAACAATACAAAACAGTGTGCAAAGCACAAACAATACCGGACACTGAACAGAAGACAAGCAGGAACTAAATACATAGAAGATACCGAGACAAAGACAGACAGCTGTGAAGATTTTAGTATTCATGGTGATTGATGATGTGCAGGTGATAGGTGTTCAGCTGATGGCCGATAGTGTGCAGGTGGGGAACATGAGGGATGCTGGGAAGTGTAATGCCGTTGTATTTGGTCTGTGTGAATCTTCTACCCGTTCTGTACCAGTTTAAGTTATATTATTGTAAGTAAACGTTTTGCATTGGAACTTTTGACTCCTCATCTTCTTCTGCCTGCACCGCACCCTGACAATAATATAGTATAATATACTATATTATTGTCAGGGTGCGGTGCAGGCAGAAGAAGATGAGGAGTCAAAAGTTGCCTTAACCTAGAATTAAAGATTATTAAATATTTATTTTAAAATACGGGGTTAAATCTTCACTGTAATCTATTAACCCTTTAGGTTAGTGCTAGATGATGATTTAAATCTTAAAGTCAGTATGAAATGGAAATTCGCTGGATCTATTTTCTAAATGCGTGTTATAGATCTTATTGTGAATTCATCATTGCTTTAGTTTTATTTTTTAAAAAGATTTTTAACCGCAGAAAGTTTAATCAAAATGTCATAACCTTCCAGTGAAAACAACTGACTTCTCTCTAGTGACATTTTCCCCCCACTTTTGAGAGCAATGGCATCTCAAAATCTGTTGCTTTCGGTGAATGACCGAGATTGCAAAAAAAACTGTTATTAATTATGTCTAATTTTATCTCAACAAGTTAACTTAACAAGTACTTTTAATAGGAGGGTTGGTCTGGTCTGTCAGCAAACAGGACACACATTGCCACATTGTCATGATCTGTTGGATCTGTTAAAGTCTCTGGAAAATCCCTCCAGGCTGTTTTTGTTTCAGAACGAGTTTAACCTACGATACCAAAAGTAAAGAGATTTTCCAATGCTCTGACAGACATTGTGTCTAAAATAACTGATTTTCCATTATTCTTAGTGAAAACATTTTATATGTATAATAGGACACTTTTTGTAATTAAATACCATGAATGGAATAAGAAGTTTATCTATTAATATGCCACATTTGTACATAATGCAGACTGGAAGATCAAGTTCGGTGCTTAAGAGTATGTGTGTGTCTCTTATTTGTTTCTGGTTGACTTTTGTTTGTCTTTGTCTGAATTGTTTACTTTAAAACCTCATGTGACTGAATGAGGACTTATACTCACATATTTCTTCAGCTTGCTGTTACTTTTTGATATTGTACTTTTGTAATTGTAAGGATTTTTTTTTTCTTCTACCGTAAAACTGATTGTGCAGACCAAACTGTAAGACCTAGAGGCTCAGATGGTAGGTCTCAATTTGGGGTGAGGCTGACATGATATCAACCCAATCGGCCAATAGGGGGGCGCTACAGCAATCAAAAGTTGGAAATCTCTCATAACTCCTAGACCGTTTGTCGTAGACTCACGTGTCTTATATCATTGGAATATGTGGCTCAAGACGGACAAATGTACATCATTTCATTTCCGCCTGGATACATTTTCCACCATTTAGAATTTTGTCCAAAACCTACTTTTGCAAACTAGTTCTAGGTTTTTTGCCCAAATGGAACCAAACCAGTGCGGAAAGATTCTCTGGAGACGAAATTTATATTCACGGACACTAAGGGGCGCCAAAATGTTTGACGTGGACAGAGCCACTTTTACTAATATGGCTATAAATCGAGAACGAAATGAGATATTTTCACCAAACTTAGTACACGTGTATAAGCTCAAACGTAAAAAAAAACAAATAAAAAAAAACGATTGGACACTTGGTGGCGCTATAACAGTAAAAAAAAAAAAAATGAAAATGGCTAAAACCACACAACCATAAGTCCGATTGACTTGCACTGTCTTTGTCCAAGGTGCCATGATTGTCTATGAGGACATTGATGCATCTAAAAAAAACATGGCCGCCATCGGCTAGTCAAAATTGAGCACCTATTAGACAAGGTTAATGGAGGCCGATCAGAACGAAACTCGTTGGGCATGTTCGACTCATGGCCCTAGAGGTCTGTGAGAATTTTGAAAGAAATCGTCCACAAGGTGGCGCTAAAGAGTTTTACGCCTCAGTAATCACGTGGTATTTCACACATCAACATAATATTCATATCATTTGATAGATCTCCTCATACTGAACAATGTTGCCTCTAGAACCACTGCTGTCAATCAAATCGTTTATTAAATATTCCCAATTATGAATAAATACTAAATGAATACTCGAAACTTCACGAAAATAGGTGAGCACATACGACATATGATTCTAAACAAGCATGCAAACTTTAATGGAGACTGGGCAATAGGTGGTGCTATAACAGTTAAAAAGCTTTATAAACCATATATTTCCTATGGTAAATTGCCTGTATTGGCTGTAAATGGTCTTTTCCATCTATGATCTAAGTGGATACATGCTTGCTAAATACAATTTCTTTTACACATATGCTTAAAGGCCTTAAATGCTTGAACCCTGATAATTGCTGCTCACAGCTATATTTAATTATTATTATTAGTGTTGAAAATATGTATTGGCCATGTATATGTTTGTTGTATTGGAATTATTCACAGCTGACAAAGGGATCTAGGGTCTAAGTGATGAATTACATGTGTAGTGACAGTAGTTAACAAATTCCTTAGCATTGCACGGATTCCACTGAGTAATTGCTCCTTGCGGGCATTTCAAAATGATGCTGAGTCACAGGTATTGTGAGGTAAACTGATATACCAAGTGATATTTGAAGGCAATCTGTATAGAGAGAGAGAAAGATATACATAAGATAAAGACTTAAGATAAAGGTTCAAAGGAAAAGTGAGAGTACTGAAAGGACATGAGTAACTGACATGGATTGCAGGAGCCTATAACATGAGTTGGCATGCTCTTGGTCCCAATGATAGTTTACTTCTTACAGGTCTTAAACCAGCAACCTTCTTGGTAGAAGCCCTGGCACTATGGGAATACCTCCGTTGATAAGGTCATTTAAAATGAGGTGTGTATTCTGACAAAATACAACATATAAAATGAAGATGATTTACCCGTGCCAAATTTATTTTTGAGGACTATTTTTAAAAACATGAGAAATTACTTTTTTCCATTTCTGACAACTTTCACGTTACATCTTCTGCAGACAGTCAGGTTAATACAGCTAGCCGAATAACTGCCATTGAGATAAAAATTGTCCTACTGTTCAAAAACGGCTCCATCTAGAGGTTATTAGAAACACTTTATTGCAAGATCACATTCCACTCACATTGCTTCTGGCTGTTTGTTTAGTCTTTCATTATGAGATTAGACTCAGCGGAACCCAGCGACCACCCACATCTGTTTGCTCTGAAAAAATGGGATCTTTTTGGAAACTTCCAGGAATCTGGGTGCACCAGTCCTAAAAACTTGTTAATATAGCCTAAGCCTACTAATCCAATGAATCATTGGAACTGACAATTTGCCAGGTTTGTGCATCACATCTTTGAAAGAATTTCCTTTTTATTTTATTTTTAATTTTTATTTATTTTACTTTTTAAAGTAGACTATATCAAGTGCAAGAATAAAAATTACACTTTTTGGAGCAGTTTCTATAAAATAACATGTACTTAATTTTGATCAGAAAGAAATTATATTTCTGTCCTTTCTGCACAGTCGACATGGACTTTTATTTGGACTAATTATTTTAAACAAGTTTTTAATGAGATGGACCTACAATCAGGGGCTCTGCTAAGGGGGTAAGAGTTAGGACGATTCTAAGGGCCCACGCACTTTTGGGGCCCCCAGAAATCTATTTTATTAATGGCATGGGTGCGGTAGGGGGCCTAACCTCATAGTCTTTAATAGGCCCCCTATAAATTTTTCTAGCAGCGCCCCTGCCTACAATTGCGATGGAAATGGGAGGAAAACACTACAAGCCACTAAAAAGCTATTCAAATTAAACTTAATTCTTCCTTTCTGCAATGCATATCGAAAAATTTTATGATTCACGATACGAGAAAAGATGTGTTATTTTTTTGTAACCAACATGTTTTCTCTGTGTCCGCACTCCGCAGGTTGCAGGCGGTTGCAGGTCAGTGTCAGAATTAGAGCGTTCATTGAGCGCCCTCTGCTGGTTCTGTTCAGACAGTGCATGCTGTAAAATTAAAAATTAAATGCTGCCAACAGAGGTCGCTGCATAACTGGACTTATATCTCAAAAACTTGCCTTGACAGACCTGAAACTACAGTAGGCTATACGTGGTTCTAACCGCAAATAGATTTAGTTTTGTGTTTTAGCCCCTGGCCTTGTTTTATTTGCATAATTTGCTGATGGATAATATTGGGGGAAGTGAAAATCAAGGTGTACAGAAAGCTTTTTGTCAGCAATAGATGAAATTAGTATTCACAAGCTAGAACTGCCATAACATATTTATTATTATTCTTGATGCATTTTGTTCTCCCTTGTCTCACCATCATAAGTGCTCAATATATTATATGGTCTATGTGTATTATACAGACACAATTTGACTATGGTCATATTAGTAATTCTTTGTCAGATTTAAACACACTCACATAGATAGATAGATAGATAGATATATAGATAGATAGAGTACATACTATAGATAGATAGATAGATAGATAGTTAGTTAGCATGCATAGATAGATAGATAGATAGATAGATAGATAGATAGATAGATAGTGTACATACGATAGATAGCGTACTATAGATAGACAGACAGACAGATAGATAGCATACATACTATAGATAGATAGCATAGATAAATAGATAGCGTATATCGTACATAGCCTACTATAGATAGATAGATAGAGAGAAATTTTAGCAAAGAACACATTAACATTCTTGAAGTCAATTTACTTTTTACATTTATTTTAAAAAGCATATAATGTAGAAAATCATGACTTTGACAGGGTGTAAACATTAGCACCTTTACAAAAAGTCTGTTCAGACAATAAATTAAGAAGTTCAGTTCAATCTTCCATTGCGTTCATCCATCAAACGTTCAGTGTTATCCTCCCATCAGCATGTCATTATGCTTTGGCGCATTAGAGTAACCACAAAGCAGCAGGTGCGCTGTCAGTCCTGCGCAAATTCTCTCCGTGTGACTGTAAGTGTGTCTGTGCAAACAACCAGTCCAGTGGATCTTTAGTGCCACAGTCCGTCTGGCTGCTGAACCTCAGCGTGACCTCATCCAGGCCGAGGGAAACGCGGCGGGGTTGCAGAGCCCGGGAAGAGCCCGCATGCTTCCCCACGGGTTTACGCCTCTGAGTCCTGGATATCCTCAAAGGGCCGCAAGCAGGCATGGCCAGTTCTTTAATGGAGTTCACATATTCATCCAGGGTCTGCGAGAGGTCCTCGTGCGACTCCGTTATTGTCGGTAGAGGAGCCACAGACAGGAGTAATCTTCTGGGTTTCATCCTGGAGAGAGATGAGCAACAGTTAGTTATTTATGCAGTCTGCATTTGTAATGAGATTTGACAGTCAAGAAATGTTTAGTCGAATTTTTAATGAACATAAATCATTCAGTTGATCAGATATCTCAAATTTACCTGTAGGACAAGGTTCTAGCATCAGAGTGGTGATTGTTGTGGAGAGGTTGTGTCTGTGTTTGGTTTGTTCTGGTTTAGAGGCAGCTCAACTCCTTTTATACAGCCACGGCAGTTAAGGACCATAAGCCAAGGCCAATGGTGCTAAATTTAGCTAAGCTCTGACCTTGCATGACTGACAGGAAGTGTGTGTGTGCTGAGTGGAGAGTAGAGAGGAAGCTGACCGCAGCTGCCCTGAATGTTTACATTGCAGTAACAATGAGACGCTGGGAGCACTCGGCCCTCCACCTACATGACACTTGACTACGCTCACTCACAATTACAACAGCTGCCAACGCCATTACAGATTATTATTTTGGTCGAGGGTTTTTGTTGAAGAGCAAGTCCTCAGAGATCCAGTGGGGAAAAGTCTGGTGGGCCTCAGCTCTGACCTCTGTCTTGCTTTGTGATTGCGTTGAATGATTAAGTTAAAGAGTCAAAGAATCACAATAATCTTCTGTCGAGGTTGGACTGAACAATTGAGAATTAAATGATTGTTCTCTGTGAATTCAGAAAGTAAATATAGCCTAGGATTGAAATTAGTTGTTGGCATATAAATTCTTTCAGCTATACAATTATGTAAATATCACCATAAAGGAATTTTGTTTTAACACTGTGGTTTTGTGGTTCGCTGAATTGAAGTTTGACTAAGGGTTTTTTAGTAATAATATCAGAGATATGAATTATAATGTACACATGTAAATGATGTTTTCTCACCTCAGATTCACCCTTAAGCTAAAAGCAAAGATATAGCATACAGTAGAGCTAATAAAGGTGCTCATTAAATTAGGTTAAACATTTTAAACGTACATAAATAGAAGGCTGTAACACTGTTACATGCATCTTTTACAACCAGCTATTTTAAGCAGCTGTCCTTAATCTTGCAGTTTAATCTCTGTGGTATATTTAGCTCTGTCACATGCAGTAGTCAGACGATATTGTTTTTTTCTATCTGAACGGAAGAGACTTATCTACTTTGTTGACTTAGGCCTCGATAGTATTAAGACTGTGCTTAAGTGGCACGTTTCTGCCTGAAAAGAACTGCATGAAGTCTATCTATCTATCTATCTATCTATCTATCTATCTATCTATCTAATAATTTTCTAATAAGAAGAGGTCAATTTTCCTTATGCTGGGTACACACCAAAAGATAATCGGGCTGATTTTGGGCCGATTTCCCCCCTTCCAACAATCCTAGTTATGTCCCGATTATCTTGATGGTTCAACAGATGATTTTATCAGATTTTCCCTTGGTGTGAGGTGTGTTAAGAGTGTCCTAACCTGCTCGGAAGAACGTCGGAGCCGCTCCGATCGCGAATCGTAAATATTAAACATGTTTAATATTAACGATCAGAAATCCTGATGTGTGGGGGGAACCCCGAAGAGAAACGCGCGCACGTTCTGGAGATTATCACGTGAAACAAAACAATATCCAATCAGAAAGCGAGATGATGGAAGACAGACACGGTCATTCTCACACACACACACACACACACACACACCTGACACACACACACTTGCAGGAAGCTGAGTGTTAAGATTTAATATTCATAAGTGTAAATTTGGAGGAAACAAGCCTTTGTTTTTCATTTCAAGAGCAGAAAATTTACAATACCTAAACACAATATTGGGTTTGAAAAATAAGAAAGCTGCAAAGTGCGTTTCAATCTGTAAACATTTAAATTTTTTTGTTTAACTTTTAAGTTTGTCACTGTTTATGTATATGTCTTTTTATGTTTGTTTATCGGCTTTACTCTTTGTACCCCCCTGACTGTAATTGTAATTCTTAAAATCAATTTTAAAAAAAAGATTAAAAAAAGAGGGATTAAATAACTTTTTCTAAAGAGACAATAAATCCAATAAAGAATAAATAAAGACAATAAAGAATGAATATATTTCTGTATAAAAGGTTATAGGCTAATGGTGGGTACAATGGGTTTTTTTTCACGTGAATTTTATGTGAAAATCATTACAAACACTATCACAATTTCTTCCTGCATATCGTCCGCCATGCTTATTCTGAAGTCTCGCGTCATTTTGCGAGAATTCCTGTGTTCACAGTTGAGACTCTGGTTGAAAATCTGTTCGTGTGTGGTGTGCTGTCTTTGTCATATCATGGCACACCACACACTATAGGAGCAAAATGCTTAAATCTAGGATTTTTTGTCCTCATGTTTGTGGTCTATCACATTTTGGAAATCTTATAAGATGTAAAAAATCTTTTGGTGTGTACCCAGCATAAGCCAGACATCACTTCCCAATCTGAAAAGCTCACAACCTCATGATGATGCCATATTGTACACTACCGTTCAAAGGTTTTTTTTTTTTTTTTTCAAGAAATCCATAATTTTATTAATTGGGTATGCATTAATTGAAAGTTAATTTATAATGTATATAAAGACAGTTATATTGTTGCAAAAGATGCAAAAGAAAGTCAATGCTGTTCTTTTGTACTTCATTTTCATGAAAGAATCATATCATATCATAATCATATATCAAAGAAAAATATATCATGGTTTCCAAAAAAAAAATATTAAGCAGCACAATCATTTTCAACTGTTAATAATAATAATATTTCTTGAGCATTCTCATATTAGAATGCTTTCTGAAGGATCATGTGACACTGAAGATTGAAATGACTCCTGAAAATTTCAGCTTTGTTTGATAACAGTATATTAAAATAAAAAAGTTATTTTAAATTGTAATAATATTTTACAATAAAATTTGTATTATAGCATTGTGACATTTTCCATTAGTTAATATTACTGAATTGTAAGCACATCATTGTTCAGAATCACACTCGAAAATAATACATCTAGTACGTGTGCTGTATTGTACTCCTCCCAAGGTGTCTTTCCATAACCTCACCGTCTCCAATTGAATTTCTGCGGTTTGCAACTGCCTCTTCAGCACGTACACTTGAAACCGAGCTGAGACATGGGCCAGCAGGATTTCCTCCGTCTGACAAAAGAGTTAATGATGATTATTATTATTTCTTGCAGGAAGAGGGCGAGCTGATCGTGGAGGGTTTACTCAACATCTCCTGGGGCCTGAAGAGGCCAATCAGACTCCAAATGCATGATGACAACGAGCGCTTTCGCTATGCCTGCACGGGTGCGTGGAGGTCGGAGAGCTCAGAGTCCAGCAGGTGGGTGGAACACCACACCCAGATGTCTCCTTTCTTTCATTAGGTCGTAACTCCATCTGTTTCTTTCATTAATTCAATCATAGACGTCTCAATCCAAAGGCCAGTTATGGGTGTAAAGCTTTTTTATTGGTTAAATTGGCTGCTCCTTTATCTTTCTCGGTCAGCTTAGAATGAATCATAGATAATGCTTTGTACTTTTCCAATTTTATGCACTTTTATGCAGATTTAAAGGGATAGTTCACCCAAAAATGAAAATTCTATCATCATTTACTCACCCTGAAGTTGTTCCAAACCTGTATGAGTTTCTTTGTTCTGCTGAACACAAAGGAAGATATTTGGAAGAATGTTTGTAACCAAAAAGATCTCGGTCCCCATTGACTACCATAGTATATATTTTTTCCTACTATGGAAGTCAATGGGGAACGAGATCTGTTTGGTTACAAACATTCTTCCAAATATCTTCCTTTGTGTTCAGCAGAACAAAGAAACTCATACAGGTTTGGAACAACTTGAGGGTGGGTAAATGATGACAAAATGATTTTAATTTTTGGGTGAACTATCCCTTTAATGCACTTTTCTATCATAGCTGTCATTCGGTAGGTGTTGATGACCTGTGGTCATTCTGGCACTAGTGAAACGACAGAGGAACTAGCTATTCAGAGTCTTGGGCTCACGTGCAGCACTCATGTGTATCATGGAAATTTTAATCAGCTCATAAGTATCATATACAAAGCTGTGGTGGCCTTGATTCTATGCTGGAACCAAAAAGGTTCAGCATGTGAACATAAGAAGATTGTCATTGTGATCACATTAGTCAAATCAGTTGTAATATTATATAGCTACCACAGAAAAATCAATCAGAATAATCATGTTTCTTTTTCAAATTAAATAGTTATTTAATACAAAATTCCTAATATAAAGTGAAAATAAATACGTTTTGTGCAGTTAATTACTGACACTTTTCTTGAATATTATACAAAAAGACAAATCACTTCTGTAGAGAAAACTATTAGATATGTAAATTGTGCAATATAAAGTCAAATCAACATGAAAAGTAGCTTAACATCAAATGTTAACGTAAAATCAATAGTGCTTAATGCTGGAAAATAAAATCACACAAATAAGGGGTTTAAAGTTTATTCCAAATATTGGGAACTTCATTTAAATAAATAGAAAATATTATATATTCTTGCTACAACAACTGCTGAAAAATAACTTTTGACCATGAAATTTGACCATGAAAAGAACATTATTCCATTTAAAGCTTATAGTTCATCATGATATCATTCAATTAGACATTTTTGTTGTTTACAGGAATGAAAATGGTGAACAGAGTTTTTCATACCAGTTTTCTTCAGAGTCCAACAACAACAAAATCAGTGGTACACCTGTACCCAGTGAGTATGAAAAAGATCCAGATCTCTCCACACAAAAGTAGGAAAATCTTTAAATGCTTTTTCATTTTGAAGGATGTAATAGATTATAACTCTTAACTGAACTATTCTAATCTCTGAATGCCTCATCTTAATACTAATATGTCTCTGATTGCTGTTCTGCTGCAGGTGTGGATGTTGCTGAGGAGGACATTCCTCAACTGCTGAGAACCAGAAGTGATGCGAGCTTTGTGAATATCCAAAGAAGATCTAAAATCCACAACTCTGCCGATGCACAGAGAATAAAAAGAAACCGCTTCTCCATCAATGGCCATTTCTACAACCACAAAGTAAGCTTACTTTATTATTCTAGATAAGCACAGTTAAACTTGAACTGTGATTATCTATAAAGCTTTCACTTCGAGAACACCAGGGCAGCCTTTCAGGCAAAAGGCAGAGATGAGTTGGAAGTATTCCATGCTCCAAGCTCAGGACAAACAATAGTGCTCACTGAAAGATAACATGCCTTGTGCCTGGCAAGGGGCCTGGTGCTCTCATAAAGTGCCACAGCAGCAACTGTTAAGGGAAGTGTCCGTCGTCTAAGTGTTTATGCTGTACATCAGTGTGTTGTGAGATGGATGCAGGTGTTGAGAGGCAGTGTTTTCCTGTGCAGGCCTTCCCTTTGGCTGCACCATGTGCTTTTATTATCTGTTGTCATCTGCCTCTCTCATAAATGGTCCTCGAAGGTCATATAAGTTGGCCTGGTCCCTTTGCAGGTGTGGAGATGTACACACACACACACACACACACACACACACACACACACACACACACACACACCTATACTGTATGTATGTATGTGTGTGTGTATATATATATATATATATTGTATATATATATATATATATATATATATATATATATATATTCTGCTGTGGCTTTCATTGGAACTATTATTTTGTCGCAAAATAGAGCAAACAATATTGACAATACTGTGTTTAAAATGTATGTCACTTAATAGTACCTTTTTGTTCTTTGAACTGTTGTATAAAATCAATGTTAAAAACATGAAGAACTCACATAGGGTATGTTTCTGTACTGAAGAGAGTTTAAGTCTTAAATAGATCTTAAATAGATAAAACTTAGCGTTTTGTTTTGTGTACCCCCTCTGTCACCTCGGGTATGCGTACGTACCCCAGTTTGGGAACCACTGCCTTATGCTAATTAAAGGGCACAGCCTACAAACACCTCATTTTGGCTGTGCAACTATTTTAATTTTAAATTCATATGGTGCATGACCATGTGAACAGAATGTTTTTTTTTTACACCATTAATGTACACTATCAATTATTTTTGCTTTATTGTGAACAAAAGTATCTGCTAAAACATGAAACAGAAGTGCAATTGTCTTATTGTCAATTTATCACCACAGACTATATTACCTTTCATAACTTATTGTATTGTATAGTATAGTACATTTTATTTTATTAATCTTTATTGTAGCTCATTTTATTGTAGCCTATGTTTTTTCAAACCTTATTTGCCAAATTTTACAGTAATCTTGTACCACATCATTTATGAACGATTGAACATTCTATAAATTATTGCTGAACTTGATCTCCTTTCTTTACAGACATCAGTTTTTACTCCATCATATGGATCAGTGACTAATGTACGAGTGAACAGCACTTTAACAACACAACAAGTTCTTAACTTGCTTCTTAATAAGTTTCGGGTAAGTTTTCACTAATTCAGCTGAATTTGAAGATCTTTACCACTCTTTTACTTCTCCGTTCTATACTTCTGTACAGGTTGAAAGTAAGGCAGATGAGTTTGACCTATACCTAGTTCATGCATCAGGGGGTAAGGCTTGTCATTCTTAAGTTTACAGTGTTTAGTTTCTGCAAGCATCTACAATGTGCAGATTATATGATTTTTTCCCCCATCTTTTGCACCCAGAGAGAACAAAACTGAAGGACACAGAATACCCTTTGGTATCTCGCCTGCTGCATGGTCCATGTGAAAAAATCGCCAGACTATTTATTATGGAAAAGGACCTTGGTGAAGAGATTACATATGATGTGAGTATTTTGTACATTTCAAAGTTCACAATAGGTAATTCAGAATGTGATTCCCCTGGCAAACTTACATTCTGTTGTTCAAATTTAGATACAGTAAACAATAATGTCACTTCCAGATATCAAGTCTAATTTTAGGATCCTTCCAAGTAGAATAACAATGGTACAGATATTTCTATTGCATATTTATACACTACTGTTCAAAAATTTAAGGTCAGTTTGTTTTTATTTTATTTTATTAATCAATACATTTATACAGCAAAGATTAATTAAATTGATTTACTTCACTTGACAGCAAAGACACAATGGTACAAAAGATTTTATTTCAAATAAATGCTGTTCTTCTAAACTTTCTATTCATTCAAGAATCCTGATTTTTTTTTTATCACGGTTTCCACAAAAATATTAATAGGTACAACATTGATAATAAGAATTTTTTTTTTTTTTTTTTTTTAGCATAATAGAATGATTTCTGAAGGATCATGTGACACTGAAGACTGGAATAATGGCTGCTGAAAATTCAGCTTTGTCTCCAATAATCACAGAATAAATTACATTTTAAAATATATTCAGAAAACAGCTATTTTAAATTGTAATAGTATTTCACAATATTGCTGTTTTTAATGTATTTTTGATCAATTTTTTTTTTTGATAAATGCAGACTTGGTGAGGATAAAAGCTTCTTTCAAAAGCATAAACAAATCTTACCAACCCCAAACTTTTGAACAGTAGTGTATGTGTGATTACTGTATTGTTTTTGTTTATATTCAGAACATTCATTGCTTATATTTCAGTGGTTAATGCATTAATGCATTGTCTTTCAGGTTGCACAGTATATTAAGTTTGAAATGCCTGTTTTGGACAGTTTCATCAAGAAATTGAAAGAGGAGGAAGAGAGAGAGATTTTAAAACTGACAAGAAAGTAAGTAAGCACAACATTCTTTGTTCCCTCAACAACACAACAATATATTCATTTTTATCTTTGTTGTACTTTTGTTTTTTACAGATACAGTGCACTGAGGTCAATGATATTACAGAAATTGGATGGAATCTCTGACAGTGCAAATTATGTGTGAGAAAATGTGCTGATGGTTTAAAACACAGGCATCTTCTCTATTGTACAGTCAACAGCAGTGAGCCACAGATAGTTTTAGGTTTTTCATTTTTGGTGAAGACATCAGCACAAAAACTAGTATATGAAACGTATAATCTACTGGTATCTAGTAATTAACAGCTGAAAGTAATTTTACCCATAATTCTCAGGTGTCACTAAAGACTTAGAATGTTATTTTATGATGCACTTATGCTCCACGATTTTAAAAGACATTTTATGTTACATAACATATACACGCCTGACATGTTTGTACAGTAATAATGTTACCTTTTATACATTTTAAAATAAAACTAATATATAAGGAATTGTTCACTTGGTCTCATGTATCATCTCTGTTTTGCTAACATACAGTGTCATGTTAGTTTTGTACTCACCTATTAAAGTCAGTTTGCCATTATCATTATATTTCAAATTAATGCTCATGAACCTATTCTATTACAATACAATCCCATGGTGTTTCATTTGATTACCTCACATCATTGTTTTATTGCTTGAGAAAAATGTTGTGTTGTTTCCCTCACGTTCACAATGAGCATTTCTTAATGTTCTTTGAGTGACCCTTGCACTGAGCCAGTTCCCACAAGCTATAAAAGCTTGTGCTATTGAGACTAACACATGAAGTCAGTGGCTTCTGGCTGGAGTGCCCATGTTACACAGTGGGAGGCATCCTGGGAACAAGGAACATTGCAAATCTTACCATTGTTTCAACGTTAATTGCTAGTGCAAAAGTGATATTGAGCCAACATTACTTCATAACGTTGATTCAATGACATTATCAGGGAGCTATGGGGAATGCCTCCAGCATGACCAGTGTCTGAAGCATAAGTCTTAAAATGACAATGAAATACGTCATCCTCTTTCTTGTCTTCGGGAGACTGTCTGTTTGAGCATGTGTCTAAATAGGCAAACTATGGCCAGCAATAGCACTATGAACTTTAGGAAAGTGTGTTCATTCGTGTCAGTGTTCCCTGACACCTGATGACACACATAATATGTGCGTTATGTGCCTGGGTGAGGAGCATGCACGTTCAGTCCTTGAGGGGGCTGTATTCATGCATTGTGAGTGCTTTCCCAAGAGGAAGCTTCGCTCTAATTTGTCCCTTTTTTTGAGGGAATCGGGACAGCCATCTGTACCTAGCGGTTCAGGAACCACTGCAGCTGAGGTGAGTAGGAGACTCCCAAAACTTCACACTGAGTTGCAGACATCTTGGGGATAGTCATTCTGTATGCATCCATCGTTCACATAGCCTGGCAAGCCAGACCTACATCAAGATGTTAGGTCTGGCAACTCACCATTGGCACGGCTCAATCCGAGGGGTGGGATAAACGGCTGTCTTTCAAATTCCCTCTGCACGCAATAGGACAGCACTTCAACCAACCAGAGCGTTTTCCCAACAGCGGAGCTAGTTGATAGATTCAACTTTTGCCATATCTGGCCGGCAAAACTACGAACACATCTTCCTTTTTTAAAGAATGAGTTAAGTGCCGTTCTTTGATCGTTTCTCAAAGAAAAACTTAACACTAAGTCCTCCAGAGTCGCGTCCAAAGCCGATTCGAAAGACTGTTCGCCAGAAGCAGCTCTTCTTTGTTTTCAAGTAGCAGGACCGTCGCAACTCTGTCGTCATTATGTTAAGCCCGCCCCGCCTACTCTATACACGATGTGATTGGCCTGACCCAATTTAGGTTTTTGCAGCTAGAAAGTCAATGGAGAGTTGCTAGACTACCCTGGCTGCAAAATACATTTTGCTGCCGCTAGGGTGCGTCTAGATTTCTAGGCTATCGTTCACAGGCAAACTATGCTAATGTGGAGGGGATGCAGGAATATGGTTATGTGTTGATGTGTAACGACTGAGACAAATCAGACACAATTATTTGTTATATTTAACAAATAATCTTTAAAACTCACTCTGGGATCTATGGTCCCATCCCCCCAACTAGGGCAAGAACCATGACTACCATCAGATAAGATGGTTTTATTACTGTTAAAAATGTGGTCATGTGGTCAAGAGAGAGGCCATAGGAAAGACAGAAACAGACCTTAAAACAGACTTTCCTGCATTTATTTATAGACAAACTGATCTATAAATAAAAATGCATCCCAAAAACATTGTGTGAATGATTTACTGTCTTGTGTAGTGTCTTTTAATTCTTTTTTTTTATTTTTTATACTGTGTATTTTATGATAGAACCAACGGTCAATGTAATCTCACCTATACCATGTTTGGTCTCTATAAATCTGTACTTTTAAGATCGAAATGATCATGTAAATGATATGTCGATAGCTGCGCAACATATTAGTATTACAAGAATCTTTCATGGTTTCTTCATCAGCAACCAATCCAGCTGCACATGCAAATGAGCACGCTTGAAACAAAGATCCATAAATCGCCAGCAGAGGAAATTTCCCACTTGGAAATTCCACCCTTCTCATTGGTCAAGCAAACCTGGAGAGGTGGGACTTTTCTCAGGCTTTATTAGAGACAAATTCAGTAACCCTCTCTCTTCTTCTTCTGGCTTCTACTGCTGCTTCTTCGGGATGATGTCTGTGGGGACCTCCACCGGGGCCCATGGGTGCTGGAAGGCCTTGATCACAGCCTGCTATGCCTTGACTCTCCCAACAGAGTCAGACTGTAATTTCTTCATTCCAACTCAGAAGAAAACTGCAACTTTACCATCACTGAATGAACAACCATCAACTCTTTTGACTTCCTCCCTTCTCCTGGTTGCTCTGCGTGGCCTCTCCGGCTCAGGGATGGCAGGCCACAATCTGCACTCCAGCCAAGTGAACAAAGTCAAACAAACCATGCAAGTTCATCATAATTTCTTCATTCAATGCAGAAGAAATCGATTGAGACTCATGGAACCATCAAAATCCTTCTTCAAGAACTTCACGAAGTGCTTTCACTGCGAGGCCATGCAAGTATACATTTAATGAGGTGATCTGAAAATAATAAGCTGATGGTTCTTTTCATAGTTAGATGAATCTTTTCCATAGCTTCATTCCCTGTTTACGGTTTCATCCTGTCACTTTCTATTTTACCCATGTATGTGTGATTGTGCGAATGTGTATATGTTTAGATTAGGTGTGTTCGTGATTTAGTTAATAAACTTGTGCACAATACATATTTGGTTCTGATTCTCTGCTTGCAATCAAGTTTAATTTACGATTTTTTTATTTTGACTACCTATTCGGAATAGTACTGTACAGTAAGAAAAACATTTCCCTCACCCCGGAAATGAATATTTCTTAAAATTAATAAACCATTGACACTGAGTGTTCACGGGATTAACAGGTTATTTGATTGTACTATTCATTTTACTACATTAAGTTAATTCTATTAACTGATCTAAATATTCATAACTAATTATGAATTATGAACAAGTAATGATTGATTATTAATATTTATTTTGAGCTAATTTGCTACAGATGTCTCCGATTGAATAGGTCAGCTATATCTCGGTAGGTGAGGCATCTGCATTAAACTCTGCCAACTAAGCCACTGTGTGTTACATCATGTCTGAATGGCAGAGCATATGAGGCAGCGGGTCACTTGCTGAAGGAACTGGACCAGGGCCAGGGGCTCCCCCCTGAGGCATAGAGGAGCGGCGCCGTACCACAGATTTGGCTCTCTGTGCCACAAAACAGACTGGCGCCATGATTGGTTGATCCATGACGGCCATGGTGGCTATGGAGATATATCTCTTTGTAAAACTTTTTGTACCAACTTTCTCCTTGATGCGCTGGTTTCACCTTCCGAGCTTTTTGGCAAGGCGAAGGAGCGCTCCGCGGATTTTAAGACATTTATTCATCGCCAGTCCAGGTCTACGCCTCAAGCCATGAAGGGGGCTGGCCCATCCCAGTCTGAGGACTGGGAAGTGATCCAGAGTAAATGCGTTGAGTGTTCTAGAGAGGCTAAATAACAGCGTTGCCCTAATAGCACTGTCAGGTAGTTAGTCTCAGTCTTCATGAGCCTCCCTGACTGTTTATTTTATAGAAGTATTTGTGGACGTTACGCTATGGCATCTGCTTCCTAGAGCTCCGCTGAGATAGCGCCATCAAGTAGTTGGCTTCTGTAAGCCTCTTTGGAAAGCTGTTCTGAGTGTAGGATGTTGCTAGGCCTCCTCTTGCTTTAGAGAGTTGTCATGTTGAGGCCTCCATCCGCAGGGCTCCACCACTTAGTGGTGCTGAGCTGTCAGGCTTTCGAACCTCCTTGGCCACTGCCTTTAGGAAGTCCTCGGGAAGCTGTTTTGGGCTCTCTGAGCCTCCTTAGCTGTTGCTTAGGTCTGGAGCGTTGTTAGGCTTCTCGTTATGAGAATCTTCCTGTGATGCTCCTGCTTTTTAGTAGGCAGGGGTTGGCAAGTTGTAAGGCTCCCTTTGAGCCTCCTTGGCTTCTGCCTTTATAGAAACTGCTCCTCAGAGCTCCACCTGGGGCAGAATCGAGTTGTTAGGTGCACTACATGCCTCCTTGATGTTGAGTAAACACAATACAGGATTGTGCAGCAAATGTGGACTACCAGAAACAGTCGAACATGTTCTTATAAAATGTGCTGGTTATAATCAAGAAAGATCTCAGCTCATAGAAGAGGTTAAGGCTGTAGGAATAAAAAGGTTGACATTTAAATAACTTGCTGAACAATAATTCAAAAGTGACTACAGCTTTATTAGAATATCTTAAGAAAACAAGTTTGATTAGAAGATTTTTTTTTTTTCCCTTCTACATCAACGCTTCACACTCCACCCCAGAAATACACCAAAGCTGGTTTGCCAACTGCCACTAAATTCAGAAGAAGAAGAATAAAAGTAACTTAACTGAATGCCAATAGAGTGGTACAGGCATATTGTCACTTTGTAGGCCAACAGTTAGCATCACGCTGGTTCCCTGGACAAAAACCCAATAGAATTTTCCATAGGTTTTTGGGTTATGGCAAAAAATTATAATTTACACGTTGCCCATCAAGATAATTTTCACAGATGAACACAACATTTGTGAATTTTGAAGCCTAAATGCAGTCACCAGAAGTAAAAAGCTAAAGGTATAGCTAAAAACAAACTACACCACAGTCCCACGACTTCAAAGTCACCATCACTAAACTTCCAACAACTCTTTCTGTTTTTATCTAAAAACATTTTCCCAGAAAGTTTGAGTTAGGATAGTTTATTTATAAAAGAGGACTGAGTTTACCTGTTCGGCGTGATGACGTTTAATGTCCCCGACAGCCTCTGTAGTCCCCTTTAGACAGCTTGAAAAAAAATCATGAGTGGGATAATACTGATGTATTTTATGTTGTAGAATAAAACGTGAAAGTGTCCTGAGCTTGTGTTCACCACAGACCTTATTTCAGTAATTTAACCAAAATCCCATAAAAAAAAAAAAAGTTGACCGGAACAATGAAACCGGAAGTGCTAAGTCAACGGAAACACCAAATGTTTATTTACCACCGAAGCATTATCTGGTTATTTTAGTTTAGAAAAGTGAAATTGCATGGTGATTGGTACTTGGGTATAATTCTCAGGCGTTACAAATGACCTAGAATGTTACTTTATGATGCACTTACATATACACGCCTGAAATATTTATACAGTAACAATGTTACCTTTTATATATTTTTTAATTAAATTAATTGTTCACTTGGTCTCATGTATAATATTTGTTTTGCTAACATACAGTGTCATGTTATAGGATATCCAATTTATGACATTAAATAAAATCCAGTAGATTTAGGACATATTAAAAGTCAGTTTGCCATTATCATTATATTTAAAATTGATGCTCATGAACCTATTCCATTACAATACAATCCCATGGTGTTTCATTTGATTACCTCACATCATTGTTTTATTGCTTGAGAAAAATGTTTTGCGGTTTCCTTCACATTCACAATGAGCGTTTCTTATTGTTCTTTGAGTGACCCTTGCACTGAGCCAGTTCCCACAAGCTATAAAAAGCTTATGCTATTGAGACTAACACATGAAGTCAGTGGCTTCTGGCTGGAGTGCCCATGTTACACAGTGGAACAAGGAACTTTACATTACTTAAGGTGGTTCCGATTTCCTGAACAAGTATAGCACAAAGAGAAAAAAATAAACTCTGCGTTTGTGTACACTTGTAGAGTCACATAGCATAATTTTATAGTATGATATTTTAGTTATGAATCATGATTTAATGATTTGAAATGTATTTGTATTTAAGAATGTGGTTTGTATTGACAACAGAAATGTAATGAAATGTAATTTTATATTCTTTATTTTTGAGTTCAGCGTAGGAATATTTCTGGCTTTAGGAGTAGTAGCTATATAATGTCAAGTACACTTGACATTTGTTGTACATTGAATATTAATGCGCCTGCTGCCTATAGGTGCATGACACAGTAAATTCTGCCAAAGAATTTGTTTTGCAAGCCTCTAAATATACACAGTAGTCTATATTAATTAAATATACATTAACATCTGTGTGCATCAGTAATGCATCAGTTATAATGTGTAACAGCATATATGTACATTTTAACCCTCATGTGACGCTTAGAAAACTGCATTTAAAATACAATGTTAAAAAATATATAATTGTACGTCCAAATGTGCTTTCTAATGTTTTTGGTCATTTTTAATGCACATTTTGTGAAAACAATAACTCAAAGACCAAAAAAATCTGAGTGTCATGCATAAATGACAAAGTCCGTTTAGGGGATACGTATTTTCCATGTAGCTTGCTCTATTGTTCAGTACTGGCAGGCAGTATTATAATAGTCTTTTTGCCTGTGATGGAGGTTGATGTTAGTAAGTTTTATAGAAGACAGAGGAAAAGCTGTACCTTTTCCAGAAAGTTTTGATTGTGATGGCAGTGCATCAGATAAAAAGGTTGTTGTAAGAAAGGAAGAAGATGAAGATCAAGGAGGATATTAGCAGTGAGGATGAGGGTATGAAGAATATAAGTCATAGAAGTTTCAGACAATTTGTCAAAAATAATTTAGAATAGGACTAAGTCAATTATAAATGACGGCACCCTAACAAGGGTCAGATGTAGAAAATTAATTTTGGAAAATTATTTTAGTCTTAAAAAAAGTAAAATAAAAATTATATATTTATATATATATATATATATATATATAATGAAATCATAGCATAGCTACAAAAAATGACTTTTATTATAATAAAAGTATTTTTTTCTAGCTATGCTATGATTTCATAATTAGTCTCATAGAGGTTTAACTTGACTATTGTAATTTGTACTACACACTATTATCTGAGGAAGTCTAGGACTATAGCCTTTTGTACGCCTTGTATAGATTAAACAACAATATTTTGTCTGCTGTTTATCCTTTGTAACTAGCTGGTTAGCTAACGAATTGTTGCCAACATTTCACCATAGACAGTATATAAACATAGGACAAACGTTTAGCGGTGTAAAATTAAGATTTTACTGCCCCCTCCTGGCAAAAAAATAAATAAAAACACGATTCATAAACGTTCTTCTATAGAGAAAAATATATGGTAGAAATAGGGCTAAGGTTGTGCTCTAGTGGGACATAAGCACGCTCTCAAGAGATTTTGTTTTCATTAAAATATACATTTAAGTTTAAGACCTTTATTGACATTCAAAGTGCTGTAAATAAAAAAAGTTGTTAGTAAATGAAAACTTCAGCAACAAATCCTAATTATTAAAGCCCTAACAATCAATATTATTATTATAATCGAGAATATAAACTGTATAAACTAACCTTATTTAACAATAATTATGGTTTTCCAAAGAATGATTTTATTTTTTCTTATGTGGCGGAAATGCCCTTTCAAAATAATGTGTTTCTTTTTTTATAGTTACAGAAACACACAGCGTTAGCATTCACCATGGTGAAATTAATGAATGAATAAAAACAATAAATATGCATATTGTACAATACCGGGAATGCTTTTTAAGGGAAAATATGGAGACTTTAAAAATAACAAAAAAAGAAATGAACAATTTCTTTACCAATAATATATATATATATATATATATATATATATATATATATATATATATATATATATATATATATATATATATATATACTTTTTTTTTTTTTTTTTTACAAAGTATCAAATGTTTCACAGAAATGAATCACTTCCGGTCTATCGTATATCATTTTTGTTCTGTGCAAAAAAATGGAGAAAGGCGGCATTAAATTAGATTTGTTTGTAATAAAGTATCTAAAAGTAACTCTTGAACTATTCAGGGCCCTCAGATTTCTTTGAGATTCGAGGTGACGTTGTCGTGTCGTGGGTCAAGTAGGGTTCACGTGAGTGGGGGAGGGGCGTTGAGCGCAGAGGAGCACAACACAACACACACTTCCTTGCAGTCGTCGAATAGTTAGTTCACTTTAAGCCCTACATCCATCAAGGTGTCGTCGTGCACAAACAGATTCAATGGCACTACGTTCAGCTCGTGATTCTCAAATATTTATAATTGGATGCGGCATCTCGGGAATTGGTGCTGCTCAGAAACTACTAAAACACGGTTTTCATAATGTTCACATCATAGAAGCAACTGCGAGAAGCGGTGGGAGAATACGAACGGGAAGACTGGGTATGTACAGTAGTTATGCTTTCAAATTTGAGAAAATAATTTTGAGGACATTTTGCTTTTTGTAATTTGTCATCATCCTATCTACCGTCTCTTATTATTTCTTGACACAGGTACAGGAAACTGGGTTAGCGTATTTTATTTATTAAACTTAGAATCTAATGGTGTATAATTATTACGATATTTAGTCTTCACTATTCTGCAATTATGTACTTTGTAACTAACATGGAGCCACTGGATTCGTTGGAGGAGTTTCTAAAAAATATTTGTGTAACGTTACTGTATGTGCAGTGAAGCAGGTATTGGCAAAATCTCACCTGGTATAACGTTAAGTCAAAGTCTTCGCTTTCGCTTCGTTCGCTAGTTGAGTAAAGTGAGAAATATATTCACAAGAATACCTGCTTCACTGTACAGTACACAAATATTTTTAGAATCAAATTACATTAATTCACCAAAGGGATTATTTTACTATCCAAAGTAATTTTTTTGACAACAACTCCCTTACTGTACGTACAATTATCAAATATGTTTATGAAACACTTACTGTAATTCACCTAAAGTGTTTTTCATGTTCCAAAGGTTGTAGTACTTTCCTAGTGAACATACTGACTTACTACAGGTTAAATATTGCCAATACCTACCTTACTGTAAATACAGTACATACATATTTTTATGAAAAAAATACTTTAATTCACCTTAAGTGTTTTTTTCATGTTCCAAATGTTATAGCATGTTCCTAGTGATCACTCTTCTCAATTAATTTTGATAAATGTATTAGGTATTAGAACTGCTGTTCCTAGTACTACAAAACATTTCGTTCATTGATTAAAAAAACTGTAAAGATTTTAGCTCAATTATATTTTCAACGTTATAAATAAGCAACACCCTTACTGTAATGATTTTTTCATGTAATGATTTTTTCACTTTACTTCTGTAAAGTTTTTGTCATGAAGTCCTGAAGGAGTGGATTCTGGAATCCACAGCTGCTTCAATGTATATCTAATGAGTGATTATAATCAAGGTATTAATCAGTATTTTTCCTTCTAAATATCAAATGAGTTGAATGACTTCTCTAGGCTAATGAGATTTTACTACCATTGTGATTATTGAAAATGTTATTTCATGTATTCTCTAATGTCTGTATTTGCTATCTGAGAGGAGACTGAAGGGTCTGGCCCGTGCCAGGAATGCAGTAAGTTAACAGTGCTTGCTCATTTAGCCCGGCTTCCAGAAATGAAGTATGGACTTTTTAAACGTGTCACTACATCCATCTGCTTTTCTAGGGTCCCCTGACAGCTATGGTCACAGTGGTCATTGAAATCTATAATTTGAGTGACCATTTCTTTGTTAAAGTCTTTACTTTACAGTTAGATTTAAAGTGTCCTCTAACTTGAGAGAAAGAACATTTTATCTTGATGTTTTGAGAAGACTCTCCTGTTTAGCGTTAAAGCCTGGTCAAATCCAACCTTGAAGAAGCTGTGTGTCTGTGTGTGTGTTAGTAATCTTGGTTACAGGTTGAAGAGTTGTTGTTCTGGACATGATGGCGCCCAGCAACCCAGATCTGTGACCTGGAAGGTCACGACGTGCCTAAATTCAGGGTCCGAGTGTCAGCTGCATAATCGATGGAGATATGCTTCAGTCTATCTGTTTATGTGTGGAAAATGTGTGTTCATCTATTTATTAGCCAATCAGAATCATTCAACCTGAAGCAAGGACGTAGCTTAGACCTTGGTGAAGGGCATAACTGCTGTGATCTTTGTAAGCGGGGCGGCCTATGAACTCCTTGTGAGTCTTGAAGCTGACTTCTACCTGATGAAACTGCAAACTATCTTCAGTAAAATTTTGTTTCATTTATTATAATTCTGACTCTTCTCTTAAATTGACTGCACTTCTAACTCCTGGTCTTAATAATCATATCTGGTCCTTGGGTCTTTAACTGTAAGTCCCAAAATACAGATATACAGTGAAAATATATCTATACAATATATCTATATTGCAACAAGGACAATAAAGCAGAAATTTCTGCAGATATTCTTTAATGACACAAAGTTTAGCCAACTTATCAAGTATTCTTAATGTAAGACATTACATTTTTAAAAGTGGCGTTTGGTTCCACTGGTTTACACAGTGAGCACAACCATTGGGCTTCTTTTCCAGGTAGCTTGTCTGGTGTTATTTGTGTAGTAACAATGTTTAGTTCACAAGTTATTGAATGCGTAAGTCCGAATGTGCGAATATAAAACCAACTTTACCTAAGTTGCAAACATTGGCACGTTGACCTTAAATCTAGTTATTCAAATATCCATTAATAAGTAAACCCAATAAAACCACACTGGAAATGAATACTCTCAGGCAAGGGTCAATTATATAATAAAGTAAATTTTAACTGAAATTGAATTGTGTTCTGAAAACAAATGATTTTTTTTTTTTTTATGTCAGTTTGGGGCAAGTTGTTACACGTGTTGTAAATGTTACAAATTGACACAATTTAATAACCACAAAATTTCTTGGCCACAAATTAAAAAATCTTTACCTTTAATGTTCTTGCTTGTTTCATGTGTTGTTTCATATTATAATTGTTTTAATGTTTACATGATGCTGAAAAGACGGGCAGGTTTCATTGTGACAACTTTTTCTATATAATGTGACAAAATATTTCACTATTGAGGCACAAGAGGTGTATTCAATTCAGTCGATTTTTTTGTTGCCAAGACTTGAATGTACCCTGAGAAAAATCTCCATTATGCAGATCACATTTATTTGTATCACAATTATTTCTTTTGTTCAAGGTGATAACATTGTAGAGATTGGCGCCAACTGGATCCATGGCCCATCGAAGGAAAACCCAGTGTTTCGTTTGGCATGTGACTACCAGCTCCTTGACAAAGAATCAATGTCTGAAGAAAACCAGGCCATTGACATTGGTGGTCATCCATTGTTTGTTCCCAACTGGTTTACCAGTTCAGGTCGGAAACTGGGGCCTGAGACGATGGGGCCAGTGGTGGAGTTTTTCATGAACCTGCTGGAAAGGAGCCAGCAGTTCCATGACAGTGGTGGAGAACCTCTGCCGAGTGTTGGGGAGTTTGTGAAGGCAGAGGCTGAACGGCTGGCCCCGGAGGAGTGGAAGGAGGACCAGGGTAACACTGCGATAAGAATGGCCATGATAAGCACACTGCTCAAGCTGGAGTGCTGTGTCAGTGGAACACACACAATGGATGATGTTGGCTTGGGAGCCTTTGGCATGTATAAGACTCTTCCAGGACTGGACTGCACTTTCCCAGAGTGAGTGATCAGAGTCTCAAAGCCTTGTACATTTTTGAATCAAGTGTCTCAATTATCCTCAATAATTGCAACAAATATTTCTTAAATTGTTTAAAGTTTTCTAAATGTGTTCATGCACTCTTTCTCCACCTAGAGGTTATGAAGGTTTAATTGATCACATGATGAAGGAACTTCCCAATGACATAGTCTTGTACAACAAGCCAGTGAAGTGCATTCACTGGAACTACACCAAGAATGGACCAGACACTAAAGGAATGCTGTTCCCCATTATGATTGAATGTGTTAATGGAGAGACATTTGCAGCAGACCATGTAATTGTCACCATCCCACTGGGTACGTACAGTACATTCAGCTTCAGCATGACTTGTTGGTATAGTTAAAGTGTTAGTTAACCCAAAAATGAAAATTATCCCATTATTATTTGGGAAAATTATCCCAAAAACCCTCAAACCATCCTAGGTGTATATGAATTACTTCTTTCAGCCAAACACAATTGAAAAAAAAAAAAAAAAAAAAAATCCTGCCTCTTCCAATGGCGTCCGTTAACGGCTGTACGCGAGTCTAGTTCTGGCGGAAGAGTGACCTCTGACCCGACACATGACGTATTGACGAATGCAGAAGCACAGAGGATAGAACAAAGCAAAACACCTGTCACGAATTAGAAGTCTAAAACGAGAATTTTTTAAAGAGAAATGTCGGAGGAGCTAGAGTTTGTTGTCCAGCCCTATTTGTTTGAACCGCAAGAGGCGTCTACTCTCACCTAAGCTTACGCATCCTACGTCATGCGTCGGGTCAGAGTTCACTCTTCCGTCGGAACTCGACTCGCGTACGGCTGTTACCGGAAGCCAGTGATTATATTTTATTAAGCTATAAATATGGATGTTTTTCTTACAAAAATGAATCGCTTCACTTAAGAAGGCCTTTACACTGTTTTATCTTGTATGGATTAATTTTATGATGGATGGATGCACTTTTTTGGGCTCCCAAATCTAAGTTACCATTCACTCCCATTATAAAGCTTGGAAGAGCTGGGATATTTTGTGTCATATACACCTTGGATGGCTTGAGAGTGAGTAAATTATGGGATTTTTGGGTGAACTAACCTTTTAACAATTTGCATCTAACACTCATTTGTAGTCTACTAAAATAGCATAATCTATTCGTTTTAATCTAAACTGCTTTTGAAAGTAATCCTCTGAGATCAAATAAAAAATACTGCCTTTATTTTTGTGTGATTTACAAAGTCAGATTATTGGTTCTCTTATTTCACTGTCACTTGAAAACATTGTTTTAATATAGGTTAATATAAATAAAGTTTTATTCTTTATATTATATGCTTTTCATTTTATTCTGAATAAAAATAAATAATTTTCATAATGTTTATAAATTCGTATAACTTTCTGCAAGGCCTATAACTCATCTGATGTGCTGTTCCATTACAGGATACCTGAAGAAGCACCAGAACACTTTTTTAAGCCCTTCTCTTCCACTGCACAAATTGCATTCCATCCAGAGAATGGGCTTTGGGACCAACAACAAGATCTTTCTTGAGTTTGAGCAGCCTTTCTGGGATGAAGACTGTGAGTTGATCTATCTCGTATGGGAGGACGAGACCCATCTTACTGATGTTGTTTCAGATGTAAAGATGTCCTGGATTAGAAAATTGAGTGGGTTCACTGTGCTGAAGCCCACAGAGAGGTAAACATAATCTTGGAATTTGCTTCTATACTGCCATTGAAACCATTATGAATATGATTTTCTGATGTGGCGTTGTGCAGATATGGACACGTGCTCTGTGGATGGATTGCAGGGCGGGAATCTGAGTACATGGAAACTCTGTCTGAATTTGAAGTGCTGCACAGTGTCACACAGCTCCTTCGCTTATTTACTGGTAAACAACATTTTTGATATAGGATATCCTTTGATGAGACCACATGCAAAATGTTGAATTAAAAATAAAATGTAATACTTTTTAAAAAAGAAAATAAGTACATTTCTGTGACATTTAACTGCATTTAAAATAACTATAAATACAAAAACCAGCTTGTTAAGTCTTTTATAACACTTTTCAGGAAATCCAACTATTACACCAAGGAAGCTTTTAAGATCTCAGTGGTTCCATGAGCCCTATTCCTGTGGATCTTACACCTATGCGGCCAAAGGTTGCTCAGAATATGACATAGATAACCTTGCTGAACCCTTGCCGCTGAAAGGCTCAAATTCTAAGGTTTGTCAATGTTTAGCCAAACAGCTGTACTACATTCTTCTGAGTTATATGCTGTAGGCAGATTTTCTTCCTTTACTCTTAAACTTGCTTTAAATTACTTAATTGCTAATATCTTTTAACATGAATGACACTTTGTTTTTGCAGCCTTTGCAGGTGTTATTTGCAGGAGAAGCCACACAAAGGTCTTTCTTCTCTACAGTGCATGGAGCGCTGCTAAGTGGCTGGAGAGAAGCAGAACGTCTTATATCTCACTACACTCCTGCCTCTGGGTCCTTCTCATCTAAACTGTGAAAAGGATCGGATTGGAAGGATTGACACAAGTCATTTTCATTAAAACCGAGGGATTATGTGCCTTAAATAGGGAATAGAAGGAAAATTAATGTGATTGATTTAACTGAATTATTTAAAGCATCATGAATGCACTGCATGACACGTTAAGATTTTGTCAGCTCGTTCAACAAATGATGATTTGTGTGTGTCAAAATTACAAATAATTTCTCTCTGAATTCCTTTACTTTGCACAAATGTTAATTGTTTTTTGTGATCTGAAAATATTTTTTATATTAAACAAATTTTCTAATACTTCACGAAGTGTGTGTTTGTTTTGTGTTTCATAGTTTAAAAAATGACGAGGTTAAAAACAAACTAAGCTTACCTGGTTAAATTTCCCATAGAAATGGTGCTATGGTCATGTTTATACTAATGTAAGATCATCAAAATTGTTCAGATCATATCTGGATTATTTCAGGGTTTATATTTTTCAAAACGATCTCAAATGTTCTGATTTCATCATGCCATTTGTAGTTTACTGTAATGTATTGAAGCATTAAAATACAGCCAGTATAGGTTAGTAAATCTAATAATTACAGTATAGTTGCCTGGACCATGGTAGAAGCTGTCCCTGAAATCATGATTATCATTGCTCAGATGAAAATAATTTTCCAGTGTTAAAGTGAAGCATAGACAGCATCGTCACATTTTAGAGATGGATGCTTTGGATTGTGAGGTACCCAAGCAATTATATTTAGTAAGTGAGTCTCCAATCACAGTCAAAAACCTTCTTGAGATGGGCCTAAAGGAAGAAAACTTCTTAACTAGTAGCCCTACTATTCAGTTAAAATATTTGGACATTACAAATATCACCATGTATTCATATATCTGTATTTCCATGAAATACAAACCACTGTAAGGCAAAGTAGAATCAAATAAAAATCAGCAGTAGCTGTGGAACTCATTCTTTTGCCGTTTGTGCACGAGCAGGGGAGAATCCAGAGTGAACTACAGGCTTTGGGATGTGCTGATTTCAAAGTATCCAGTTTTTTTTTAAAGTTAAAGTTAAATGTCATACCAGGAGCCTGTAAAACAAAAACAAAATATTTTAAAACTGATATTGAATATGGGAATCCGTTCTTGTTTACCTAGAATGTATGTAATGTTCTTCTCAGACCCGTGCTGTAGGTGGCGGTATGCACATATGTAGTTGCTTCTCAACTCGTTACTAAAGTCACCGAAGAAAAAGATTCTGCGATGGAAATATGGCTTATCTTTCAGCAAGACAACAATAAAAGTAACTTTCCTGAATGCCAATAACTGGTGAGTGGACTGCCATACGCCTGCAACTGCAACATTTCTTTTTATTGGTTAACTTACCTAAACAAAACAAAACTAAATAGAAAAAAATGTCTGTTTTTGCGGTGATGTCACAAAATGTTTATTTACCACGGGTGCATTTTCTGGTTATTTTAGTTTAGAAAAGTATGAAATTGCTTGGTGATGTTAAGATTGCATTGTCATTCGAGTAGTCTTAATAAAAATAAATAAATAAAAACGCCAAGTTCATCGTTCGACAGAGCACTTAATATCTGCCTTTTTTGTTGTTATAGTTCTGGTTCAGCCATCGGAGGGATTCATGTCCAGTTTCAAGAACAATCACTACAGCTGAATGAGAGCTTTAAATCTGTAAAACAAAAAGAATAAGACTTTATTGAAATGGAGCAAAGTTTGCCATCTGCAGAAGCAATCTCACAGCACTTCATGAGTGGATGCTTAAAAAGTGAAAATGGATTGCAAACAGACTTCATTCAGTCAGAAATAGAAGTTAAAGTGGAACCTGATCAATATGACTCCTCATCGCTTGATGTGAATGAACTAGAAACATTTCCTCGTTCTCCTGGACATGTTAAGGAGGAGATTTTGGACCATGGCCTGCAAGTCTTACCAGATGGCCTAATGCCTCCAGTTGAGATGGATGAAGAGCTTGAAATCGCAACAAACTCACACACTTCTCCAGATAAACCAAACAGAAGAACGGGTTCATCAAGGAAAAGAAAAAAACACACAGACAAGCAAGGAAAAAGAAAAGCAACTAATGCATCAAGCCATACAATACGATGTCCGACTAAGCAGAGTAAGAAAATGAATTCTGATGTGTCAAGTGAAGGAATCAAATGTTTTATAATGCAGGGAAATGCCACACAACATCCAGAGAAATCAGGTAAAGCCAGAACATCCATTAAACAGCACAAAGAAGACCGATTTATTTGTGAAACCTGTGGGAAAGAATTCCAGCGGTCAGATCTTCTCACGGATCACATGAAAATTCACAGGCGACAGAAGCCGTACACTTGTGATCAGTGCGAAATGAAGTTTGCCAAGCCCTCTTATTTGAAAATACACTTGCGTAGACATGCCGGTGACAGGCCTTTTCCATGTGACCAGTGTGAGAAGAGGTTTTTTGACATCTATGACTTAAGGGTGCACCAGAGAGATCACACTGGAGAGAGACCTTATATGTGCTCCGAGTGTGGGAAAGGTTTTAAACGCATTTACATACTTAACAAACATAAACGGACCCACTCAAAGGAGAAACCTTTCCAGTGCTCTGTGTGTGGTAAAGCATACAAATATGGGTACAGTTACAGGTTGCATATGAAAGACCATCTTGACTAGGATCCATAATGTGTGTCGGCATATGTTAACAACAAAAGGGTCTACATTTTTTTTATTCCTTCCTCAAAGGAAGATGATTTCCCTATGTAAAGTGTAAAATGTGCTTAAAATTTATTGGATTTGAGCAGGTTTTCTTAATGTTCTTTTTTTTTTTACGTGGATTGAATCATTGATGAGTTTGTTCCACTCTTGAATCTGGCTAATGAAGTTGTCCAGTGATTTATAGTAGATCATATTCTTGCTTATTACATATCTTTAATGTTTTAAAAGCAGGTTTCTGTGACCCTTCTGTTGCAAGCTTGCATTAAAAATTAGGGGATTACAGCCTAAGTCTCAATTCTCTTTCTGACAATTTGTGTTTGAAGAAATGTTTCAGCTAGTTCAAAAGAATCAAATGTGGCAAATCAGTATAGAATTAACTCCTTATTTGTCAATCATATAAAGTATCGACACTGTAAAAACAAACCTTCATTGAATGACGTATTGATAGAATGATAATGGTTTGGAAATAAATGTAATTTCGCAATTTTCTGTATTTCTATGTACACTCAAGATTTTGGGGTCAGTAAAACCTTTTTTTAATGCTTTTCTTTGCATTTCTTACTCTCAATAAGGCTGTGTTTATTTGATAAAAAATAGTAAAAACTGATTTTGTGATATAATACATAAAAAAACCTGTTTTCCAATTTTAAAATATCATATATCATGTCTTCAGTGTCACATGATTCTTCAGAAATCATTCTAATTATTATTATTAAATCAATGTTCAACTCTTGTTCTGCTTAGAATTTATGGGCAAAGAGTGTTACTTTGTTTTCAGGATTCTTTAAGGAATAGAAAGTTCAGAAGAACAGCATTTATTTAAATTCATTTAACAAACAATTTGTTTAAAGACATCAAACTTTTGAACAGTAGTGTGTATATATACTTTTTTTTCTTTTACTGGACATAATTTTATTTCAAACCTGCATGACTTCTGTGAAACTAAAAGAAGACTCCTCCCCCAATACAATGAAAGTCAATTCTGGACCCCACTGACTTTCATTGTATGAAAAAAAGCAGTTGAAATATTCTTCAAATTGTATCATGTCGTGTTCTGCAGAAGAAAGAAAATCATACTGGTTTGAAATGACTTGAATTTGAGTAAATGAAAGAATCTTCATGTTGGAGTGAGCTATTATTTTAACATTTCTCCACCAGAGGGAGGCCAATGCTGCACATTATGACCTCTCCTGATTTCACGTTTAAGTTTTGTTAAGTAAGCAAAGGCCCAATATGAAGCTAGTTACAATAGAACTGTTCATATCTACAAAAAGGTTATGTATTTTTATATTAAAAGTTGCATTTTCTGAAAACAATTTTAAGTGTGAAGTAATATGTATAGTGTATTGGATCAGATCGGTTTATACTGTGCAAGAGGAAAGAGAAAGTTGTGTGTTTGTGTGTGTTTAAGGTGGAATCATGTAAGTTATATACTGTTTGTGCTAAAAGCTTGATTTACATCAATAATTACCATTGATATGTTGAATTTGCTTGTAAATTTAATTATTTTATTATAACTGTTTGTGCTTCTTGTGTTTATATTTTTACAGTTTTGTCCATGGTGCATCGAAAAGCTGAGGTTACAGCTTCACTAACAGAAGAATATGAATCCATTGCTGCCCCTGATTTAGAATCGGAGGTCTCTGATAGTGATGGCCCAGAAAGCAGCAGTGTCCCAGATGTGGCAGAGGGTCAGAAAACTGTCCTCACAGACTTTGAGTTCTCATCTGAGGAATCCTGTGATGAGGAGAGTGAAGATCGCTTGAGTCGATGGAGCAAAGGAGACTCTTATTGGAGCAAATATCCTCCTCAAAGTGACACTAGGACCTTCTCACAGAGCAGTCAAGGGCCCACACAAGAGTCTTTACTGGTGACACCTAAAGATGCCTGGGAACTTTTCATAAGCGAAAACATCATTGATGAAATCCTGCAATGCACCAACTTGGGTGGACAGAAAGCAGCGTCAACAAAAGACAAAGTGTGGCAAAAGGTCACTAAAGAAGAGCTAAATGCCTTTATTGGTCTAAGCCTTCTCATCGGTTTGGAGAGAAACAGTGATGTCCCAGTACGGGAACTGTTTATGGATCCGTTACAGAACCCACTTTATAGAGCTACCATGTCTGTTGGAAGATATCAAGACCTTCACGGATGCCTGCAATTTGATGATAAGAAAACCAGAGTGCAAAGAGAGGCATCAGACCACATGGCAGCCTTCCGAAATGTGTGGGACATGTTCCTGATCAACTGTAGGAAAAGGTTCATCCCCAGGGATTGTGTCACTGTGGGTGAACAGCTCATGCCATTCAGGGGAAGATGCAAGTTTCTGCAACACTTGCCAAGACTCCCCGCCAGGTATGGCATAAAAATCTTTTGGATGTGCGATGCCGAGGTTCCCTACGCCATTGATGGTGTGATCTACACAGGCAGGCAGCCAGGAGAAGAGACTGAAGAGAACCTTGCAGAGAACACCGTTCTGAGGTTGTCCAGTGGACTTCAGAAAAAAGGTATTGTTTTTTTCTCCACAGCTTTTTGTGATTTGTAAGAAATAATGTGTTTCCTGTTTCCAGTATTAAGACTCAGTAAATGTTTTTTTTAATTGATACATTTTATTCAGTAAAGGATGTATTAAATTGATCAAAAGTGACTGAAATTACATTCATAATATTGAAAAAATATATATATTTTAAATAAATGCGGTTCTTTTGGAAGTTCGAATCATCTAAATCACAGTTTTCACTAAAATATTAAGCAGCACAACCGTTTTTGTTTTTTTTTAAAGAAAAGTTTCTGGAAATGTACTGGAGAAATGGCTAAAAATTCAGCTTTGCCGTGACATGGATAAATGACATTTTAAAATATCTTAAAACAGAAAACATTATATTTTAATGATAAAGTCGTCACCTTTTTTATATAGCGCTTTTTACAATACAGATTGTTTCAAAGCAGCTTTACAGAGATATAAGGAAAATAATGCAACAAAGTTTGTTTCTAGAAGAAAATAGAGTCATAGTTCAGCTTAAGTAAGTCAGTGATGGTTCATTTTTGTTGTAAAAAAGTTATTCATTTAGTTAATTTATATATACAGTGCTATGCATAAGTTTAGACACCCATGCTAAAGTTGACTAAAAAGAGGAATAAAAAATCATCTTTTGGAAATTGAACTTAATGCCTTAATTTAAAAAATGAGGAAAAATCCAACCTTTAAGGACACCAATTTTCTTTGTGAATGAATAATGTATGGTAAATAAATAAATGTTCTTCCTTAAAATACAGGGTGCATAAGTTTGGACACCCCTATGTTAAATTCCCATAGAGGCAGGCAGATTTTTATTTTTAAAGGCCAGTTACTTCATGGATCCAGGATGCATCCTGATAAAGTTCCCTTGGCCTTTGGAATTAAAATAGCCCCACATCATCACATAGCCTTCACCATACCTGGAGATTGGCATGGTTTTATTTCAGTTAGCCTAATAGCTAGTTTGATTTGCATTGAGAGATGATCTTATGGAAAGTACCCCATGAAAATCTCTAAGTATGGTGAAGGCTATGTAATGATGTGGGGCTATTTTAATTCCAAAGGCCAAGGGAACTTTATCAGGATGCATAGTATCCTGGATCCATGAAGTAACTGGCCTTTAAAAATAAAAATCTGCCTGCCTCTATGGGAATTTAACATAGGGGTGTCCAAACTTATGCACCCTGTATTTTAAGGAAGAACATTTATTTATTTACCATACATTATTCATTCACAAAGAAAATTGGTGTCCTTAAAGGTTGGATTTTTCCTCATTTTTTAAATTAAGGCATTAAGTTCAATTTCCAAAAGATGATTTTTTATTCCTCTTTTTAGTCAACTTTAGCATGGGTGTCTAAACTTATGCATAGCACTGTATATAGCCACTCTGGAGAAAACCGTGATGTCATCATCCAGCTCAGTTCAGCTCTCATATAATGGTGTCAATGCAGGCAGATCAGTAATATTTTTAAATATAGAAATGTCCCAAACTAAGCAAGCCAAAAGCCAAAGGCGACGGTGGCAACTGGCAAGGAACCAAAACTCCATCAGGTGACAGAATAGAGAAAAAAAAAAACCTTGGGAGAAACCAGTTCTCCTCTGGCCAACGAACGAACAGTGTATATTTAGAAAATTGTAATAGTTTTTCTAAATATTATATACTGTATATTCAGCAGTGGGGGAAACAGTGGTACAAGAAGTAGCCATTTAGCAGGAGGTTTGATCCAAAGCCACTTTGGATTAACTGCCTTTCTCAAAAGCACATAGTTCATACTAGTTTACTTCTTGTCGGGATCAAACCAGCATCCTTCTAGATACCAGCCCTGAGCCTCAAACACTGTGCCAGACCATCATTGTTTTTGTGTTACCTAACTATGTTGCTTTTTTATGTTTGTTTCTCATGATAGGTCTTAATATTACAATGGACAGCTACTTCACCAGTATCCCTCTGGCAGAGAATCTTTTTGAGAAAAACTTGACCATGGTTGGGACCGTTCACCATAAGAATCCACACGTGCCACCGATTATGAAGCCATCCAAGTTACGAGCGCGACATACCTCTGAGTTTGGTTTTTGTGGCAATGTGTCCATGGTGAGCTATGTACCAAAAAGAAAAAAGGCAGAGATTATTTTAAGTACGTTGCATACCAGCGAAGCACTGAATGAAACAGGTGCTAAAAACAAGCCAGAGGTCTTTCAGTATTACAATCGCACCAAAGGAGGAGTCAACAGTGTTCAGCAAATGGCCAACAATTATGCCTGCAAGCGCCGTACGAAGAGATGGCCCATGCTGCTGTGGTATAACATGTTGAATATTGCCATTGTAAACTCCTACTCCATTTTCAATGCTCAGCACCCTAGTTTCATGGGAGGTGGTCACAACACCCAGCGGATGTTCATAAAAGAGCTGGTGAAAGAGCTTGTAGCGCCTCAGATTCATAGGCGCAGAGAAGAAAGCCATGGATTATCCAAGAACATCCTTGAGGCCATGGGGAGGTGTGGGGTACCCACATCACTGTCAGCTGTCACTTCTGAAATCCAACAACAGAGCTGTCAGAACAGAAGAAGAAAGAGATGTTATTACTGTCGATCTGCAAGAGACAGAAAAGTGAGCAGCTACTGTTGTGAATGCAGTAAACCTGTCTGCAGAGACCACAGTCACATAGCAGTGATTTGCTACCAGTGCATGCGTTAGCAGTTTCAATATGTCTATCTGTATTGATAATGAGTGGATTTTTGACAAGTTTTTGAAGTAATATTGTTTAAAAGATTCAATGTGTATCCTACTGTAAATATGGGTTCTTTAACTATTTGAGTTTTAAATGAATTAATCTTTAATTGATTATCTTTAATTGCACAATGTAATTTTGACATTCGTCTTTTTATATACAATGTTGAATTAATTTATATTTAACAGTTTAATGGATTAAACTCGATTGAGCATTGAATTATTTACCTAACATCTATTAGGCTACTGTTTGACGAATGCTATGCATGCTATCTAATCATGGGGAATAAGAAATATATATTCTTATCTATATATAAATAGCTGGTCATTTTAGATCAGCTATGTGAATGAAGTGCTCTGAAGTGTGCAAAAGGACAAGTCGAGTATATAAACAAACGCCACAAGGTGGAGCAAAAATCAGTTAGCGATTGTAACCAAGAGATACCTCAGGTGAGTTAATCAAATGTTGAAATAATCAGCCTGTTGTGTGAGTCTTTTAGATTATTTTGAAAACCCTCTAGTCCAGCAAAAATACAACCTTTATGTTCTGGATTTCTATCTTATATTAATTATATAATAGCCTACTTCTGTGCTTCAATATGGTTGATTAAATTCGATACAACTGTTCATTGTTAAACTAATATTTGATTTATCTTTTTTTTCCAGATGTTTTTAAGGCACATTTTCTCTTAGGTCTGTTTGTGGGTCATCATCACTTAAGAATCTCACCCCTGTTGTTAAATAAACAAAACCATTTGCTCTCAGCAGCCTATTGGCTTCCTTAAGGTGTTTAGTTTCACATATACCACTAACCTGTTCCATGTGAACTGGTGTCAAATTGATTGTTTTGTGAAGGGGGAAGTGTTTTAGTGGTTTAATTTCCCTTAATATTAAGTATAGGAGTAAAACACTTATATATCATTAAACGGCCCTATTTAAATGCTTATGAAATAGTGCTTTGCCAAAACTGTAGGAATTGTATATATTTACAAATCCTCACGTTTAAAACAATTTTAGGCTATATAAAACCACGAACTAAGCAATTTTTTGCAAGAAGTTGCATTTTTAAATACGTTCCGTGATCAATATGAATATTCTGTTCAAATTAGCAAGTAGCCAGTAATCAACAGGTTGTCCCTATATACAAGCCCATATGTTAAACACCGGGTGTTGATTGGCTGTTTAAGACAATGACGCGCGCAGACCCCATATGCATATTCAATGAGTTCCTTGCTGGTACAGTGCAAATAAAGCGAGATAACGGGCCGTGGACAGCGGACTAAAACTTTTTATTCTGACATGTCAGAGCGATGACTTTAGTATAAATATAAACCTGGGATACGAATCCCAGCGAAGGAATAGGGTCTGAGCTGGAAGAAGAGAGAGAAGCCCTGATTTTTTTTGGGTGTGGAAAACCGGACGCCGCATTCACTGTAGACTCTGAACAAGTTTGCCTTTTCCAAAAGCAACATTGGAAGAGTAAAAGTTATAGTAACAACATGAGCTTGTTGTCTGCTATAGACACCAGTACCTCAGTGTACCAGCCTGCACAGCTTCTTAACTGGGTTTACCTTTCTTTACAAGACACGCATCAGACGAGTGCTTTCGATGCCTTCCGACCCGAGCCCAACTCTTCCCATCCGGACCTGAACTACAGCAAAACTCCTGCCAATGACCTGAGCTCCTCTCTCAACTCCAACTATCTCAACAACTTCTTTCAGCTGCAGAGAAATGAGGTAACTTGTTTTATGTCCTCCTACATTTCATTTATTTTGGAAATAAGTTAATGGAAATAACGGTCGACTGAAATAGGATTTATTATGTAAAGCGCAGTTGATGCGTCTAATATAGCGCGCGACTAGTGTGTTGTTGGTACCAACTTGGGTTACATTTGTACAATACACTGATGCTTTGGGTGATTTACATTTTTTTAACGTTTTTGTCATGGGTAACAACTTGTAACAATTATATTGTAGGCTAATATAATTTGGCAATACTATGCGACGCGTAAAGCGTCCTTGAATATTTGAAAGCACACTAAAACCGTGCCAGTTTGCAGCTTTGCACACTTAGTTTATTGTTTTGTAACAGCACGTGGACAGCCAAATGTGGCAGCCATCCATGAAAGTATATTTTGATCATAAGACAACTTGCATTTCATTTGTTGCTTAATTTGAACAAGTAGACAAAAAAAAAACAGAAGTCTCCGTTTAATTAATGCTTACTGATCTCTATAGGCCTAAAAATGTGGGCTGCCATAATTGAGGTCATGAATATGAAAGATGTTGCTGTAGTTGCTGAAGACATGACACTCGATCTGTATTGTATTTTATAACGTAAAGGAAGTTGTTAATATAATCAGTGATCCTCTCTGAATGACTAGATCTGATTGTATTATCAAAAGTGACAGATTATGAGAAGAACATTTTAAGGAAAATTATGAACTAGGAAGTGTTTACATTTATAATAATATAATATATATATATAAAGATTCGACTGAGATTAATGTAGTGCTACGTTTGGGGAAAAAAAATGTATATATAAAAAAAAAAAAAAAAAAAAAAAAATTATATATATAGCCTATATATATAGCCTATATATATAGCCTATATATATATATATATATATATATATATATATATATATATAAGTCAGGAATATGGGTGTGGTTTTCAATTATCATTAAAATTAGGTTATGCTTTTCAAATTAAATATAACGGTTATAACAAGTCTGTTGAATCTTTTTGTTCTCTTCAGGTTATTTTTCTAAATAAGACAATTACTTCCAGAAGCTTGACCATGTAAATGCATTTTCTTTTTAATGATGTAATGACAGTGTTGTGGCTGAGGGAAACAAGGGAAAGTGTTGATGTTTAGTGGAAAGTTTGAGGAAGGGCAAAACTTTCATTCGCAATCAGAGTTAATAAAAACAGTTCTTTCTCTTTCTCTCCATTCCCCCTCTTTTTTCCCTCTCTTTTCTTTTTCTCACTTGTGGAGGCCATAGAATGCTTTCAAAATCCCCTTATTACACAAATTTCAATTTTAGCAGAGTTATTTTTTCCACGTGAGGCCGAAAATCAATCTGTCTATTAAAATATTTTAAACTAAGGAAGAAGGTTGGAACTAGATTTTTGCATTATTTTTATTTGCATAACTTTTCTGTGAAAGTGTTAACTAGTATTGTGTGTGTGTGTGTGTGTGTGTGTGTGTGTGTGTATGAATGGCAGTAATACAGGCTAGTAGTAACCCCCTGACTGTCTCTCCAGCTGTGTGAAGGGGTGAGGAAAGATGTCCTCCACTGGTGTAAATGTGTGTGAGTGAGGGCCATATCCTTCAGGAGAGACAAAGCCAAATTCCTTTCTGACAGCTACAATCAGTATTGCGGTTTCATTATTGTATAAAAGTCGATAATAATTTTATGAATGCATTCAGACATAACTGCTGACCATCTTAATTATTGTATTTCCATGACGTTTAAAATTGGTTGTTGACATTTAAAACATGGCTGTGCAGTTTAGTTTAATGTTTACAGAGATCTCCATACATTTCATTTGCATTTTCAGAATTTCTTGTTGATGTTTACTGTCTGTTGGTCATAACTCAGACAAAATAACAGCGCAGCTGGATGCTTATTTATCATGACACAGCTTTTTATTGGCCAATTTATTTTGAACATAAACACGTCTAAATATTTCCAATTTCTTGTAACTCCTAATCTTTTGCAAGACACGCTCAGAATAAAGTTTAAAATTTAGGAGGAATTGGCCTGCATGTTTCTCATGGATTTCTCACAAAAAATTTATATGCAATGGATTTGACCGGCCACAATGGAAAATTATTGCCACATGTACAGCTATATAAAAAAAATCTAATAAGGCATATTTGTTGTATCCAGAGTTGCTCTACCTGATGAAAAGAGACTAGTCTGAGAGATATATGCAAAAACTGTTTATTGTCCTGGCTTGCTGAGCACTAGATGACAGTTATTTGGACTTGCCACGTAAAGTTTCAGGACTGTCCAACATGAGACTTCAACAATAACATAACCTTCCAAACCGTAACCAGAGGAAGACATCACTCAAGCAACATCTTCCCATCCAAACATTTGTTTCAGTAGCGTGTGTTTGACTATCTCTCAGTGGTTATATAGCAATCTGATTTGCAAATCTTAGACTGATGTACTTATCACTGACTTTAGTGGATTATGCCGCCTCAATTTAGGAACTGATTCTGAATTAGGAATCTCATTAATTAGTTAATATGCCTAATAGAGTTCCACATCACTGAGGACATTGTTTTTGATTATATAATCATATTTTAATTTTTGCTTTAGCCTATAGGATGGATTTAATTGAGAGCAGCATATTATTAAAGGGTTAGTTCACCCAAAAATTACTCATCCTCATATCGTTCCATACCCGTAAGGCCTTTGTTCATCTTCTGAACACAAATGAATATTTTTGTGATGAAATCAGAGAGCTTTCTGTCCCTCCATTGACAGTCTACGCAACTACCACTTTCAAGCCCCAGAAAGGTAGTAAAGACATCATTAAAGTAATCCATGTGACTCCAGTGGTTTAACCTCAATTTTATTAAGCGACACGAGTGCTTTGTTTGAGCAAAAAAACGTAATTTACATTATTTATAATTTACTTTCCAAAATATTATTTTAAACGTGCATTCACGACAGCACCACGACACATTCGTGTTGTGTTGACATGAGAGCTGACGTTGTTGCGTGAATGCACATTGGAGATTAATGTTTTTTAAATAATAAATTAATAGCCTAATAAATTATGGGTTTTTTTTTGCACAAACAAAGTACTCGAGTTACATGGATTACTTTGATGATGTCTTTACTACCTTTCTGGGGCTTGAAAGTGGTAGTTGTGTTGCTGATAAGGGACAGAAAGCTCTCAGATTTCATTAAAAAGATCTTCATTTGTGTTCCGAAGATGTACAGGTTTGGAACGATATGAGGGTGAGTAATTAATGACCGAATTTAAATTTTTGGGTGAATTTGTGTCAAGTATATTGTTTCTTTCATTTTTTGCTTCCGTGTTCATATTGGGATAACTAATTTTTGGATTGTGGATGTCCTGTTTTGTTCTGCAGGCCCTGAATAATGGTTTATATAAAAGCGTGTCCCCGTACGGCTCTCTTAACAACATAGTGGATGGGCTGAACTCTCTAACGGACCACTTCTCCGACCTCTCCCTGTCCTCTGAGCCACGCAAGCCCAGCAAGAGACCTCCACCAAACTACCTGTGCCATCTCTGCTTCAACAAGGGACACTATATCAAAGACTGCCCTCAGGTAAGCAGCCAGAGACACATGTTGCCTCATTGGCCTACTTGTCAAACAGGCATCTCTCTGTCTTTTTAGTCATGCGTATCTAGTTAATTCAGAGAGCTAGTGTGGTGAGCGTTGAGAGGTAACACAAGGCCACTGAGCAATGCTTTTTTCAAATATGGAAATCATCTGATTTTCTTTCTAGCATCCAACAGTGACATCAGTCGATAATAACAAAAAATGATAATCAGGGATATCACACATAAAATGTGTTCAGCAAGAAATGAAGCGTGCAATCATTTTCAGATACTTTTCTTAGCCCCTTTTTGCAGGTGATATTAGCCATTGTTGTTCTTGGAAATGAAACTTAAAGCTTCATAAAGCAGTGGTTATGTATAGATTCATGATAATATGTTTGCAAGGCAACACATTTGTGTTCAAGTTAATGTGGTATGAATGGACTCAGTGAGACAAGAAATACTGCAAAATTTGGAGATGCCGGAGTGAGAATGTTTTGCCCTCAAGATAAACAGGGGAAAAGTTTATGATTTAAATGTGCTTAAATCCACAGTTTTACTAGGAAATCTATGGGAAATCATGAGAAACCACTCCCTGACCTTTAATTGTCTTGTTTCGACTATTGCAAGAGCATTCTCAGAGCGATGTTTACCCTCAGGACAAGGAAGAAAAAAAAATCCATGCTCCTTTAAAAAACTATTTTAGTTTCACTTTTTAAACACGAATGAGTAGTTTTAAATGTAGAGCACTGTTTGAAGGCATATCAGAGAACTGGAGTTTTTTCCTTGTCTTATCTTTCCTTTTCTTCATTCCAACACTGATTTCATGAATAAAAAATTGTTAAACTTGCAAACGTTCCAGAAACAAAGATAAAATGCAAGTGTTTGTAAAGGAGACAGTGTCATCTTTAATTTCAAGCCATTAGTGTTTTATAGTCTTTGGACACAGAGACAGGGTGAGGTTCTTGTTCAGGCCCTGAGCCCCAGACTCAAGTCAGAGCTGCATGGAATGGTAATGCAGACCAGATGTGGGATTAAAGTGGCAAACCTCCCTTTTTGAAAGATGATGAGAGTTCCCTCCAGACTGCTAAAAGTCCTATCATGATAAAATATCTCCACTTCTTTGAGCTCGGCTCAGGTAATTTACAGACTTTTCCTCTGACGTTGTCAACATTGTGCACTGAAATACACTGATGTTTGTTTTTATAAGGGTGTTTGCTGTCCCTGACTGGTGATGGAAAATGTTGCTCATGTGCAATTAGGTTTATAACAGATTGAACCGTAGTTGTGTCAGTGTCATGATGTAATCGTGGATTCATTTACGAAAACATAGCAGTCATGGTCATGTTATGTTGACTGTGAAATAATTGTTATTGCCAATAAGTTAGCTATTTCAAACATCTAATGCTAAGGACCCCAAAATATGAGGATTCCGCTCCCTAAAATATACAAACTATACATGAAATACAAATCTTTTCATGTATAGCAGACTTATTTATACTGTGTGTAAAAAAAGATGTTGATTACCAACATGATGTTTGCAAAATTAAATAATTCCCTTTATATTGTTACTGTACTGAAGCCGAAGCAAATTATTAAGATATTATCTTGACAATTTTGACAATTATTATGTGGATATGTTTTCTATACACTATTAGAGTAATGCTAGATGTTTAAACCTGCAAATAGATATTTTAAATTCAATTCAATTTATATTGCGTGGTGTTCCAGAGCAGGGTTACACTTAACTTTGACAGCCCTAAAATACATAATAAAAAATACGATTTTTTTTTTTCCTCTCACATTTTCTACAACCCCGCTTTTAAAGTTTAAAAATCCCTGTTCTAAAGCACTGTACACAATGGTTAAGCTAAACAGCCTAGGAAAACAAATACTAAAAGAACAAATGTTAAGTTTTATTAGAACAAAACACAGCAGGCTATAAAACTAGCCTGAGACGGGTCTGTAAATCACCTTCAGAACTGTCGTGTTTTAAATTTCAGTTGCTTGTGTGAATGTCAGTGGAAACACTAGAAAAGTCCAGTCCCACGATAGTGTCCACACCTACTCAAGTCAACACTAATGCATTTTACCTCCCCCTGGAGTCTCACTTTCTGTGATTTACTTTCCATTTGTCATACGGCGCATCCACGTATTTACCCATCCAGATGCAATGATTCTCCCTCGATTCACGCCAGCAAGGACAGTTGAAAAATGATGAACATGGTGAATTTGATCTTTTCTCAAAGGAAATGAATTCCAGGGTAAGCTGGTCCCCACTAAGGGTTTGTCCTGTCCAGAGGACTACATACTCCCTGCCAACACAAACACTGAGGATTTGACTTCACAGGGCACAGCGGGACCTGTGATCTAAAGCCAGCGCTGAGAATCACATTCTCGTGCGTTCTCCCAGTGCACTGTCTAGGTCTCCATTTGTTTCCCAGCAGATGAGATATAGTGGGCCAAGCTCCCCAGTCAGAGCAGGGCCAGAGTATCAAAACACAGCCATCCCGGCCAGATAGGAATTAGGGAATGTCATGGCTCGGTTGGAGCAGAGCGTGGGGGCAGGAAGCGTGTTGGTTATGTCTTCTGGTGTGTGCGGTTCAGACTCACATGTGTCACCTAAGGGAAGTGGTTCTGGCCCTAGCAGAGCTCTACAGGGAGCACTAGTTAGAAAAGAACACCATTGAGCAGGCAGCTGTTTGACCAACTCTGCTCTGCCCAGGCCGGGCCAGCTAGTGAGAGTTACGTAAACAAGTTCGACTAATTGGGAACGTTTTTGCTCCGTCATTCGTTACCCAGAATTCATGTGACCTCAAAAAGCCGTGGTCCAACTCTTGTTTATGCTATGCCAGTCGAATATCTGATTGTTTCAGTCGATGAGGGTCAATCTACCCTGAATACAGAGGTGCAGTGGGATTTCCTCATGGAAAATGTGTGCGCTGGAATGCGGCTTGCAAAACCGTAAGAGTCTCTGCATGTAAGCTCAGCTCGTGAGTCATGTCCTCTGTAATGCATCCCTATTGCCAATGCCCTTTTTTGTGTCACAGTCTCATAGTGACAGTGGATGTCATTCACAGTAAGTATTCTGACTCCCACCCTGAAACGATCAATGTGAGTCTTGTTAGGAAATCGCCGAAACATGGTACAGGGTGCAGAAAAGAATGCCTTTTGTTGTATGAGAAATTACTACAGGGTAACAATCATGTTTCTGTCTTCTACTTACATTTTCTCTGCTTGATGTGTTGTGTTAGTGTGCAACACACAAGATGCTGGATGTTTTGTTTTGTTTACTCAATCCATGCTAGAAAACATTTTATAATCATACAGAACCAGGTTTTTTCAATAAGTATATTCTAAATGTAATCAATATTTATTTTCAGCCAGTTTTACACAAAATTAACATCTTTAGTCGATGAAAATAACATTTTAGTTGCTGAAAAATGCTAAATTAAAGCATATTAAAACATTTGAAATATTGACTTAAACATATCACACATTTAACAAAAACAGCTTAACCTGAACTGCGAAAAAAAGTACTCTAATATTGTGTATTCTTTATGTTTTAGTTGTTCGTCGTCCATTTTAAGTGCCTTGTTGTGGAGAGGGTGTAATCACAACATGACTTACACATTCTGACTAGCGTGTAATCTAGCATGTCTAGTTCACGTTGACTTGTGCGTTTGTTGTAATATGTTTTGATGTAATACATTTGATGTAATATAATATTTAGTTTATGTTGTATGTGATTAATCTCATTAGTATAGGGTGCGAACACTTTCCCGGTGTTCATTTACTGATCAGCTTCAGCTTACGCAGCCGTATCAGGGCAATCATTATTTACTATCACTGTAGTAGATTATTTGAAACAATCGGATTCTTTTAGTGGGGCAATAGTGGGGCTCTTTCACACAGAACGCATTTTTGCTTTGAAAAATGCGAGACACGGGCAGTGGAATGGGGAAAAAATGCAAATGTCTCAAGATGCGTTTTTTAAAAGTTGAACTAATTTTAACTTGAGCGTTGCGTTTTTAGAACAGCGTGTCATGCGCGAGACGCTGCAAAATACGTAAGATTTAAGTTTTTCAGGATGTGTACTTTTCATCTTGTCTTCATTATCTTTTATAAAATAATTTTTTTTGTCAGTAATTTTGTTGACAATATTTACACTGCATAGTATATTTGTAAGAATTTCAGCGAGGAGCCAGATACAGTAGATTATACTCAGCTAGGGTCTGATGTCTTCATATCCTTTGATGGGAAAATTGTAGATTCTTTTATGTTAATCAAAAACACATGAATGCCATTGGTTTCATACAGCACTCTCATTTATTCTTTTGACATAATACATCTCTTGTTCAAATCGTAATCATGGCACTGGAATGTGTGTGTATATATATAGCCTGTTTCGTCTTCCTCCAGTGTCCTGATGTTCTGTTTTTGAGCAGCTTTTTACAGTCTGAAGCCAGTTTCAGTGTAAAAAGTGATCAGTTACTTAAAAAAAGTGAGTTAAATTATTAAGTAAATAAACTTCATGCGTAATTGAACATTTTATTGTTATGTGAACTTGACAATTCCACATAGCTTAATTTTTTCAGTTACATATGAAGTTTATTTACTTCATAATTTTAAGGCAACGGGTTTCCTTGCTTTTTTAAGTTAAGTCAACTGATCACTTTTTACATAATTTTATTGTAATACTGGAGGTCAGTATAGTTAGTTACAGTATAGTTCTTTTTTACTATATGGTTCCAGTAATTTTTTTAAACAAATCAGGAAATGATTCATTCACGTCTTTTTTGTTTTCAACATAACACATATGTTGTCCTTATTTTGCATGATTTAGTTCCTCCAGGATGTTTCGGGCGTCACTTAAGTCCATTGATTAAAGGTGGCAGATTCAGCACTTTAGAGGCTATTTTGAACAAATGGGGCCCCATTATCATCAGCATGAGTGAAATCTACCTTAGCACTTCACAGTTTGACAACTTTCATTACTACCAAAGCGAACACCTTTTTGAACTTGCATGTTTATTTCACAGAGCAGTTTGTCTGCCGTTGGTCAGAGCGATAAAGCTTTTATGATTTGTTGTTGCTGTTATCATTATGTAAGATAGTGAAATTGTAAACATTAGACTGGGGTTGTGTAATTTCGTTTGACAAGAAACCTTTGTTTGAGACAAACTTCCATTACAACTGCTCCCGCCTGTGAAAGGAAAACACTCTGATGTAAGAGGCAATCACTGAGCTCTTAGGAGACAGTCACCTTCTCCTCAGTCTCTTGCTGAGATAATTACATAAACATGCTTCTAATAGGGAGCCAAAATGACAATGCATTTCCTGCTTCTTGATAGAAACAAATAACCACGTACATAAGCAAGTTCATTTTCAATCAGAAACTATGTCAGGCCCAAGTAATGAGGTGTGAATATGTATAGTTAAAATGCTTTGTAGTATATAGTGCGTACTTGGTCATTTGACAGTTCTGTTGCCCTGAGAGTGCTAGAAAATCTTTAATGATTGTTTCAAAAGCCACATATATTCTTTGGCATGGCATAAATCACAGGACTCTTGGTCAGATATATGGCCTCCGCTGACTCAAAGTGTGCATTTTGTTGTACACTATATATTAACTTTATCTGTTTTCAGGATAAATTTCAGGCAGTTGTTTAAATCAAGAGAGAATTATGATCTGAGTTAGAGTCAATTCCCTTTATGAACAAAAACATGCCGTCAAACATTGCTGGAAATGTTGTGTTATGATGTGAAACTGCTTAAAAAATGTTTGTCTTTTATAGTCAGTCTTTTCAGTTTTGAAATCCAACTTAAACTGACTGTCAGTAATAAGTATTTCGATTTATTGAAACCATTAACTTTCGACTTGTAAGAGTTTTATTTGGAATTTAGTGCCTTTCATAAAAAAAATCTCTTTACTGCACTGTTGAAAAACAGTTTGTCCCAATAGTGTGTGAATTTTCTACAAGTGTTATTTAGATTCTGTGTTTGCATCAGACAGGGATCATATATTTCTGCTGAAAAAAGAAAGTATAGTTGACATTAACTGAGTTTACTGGCATTTATTAGAAATAAACCCAGCTCCAAAGTTGTTCTACAGAAATTTATGTTATTGTACACAAACTGCACTAAGTAAATGAATTTGAGTGTGATGTTGCTTCATAACTCTGTTTGCATCCATGTTTGTCCAGACCAGCTGCTCAGTGTTTCTCACAGCCTGTCAATCTGCTGTCCTGGGAAACAACCAGTCTGATGTTGCAATACATAGTTAGCGCTCGCATGCATGGTCCAAAACATGTGTTTTTATGTACAACATAATTATTTACAATAGTAAAAAAGCCATTTTGAACTGCAATGATTCATCTGATTTGATACTGACTATTAATATAATTACTTTTAAAGTAGGTCAATTTAATTACTTTACTGTTCAAAAATGTGGGGTCAGAAAAAGTTTATTTTAAAGTAACACTATTTTTCAGCAAGGACGGTAAAGGCATTTATAATGTTGCAAAATATTTCTATTTCAAATAAATGCTATTCTTTTGGACTTTCTTTTTGTATCATGGTTTCCACAATTAAGCACCAATAATAATAATTAAAAAAGAAATTTTTGAGCATCAAATCAGCATATTAGAATGATTTTTGAAGGATCATGTGACACTGAAGGCTAGAGTAATGATGCTGAAAATACAGCTTTGCCATCACAGGAATTTTAAATTTTAAATTAGATTTTAAAATATATTAATAGAAAATAGTAATATTGCAATATTATTGTTTTTTTTTTAATGTATTTTTGATGTAATAAATGCATATTTGCTGAGTATAAGAGACTTCTAAAAAATCTTACTGACCCCAAACTTTTGGACAGTAGGGTATATTTATAAATTACAGTTGTAAGTGCACTTATAAGAAGTGCAATAGGCTGTGATTGGGTGTGGAACAGAGTGCCTCTTATACATATATTTATATATATATATATATATATCTTAATAAAGCAACAGTTTCACTGCTGGTACGATTAGAGAAGTCCTTGTCAGGAATTGGAAACAGTCAGCTGATGAAGGCCAGCACCAGGGAGAGCACACTTAGCACACTTCCTCAAAACGGAAATCAAAGTTAAAAGAATATGAAAAGCGGGTTTCCTGCCAGCTGCTTTGTGTTCTGTACACAGAGAATAGCACTCTTCCTCTGACTTTTGCTGATACGACATTAAAAGCGCCTCCCTCTTTCTGCCCTGTAGATGTCCCTTTGCATGAGACTTCTATGTCAACAATCAGAGGCGGATAATGATAACATCTCTTCAAGTGAGAGTTGTGATCTGTTGTCATATTTAGAAATGAGAAAGCCACAAATGTGACTGGTGTTCTGCTTCAGAGTTGTTCTGTTTTTGTTTTGTTTTAAACAGGCTTTTGTTGGAGAGATTGATGAGGACAAATTAAAGGGCACAATGGCGACAGTCTTAAAAAGACCCTCAAAACAATCACAGCGATTACTGCTTTGTGCAGACGGGGTATATTGCTTGGATAAAGAGACTAAGACGTTCAGCCTTGTTTTGAGTTTTGAGTGTAATTATTTAATAAATCCATCGTAATTATCTTTTCATTAACTTTAATTTGTCCAGAATCCTTCATAAATTTAAATCCTTCAATAATTTCTCAGTGAGAGGTTGTGGTCATGTCTGGTCTTGTGAGACCAAAACTTAATGAAAGAAAACAAATATAAGCAGAGGATGTCAATGCTAATGTTATACAATCTACTGGTAAAAAAGGACATGATAAACTTTGATTTGTGGGATTTTGGTTATGATTTGGAGATTTTCCACTGTTTTTAGTTGTGTTTGGTTCTCTGGGCTTTTTCTCTTTGAGACCAGCCTGATTTCTTAAAGGCATAGTTTACCCAAAAATGAAAATTAAAAATGTACTTTCAAATGGTCATTCCAAACCTGTAAATCTTTTTTTTCTTTTTTTTTTCTGTGGAACATAAAATAATATATTTTGAGAAATACCTCAGTATTTTTTTGCCTATACAATGGAAGTCAAAGGTAACCAAAACTGTTTTAACGGCATTCTTCACAATATATTCTTGTATGTTCTGCAGAAGAAAGAAAGTCATTTTGGCTATCCCTTTAACTTGATGTGAGCATTTAGGATTTCTCCAATGGTTAGTCACAGGAAGTCACCTTCTGAATTATTGTTCAAAGTCACTCTTGTGTGCCACCAGCTTTTAAACCATAGACAATGCCACCATAAACCTGCACAAGGTCATTGGTATTGTTACCAAGAGGTTGTTTGTTGTTACAAGACTATGAACGATCTACAAGTTCCTTTGATTACATTGTACCAACCTAATAACTTCAGCAAAATGGCCATTTGTTTGTCCTTATCTAACATGGAAACATATCCTGCCCAGCTTAGGAGAACAGATAATGTACAACCATGTGCTCATCTGGTATCATAAACAGATAACCCTGACTGATCCATCCCTCTCACCAGTGTCACTAGATTCCAGACTGAATGCCATCGCTCATATTTTGACCTCAGGATGTGAAAGGGTCGATGGCTCTCTCTCTCTCTCTTCTGTTTAAAATGAATATTACTGAGGCCTAACTGGCAGTGTTCATACTGAGAAGCAGGGCTCACGAGCACAGTAGATGGTGTCAGAGGAATAACACAGCAAGCTTTGTGTTCAGGTCTGAATCGGGACCGTCAGGAAGGGCCTAGTGCTGGGAATGGCCGATGTTAATTAAGGGTCCCATTGTTTGTTTTTAGGATCCCCAGACGAAGGGGTCAGGAAGTCAGCTCGTATTGTTCACCCAGTGGGATGCTGACTACAGCACAAGTGGGGACCACAGATCTTTTTTTTCTTTTTAATCACAGTACAGGCAATCTCCTGTCGGACAGATCTTCTACTAGCAGAAGAGTCTGTTTGTTATTATGGGGGATCAGGGAAAACAGCTGTGTTTGGGATGGGAATATTTAGGCACCTCACAATCCGATCTGATTCAGATTCTTGATCTACTACTTTACTAACTCAGAATTATATATACACATTTACAAGCAATAAACAAAAAGTATCTGCTTTCATTGTCTTTATATAATTTAAGTCTATAACAAGGAAAGATATCATTCTTCACCCTGACAATTCATTGGACAGAACTGATTTGACTCTGAAGTGTTCATGCAAGGTACCCAAAAGCTGTTTTAAGTCTTTAGAGCCAAATAATCCTTACTTGAAACTGTTGTTTTTTTATTAAAGTGCTTGCAAGACCACCACTGTATTAATATTACTCCTCCTTCTTCTTCTTCTTCTTCTTCTTCTTCTTCTTCTTCTTCTTCTTCTTCTTCTTCTTCTTCTTCTTCTTCTTCTTCTTCTTCTTCTTCTTCTTCTTCTTCTTCTTCTTCTTCTTCTTCTTCTTCCTCTTTTTTCTTCTTCTTTTGCTTCTTCTTCACAACACATTTCTTGGAGGATTATAAATTGTATTTATTAATTTAGATTAAAGTTTGAAAAATTGATGATCATAATGATGATGTTATGATGTCATTGTAATGGTTGATTTTTGAATTGGTCTTTTTTCTTGCATTTATTTGCATACTAAATTCTGAGTGGACTTTTCTTCCTTCCATCTGTTTATTCAGCTGTAGGTGCAAAGACACTGCAAAGATGGTGTCCTGTTATATGTTAATTCCTGTATAGAGTCAACAGACCACAGGATGCATGCTTAGTGTCATGACAATGGGAACATTAAATTTACACACTTTTTTAGTTTTTTTTGTTGTTGTTGTTGTTGTTGTTTTTTTTTGGGGGGGGGGGTGACGTCATAATATCATCATCATTGGTCATTCAAGTGGCTGACCGTTTCTTGACGCATTACAAACATCATCTTGGAGGCTATTGAAATTTATCTTTTATTTTCAGATATGTGGTAGAACAGATATGTTTGAATGTTTATTTTTATTTTGTTTAAATGCAGGAAATTACTTCTTGATGTTGTAAGAATGAGTTAAACCCATTCTGTGGTGGACTGGTTCTTGAGCCCGGCACAAAAGAGCCTCTTGTAGCGAGCGGGAAGGCCTGTGTTGAGTCACTGTGGCGGCTGGAAGGGCTCAGGGAAGTAGTGGGGGTGTGAGAGGGAGAAAGACTGAGGGGGGGAAGGGCAGTATGGGAATGTTTTTACAGTCTGACCTGTGATCTTCCTTCTATTCTGCTCCGGTCCCTCTCTGAAACGCTTTATCTGTCTGGTTCCTGGTCCTCCAGTGGCCCCCTAAAAATGTTTGCATACTTCATATTTAAATGTATTTGCATTGTCTGACAAAATATCACACCAAATGGAATATTTGTTAATGTGATGAACTATCTATTCTGGGACCCCTCACAAAAAAAATAAGTTTATTCAAGTGTGCTATTATTATACTTTTAAAATTTCTATACTTTGTCTACTTTTCATGTTCTTCTCAGAAATTTACTGACACAAAAGTCTAAGTATATTTGCCCTATACTTGTACTCAATCTTTTGATTGAGATATAGTTAAAAGTATAATTATTCTAAGTGTACTTGGCTTTTAGTTGTGTTTACACTTTTGATTGAGTAGCCTATTAAATACTTACTCACATAGTTTTACATACTGTCTTATAAAATTACATTGTTTGAATATATTGATTTATAAAGAAAACAGATATGTTCCTATTTCTGAGTATGTGAATTTTTGTGTAGGCCACTGGTAGTGTACTTATAAAGTACAGTTAAAAGTATATATATTGTAAAAAAAAAAAAAAAAAAAAAAAATAGTATACTTAAAGTGCAAAATATGATGTTAAAGGAGAACTCCGGTCAATTTTAACATTGAGCTCATTTTTTTGTACATTTGGAGTGCTGTCAGTACAGAGAACAACGACAAAAATCGGTGTTGCCTACACCGTGTTATCCTCTTTTTAAAATTTGCACCCTGTTGACTTCAATGGGGCAAGTACTAAACCTGCTTTTAGCCTCTTAACATCCTTGATGTGTCATTACAAGTGCCCAGCCATGTGAGTGATTCCTTCAGAGTGAAAGCGGGTGAATCTGACTGCAGTAGATGTGAAAGATATGAATAAAAATGATAATAATTCAGCCAGCGCACATACCTGTATTTATTTCCTGTTTTCGGTCGAAGTCCACAGTAGTCGATTGTCGAGTTTGCGCAGTTAGTTAGTTACCTATGATCACGCGCGTGAACTCGACAATCGACTACTGTGGACTTCAACCGGAGTTCTCCTTTAAGTTCCCTTAAAGAAATCTTACAAGTAAACTTGCAGAATAAACTACTAAACTAGTAGTTTACTGAGAGTATACTTCAAAGTGTACTTTCATAAACTAAAAAATTGCTACAAGTATTTAACTAGTAAACTATACCTATACTGTAAGAGCACTTGTAGTATAGTTGCAGTTCAATGAAAAACGTAGGTAAAAAAGTAGGTAACTATTTCTAACTAATTAAAAAAAGTCTCACTATTAACTAGTTGCTTATTAGCATGCATATTACTAGCATATTGGCTGTTTATTAGTACTTATAAAACACATATTAATGCCCTAATCTGCATGACCATATTCTACATCCCTTAATCCTACCCAATTAGGGTGACCACCATCAAACAAACCAAATGTGGGACGATTACTAAGTTTGTGTGGGACAATGTGGGACATGTTACCAACATTAAAACATAACCTGAAACTGTTATATAATGTCTATCTAACTCAATAAAAGCATTTGTATTCTGCCTTTCAGATGATAAAAATACTTGGTTCTTTAGTCCCTTCCAGAAAACACCATTACACCATGTAACATAACATGTCTTTATTTTGCATGTCATTGAAATTCAACATCACTGAGCCCAAAGGCAGCAGGCATCATGCAGATAACTATTTTTGAAACAGTTTTGACCAAGTCCAACTAAAATCCAACAAAATAAATAATGAACAAATAAAATATAAAACAACATGAAATTAGTTCATTGACAATCTTATATATTAAGAATATATTAAACCAAAAACTTTTTTTTTTGAAAGGATGTGAATTAAAACAACCAGGCAACAAGGCAGGCAACAAGTTGGTAAATTCTGTTAAATTAAAATTTTAATTTACCGAATTATCCATTTGTTTTCTGACAGTGAACACATGGAACGAATCACCGTTCCACATTTTGATTGACAGCCGTCACAACCTAGTGACTGTATTTTCTCCTTTCTTTTCAACCATTGGATAGGATTTAAAAAAACGGCTGTTGTATTTGTAGCCTACTTCTCACAAAGCACTGTTAAATGTGAAAAACTACACCGCAAAAAGAATAAATAAAATGCTTTCTTAAAAAGGACGCATGCACATTTTCTTAATATGATAATTAAAAACCAACAGACTGATGAAAATGCGGGACATTTTCTCAATATGCAACGTGTGGGACTGGGGGTGAAAATGCTGTGCGGTACAACGCAAAGCGGGACAGGTGGTCACCCTATACCAAATACCTAAACTGAACAACTACCTTACTAACTATTAATAAGCAGTAATTAGGAGTTTATTGTGGTAAAAATCATAGTTAATAGTGAGAATCCAACCCTGAACTAAAGTGTGACCCTTTTGTAAACTAAAAATTGGGCCAATTTGCTCCCTAGTAGTATTGAAATAGTACACTCACAAGTATACTACTAGTACATTGATATTAGTATACTTACTATATAAAGTATAAAATATACTTGAACTTTACTTATAAAGTTTACTTAATAAAATAAACTTGAAGTATACTTATTTTTTTTGTAAGGACACTTTTTTTTGTAAGGAACTTGACTTCACACATCCACTAAAAATCACTGCAACCGATTAGAATTTATTGCAAAAAATAGCTAGAAGGTTCTTCTCTAGAGTCATTTGTTTGCAGATGCCATTTGGTTTGATGTAATTTTTAATGCAGTGCAAGTAATACATGCCTAGGTGTCTAAAAGTGTCCAAATACTGTACTTTTACTGTACATCCCACTGTACATCTTTCTAGAGATTGTATATATAGTTTTCATGCTCGTGTGTGTGTGTGTGTGTGTGTGTGAGAGAGAGAGAGAGAGAGAAATTGGCAAGGCTATCTGAGAGAAGACAGTGAAACAGGCTGAAATGTAAACAGATAGAGCTTATCTCTGTGGCAGGAGACATAACAGACAGCCCTCTCCTCTGGACACGGCCGAGAGGAGCTCAGCCGAGGGATGACATGCGTTTACATGGATATTTACTACACAATAAATCCCTCGCCGTTATCGTAGCCTAGTCAGATAAACAGATAGTATGATGATACAGCAACAAACCACACTGTAAAATGGCTCGCATGTGCACAGCCACATCCAAAGTGCTCGAAAACAAACATTCTTTTCAACTGAAGAGAAAATGTGTCTCGTATGAAAAAACAGTGGTGCAATATGTCCTCTTCACTATGTCAACCATGTGCTCTGAAATAAGATGGAAACATTTAGATACATTACCTCGATCTTTTTACACACAAGCCAATCAACCTGCTCATGTCATTCATTGCCACGGTAACTTAATCCCATTTTGCAGCTGTACAAGTCTTTAGGGTTAGCCAGGCTGGC